>NW_022631010.1:201585-672269 GCF_010015895.1 Lontra canadensis
AAAAAAATGCCAAGAGTCGCCAAGCGGGACGTAAGAACAAACCGACACTTTTTTTTGGGGTTTTAAAAACCCCCCCCCAAATGGTTGTGGGAATAATTAAAAAAAAAAAAAAAAAAAAAAAAAAAAAAAAAAAAAGTGATGCCAAACAAAAAGAAAGGCAGAGTGGCAATGAACACTCACTGAGCTCCCACTATTTGTCAGACTTTATGCACGGCAACAGCTCACTTTTATAGAAACTATGTATATAATGTAATAGGACTAAATGCTTGGTCTTGAATCCCCAGATCCACCCCATACTAGCTGAATGAATTTGGGTAAATTACTTAACAGCTCTGAATTCTTCTCCTCTCCTTAAAAGGGGTTAGAGTGGTGATAACAGTATCTATCTCCCGCAATGGGTGTGAGGATTAAATGAGATAATCCACTTAAGGGGCAAAGGACTGGTGCAAAGTAAGGAGTATAAAGAAGTTATTAGCTGCTAATAATTCTATTATCACAAATGAGGAAATTATGCTTAAAGTAATTTGGCTAAGGTTCAGGTGCTAAGTGACAAGCCCCAGAACAAAAGCTCAGGTCTGCTTGATTTCTGAATTAATTCTTTCACCACACGAATTCTCCCCATGTACTCTAGGAGACCTTCCATTAAAATATAGGAGTGTGGAAGGCAGTAATTGAGTGAAGATGAGCAGATCATTCCCAAGAGCTCAAAGGAAAGGAAGAAAGAAACAAACAAACAAACAAACAAACAATTCCTCTTAAGACTGAATTGTCAGAAGGTTTTCCTTACCATGAACTAAACTAAAGCCTGTTTCATTCTAACTCTGACCCACTTGTTTGAAGTTTCACTCTGGTATTGATGAGGGAGCAGAAGGCTAGCTGAAGACAAAGCATAAGCTAACACCCTGCAACCCCGGCCCTCACCCCCACTCCTGGGTGGAGTTAAGTCTCACATTCTTCCAGGAAGCTCCCCGCTATCTTAATGTTAACCCTTTACTGGAAGGAAAAACCACCACAGCTTGAAATTAGCAAGGCCTCCAGGAGCATAGGAAAGTCATCTTGGACATCTTCCTTTTTCCTTGCCTCCCCCAACTCCCAAGTATATAATCAGCCACTCCTTACAACCCTAGTGCAGCAGCTCTTCCTGTCCATGGATCCTGTCCCCATTCTTTAAAAAAACCACCATTTTGCACCAAGGACATCTCAATAATCTTTCTTGGCCATGACTCCAGACCTCAACCCAGCAAACCTCTCACCTACATTCCTACACTACAACCATACCACAACAAATTAGAAGAAGGATTAATCTGACTTTTGTGTCCCATTCCCAAACCTTCCCTCTTCTCCTCTGGGGTGGCAGCATTTGATTTTTTATTTCACGTTAAATCATTCAACAATTCATTAGTGAGTACTATCGGTATCGCATTGTGCTGAAATTTAGGAATAAGAAATCCAATTTAGTCCCTGCTCCAGTCCACCCAGAAAGACACACACAAACACTGGAAAGAGATGAACAAACTCTAACGAGGGGCAAGGGGGATGACACCCAAGAAATTATCTAAAAGTCTCAATTTAATTTTGTTGTTAAATTTTTAAGTAAGCTCTACACCCAACACAGGGCTTGAACTCACAACCCTGAGATCGTAAGTTACATGCTCTATGGACTTAGGCAGCCAGGCACCACAAAGTCTCAAGTTAATGTGACAACAACACTAACAAAAAAGAGTTCAAGACAGATGCAGGAACTAAAAAAAAAAAAAAAAAAAAAAAAAGTTACCTAAGAAGTACCTTTTTTTTTAACTTTTCACATTTAGGTTTTGTTTTTGGTTTTTTTTTTTTAGATTTTATTTATTTATTTGACAGAGATCACAAGTAGGCAGAGAGGCAGGCAGAGAGAGAGGAAGGAAGCAGGCTCCATACTGAGCAGAGAGCCCCAGGTGGGGCCTGATCCCAGGACCCTGGGATCATGACCTGAGCCTGAGCCACCCAGGCCCCACTGAGCCACCCAGATGCCCCACATTTAGTTTTAAACACAGATTGTTCTCAAGATGCAAAAGGACCAAGATTCTATAGCTTTCAACTTATCCATTCTTCAGGGCCTTAGCTTATTCTTCCAAAAATCTCCAGCTTCCAGAATTAGGAGTTAAAGGGAATATGTTCAATAAGGACATGGAGGAAAACTAACAAAAAAGTCTTATGCAATCTGTATTTATATAGGATTCCATTTTAAAGACCTTGACAGACCTTTAAATTGCTCCTTTACACTTAAATTTCCCTCTAATGGGAATCCAATGCCACAAAGGAGACATAAAGCCTTATTTCCTTAAATACAGTACTCATAGTCAACGCTCCTGTTATCAATAATAATGAAAGCTTTAAGTGTATGCTGTGTAATACTGTTTAAAAGGCACTTTCAGAAACGGGAAATAGCTACAATGCATATGACAAGGAGTTAACTTCCTATATTAACAAAGAGTACATACACACCAAGAACAAAAAAGACAACTTACTTAAAAGTGGGAAAAGTATAAGAAATAAGAAATTATTGGGGAGCAGTAGATAAAATGAAGGTGTAATAGCATATTATGTTCCATCTATATAAAGTCACCCTAAATTAAAGAAAATACAAATCAAAATAACAATTTTTCAGTTCTAAGGCAAAAAAATTTGAAGGTGGGATAACTAGTGTTTACAGGGATAAGGAGAAAAAAGCATCCTTATGCACAGCTGGTAGAAGCATTAATTGGAAAAGCTTTTCTAGAGGCAACTTGGCTCTATCTACAAAAATACACATGGGGTCCTGGCTGGCTCAGTTGGAAGAGCATGTGACTCTTGATCCCAGGGTCATGAGTTCAATCCCCATGTTTGGAGTAGAGACTGCTTAAATAAAAAATACACCTATCTGCAACCCAGCAGTCCCACTGCCAGTAACCTACCCTACAGATACATCCCCCAAAGTCTGTCAAATTACCTGTAACATGATCAATATAGTCTGCAATATCTGCAGCTAATATGTCCATCATAAGAGGCCTTGTTAAATGAATTATGGTTCATCTATAAAACAGAATGTGGTACAGCCATTAAAAGGAATAATGGCGGCGCACCTGGGTGGCTCAGTGGGTTAAAGCCTCTGCCTTCGGCTCAGGTCACAGTCCCGGGGTCCTGGGATCGAGCCCCACATCGGGCTCTCTGCTCAGCAGGGAGCCTGCTTCTCACTCTCTCTCTGCCTGCCTCTCTGCCTGCTTGTGATCTCTCTCTGTCAAATAAATAGAATCTTTGAAAAAAAAAAAAAAAGGAATAATGGCAATCAGCAGATGCTGATGATATGGAGTCATCCTTAAGACATACTGTCAAGTAAAAAGGGCATGGTATAGAGGCATATGTATGGTATTATCCTTTCAATGTAAACAAATATAAATACAGACACATCTATTATAGCATATGCATAAAATTATTTCTTTTCTTTTTTTAAAATATTTTATTTATTTGAAATAGAGAGAGCACAAGCATGGGGAACGGCAGGCAGAGGGAGAGGGAGAACCAAACTCCCTGCCAAGCAGGGAGCCCCACACGGGACTTGATCCCAGGACCCTGGGCCCATGACATGAGCCGAAGGCACACACTCAACCAACTGAGCCACCCAGGTCCCTGAATAAAATTATTTCTTAAAAGGAACTAAGAAATTTTTCGTTTTTTAAAAAAGATTTCTTTAGGGGCACCTGGGTGGCTCAGTGGGTTAAAGCCTCTGCCTTCGGCTCAGGTCATGATCCCAGGGTCTTGGGATTGAGCCCCGCATTGGGCTCTGCTCAGCAGGAAGCCTGCTTCCCCCTCTCTCTGCCTGCCTCTCTGCCTACTTCTGATCTCTGTCAAATAAATAAATAAAATCTTTAAAAAAAAGAAGTTTTCTTTATTAGAGAGTGAGAGAGGGGTGAGAGTCAGAGGAAGCAGCAGACCCCTGGCTGAGCAGGGAGCCCGATGCAGGGTTCAATCCTGAAACTCCAGGGTCATGACCTGAGCCAAAGGCAGACAATTAACTGACTGAGCCACCCTGGCACCCAAGAACTAAGAAACTGTTTAAGTAGTTCCCTTAATGAGAGGAATGGAGCATGGAAATTTAACTTTTCATTTTTTATCTTACTATATTATTAGAATTTTCTAACCCTAAGAATGTACTTTTTCTTTTTTGTCAGCAGGGATTATCTAGTTGGTAAGATTTTAAATTTGGATTACTTCTTTATTACTTCTTTGTATTTTTAAAAAAATATTATTTAAATATACAAAAGTCCTTTCATTCATACACTGTCTTACCAGACCTTCATAACTGCCAAGTGATCTAGTGAGAACTATATGTTATGTTCCCATGGCACAGAAAGAAAACTGAGGTGCAAAGGAGCTAGCAACTTCAGAGGTCCTCCGAAGCACGAGACATCCCTGGATGCCTGGGTGGCTCAGTCAGTTAATTGCCTGCCTTTGGTTCAGGTCATATAATCCCAGGGTCCTGTAATGTAGTCTCGCCTTGGGCTCCTTGCTCAGCAGGAAGCCTGCTTTTCCTTCTGCTTGCCAGTCCCCCTGGTTGGGCTCCCGCACTCGCGCGCGCGCTCGCTCTCTCTCTCTCTCTCTGACAAATAAATAAATAAATAATCTTAAAAAAAGAAAAAAATCAGGAAACATCCCTCTTATAACATGTAACAGGACTCTCCCAGAGATACACAAAACCCCTTCTCAAAGGCCCTTCTTCTCTCCCCTACCAAAGCTGTTACTATGCTTATTATATTCATGCCTTTAGATATAAACATAATTTGAATATAAGCAGGAAGATTAAGTAATTGGATGCTTTTCAAATGTTGTGTCAGAATTCTCACACCATTATATAACAAGCAGAAATATTTAATTTTTTTAGAAAGGACAAAACCTAAGACGGGCCCAGCTGTAAGGAAACTGAACATTTCAACCACTGCCTATGGCCCTGACCATGGCCGTCTTTTTTTATTACTTCAATCTGCAAGCAAGGAACAAGCTATAAAACTGCTTATACACTTGGACTCAGTAACTTCAACAAGAAGATTACAACCCAGGATAAAAATAAGTCATTTGTAAAACAAAAACAAAAACAAAAACACAGTAGCTCTTTAGATAAAACTCTGGAGAAATTAGACATAGTTCACAGTTCATATGTTTAAAAACAAGAGAATAAGGATGCCTGGATGGCTCAGTTGGTTAGATGACTGCCTTCGGCTCAGGTCATGATCTCAGAGTCCTGGGATCGAGTCTCCAATCGGGCTCCCTGCTTAGCAGGGAGCTTGCTTCTTCCTCTTCCACTCTCCCTGCTTAATCTCTCTCTCTCTCTCTCTGTCAAATAAATAAATAAAATCTTAAAAAAAAAAAAAAAGAGAGAGAGAGAGAGAGAATATTGGGGCACCTAGGGGCTCAGTTGGTTAAGCCTCTGACTTGGTTTTGGCTCAGGTCATGATCTCAGGGTCATGAAATAAAGTCTCCTTGGCATTTTCTCTCCCTCTCTCTCCTTACCCCCCCCCCAACTTCCGCTCTCTCTCAAGCAAAAAACAAACAAACAAAAACCAAGAGAATATTTAAATAAAACCTAATGTAGTGGGTTCCCTAAGCTCCATTAGGCAAATGAATGACTGATGCTCAAAAGATGCATAATAAATGAAGGAAAAAATAAAATGACAAGGATGTGAACTAACTTTACAAAAGAACAGATATAAAATATCCTTAAGCACACTAATAAGACCTACATAAAAAACATTTATAATGATAATTATAATAGCTAACTCTACACATATTAAGTCATGTAATCCTTATAGCAACTACAGAAGTAGCTATCATTATTAATTCTCACTGTAAAAATGAGGAACAGAGGAACAAAGGAATGCTAGGGACATCCTAGAACACCCATATATTAAGAGGCTGTGTCACGATTTGAGCCATAAGCCTTATGGTTCCAGATTTTCAACCACTACCACATATTTGTTTAGGAGCTACATCTTCGGTTTCTGTTTCTTAACTCATCAAATGAGGATTAATAATGGCACCTATGTTGGATGCTTTAAGGATTAGGTGAGAAAAGATGTGCAAAGTCCCTATTTGTAGAAACACAAAGTAGGTACTCAAAAAAATGGCAGCAGAATTTTCCGAATTCATAATACACTTACAGTTTATGTTGTCCTGACAAGGACTCTGGGTTTTATTTTGGGAGAGGTGAAAGAGTACTGTAGCCATGGTAACTGGAGGTCCTGCCCTCAGCAACCCCATTGTCCTCAAGGAGAAGGAACTGAGGGCTCAAAGTAATAAAGAATTAAAGTGATAGATGGGTATGGAACAAGACCTTTCAACTAGTCAGCGGAGACAGAATCAGAGGAAAATAAACCCAGGGACACTCAAGCGAAGAATGTCAATCACCAGAAACTATGGCACAAGCTTTGTGACAACCTAACAGTGCTTACCACCAGGCTTGCATTCAACCTCCACTTAATGGTCATAGTGCCTCTGAAACTTAATGTAACCGCTTTTCAATGGAGGGACACTTCAAGCAAAACACCAGCTTCGATCTTTATGTCTCCTTCATTCAATAAATATTTTTTTTAAAGATTTCATTTATTTGAGCAGGGTGGGGGGGGGCGGACAGAAGGAGAGGGGACAAGCAGATTCCGCACAGAGCCGGACACAGGGCTCCCTCCTATCACCCTGAGATCACAACCTGAGCCAACCCGCCGATCCACCCAGGTGTCCCTCAGAAAGTATTTCTTGAAAGCGATGTACCGGGTGCTACAGAGAAATACTGAGAGGACACGACTACCATAACCCTGTTCTCCAGCAAGGAAGGCAGGCAATAAACAAGATACGAAGAAGATAATCTCTGGCAGGATAAGCACCCTGGGGGAAAACCCAACAAAATAATGTGAACCAGTGACATAGAAGGACCACTTTAGATAAGGCTGTTACAAAAGGACTCTGCAGAGCTGAGATCTGACAGAGATCTAAATGACCAGGAGACAACCATGTAAGTTAAGATCTAGGGGAAAAATTCTAGGCAAAGGGAAAGTCAGGCAAGATGCCTCAGGCGGGAATGAAGTTCCCTCTCCCTCATAGCCCGGTGCAGAGGAGGTGGTGACTAGCCTGCAGCCCACAGTGTGGTCCCATAAAAGCATAAACAGTATCAGCAGGTCCAGTGACACCTTATTCTCACAGGAAGAAGTTTCCAAGGGGACTCTTTGCCAAAGTTCTGTCTTGGAGGATGGTCAGAAATGCTTAGGGATGGGAGCATAGTCAGGTTTTAGACTCAGATTCTCACCAATCCTGGCTCCACAATTGTTTGGCAGAGTTAAGATGAGAAAAATCACTGAGCCTCTCTCTGTCCATCAACCCTACCTCCTGGGGTTGTTATGAGGAATAAGTAAGCTAATAGATGCCCAATACTCAGCTCAATAAAGACTAAATATTCAGTACTGAAGATAAAATGGTTGTATAATAGTAGTAGTAGCAGCAGAAAGGACATCAGACACAAAGGACTACATTCTAGTCAGTATTATCATGAAATATTAACAGATAATATCCAGTATACTAAAAAACATAAGAAACATGTCTTTAGTCCTAGGGAGATGAAAAATTGGTTCAAGTGGGAGCAAGGGCCCCTCCACCAATACCCTGGTTTCCTCAAGGACACAGAAGGAAGACTGGATCTAATGCAAAGACCAGTTCCATTTCTCAGGCTCCTTGCAGGTCACCCTGTGAGAGCTGAATTAATCTCTTTTATTTGAAGGGGTTAGGAAGTAAGCAAAGGAGAGGGAGTGAGATTAGGAAAGGAGAAAGGTGGGGCACCGGGGTGGCTCAGTCCTTAAGCGTCTGCCTTTGGCTTGGGTCATGATCCCAGGATCCTGGGATAGAGCCCCAACTGGGATCCCTGCTCCGCACAAAGCCTGCTTGGGAGCTCACTTCTCCCTCTCCCCCTGCTTGTGTTCTCTCTCTCACTGTGTCTCTCTCTCTCTCTCTCTGTCAAATAAATAAATAAATAAATATCTTTAACTTTAAAAAAAGGAAAAAAAGGAAAGGAGAAAGGAAAGAAAAAAATAGACCAAAAATTCCCTTACCCTCTTTATGGATACTTGAAATGCTTTCCCCAAGAGCCAAGCTTTTCCTTCCACAATTAAAATTCAGACAGAGAGCAAACACAGGTAGAGTCTACTTATTCCAAATTACTGAGAATGAGTTGGTCAAATCGGTGTTCTTCCCAGAAGCAGTGGAAAGGGCCTATTGTACAGACTGGGCTCCAGAATGTATTTGCTCTATGACCTTTGGCACCTTACTCAACTTCACTGAGCTAATCATCCGACCCTCACAAGTTCCTTTTCTCCTCATCAGAGTCTAAGGCCCAAGACTGACCAATGTGCCAAGCTAGAAACATGGACATCACCTTTGCCTCCCCCTCATACTCACCACTTTGTAACACCTTCTCCCACTTCAGGCCCCCATCAGATCCAATCCAATTACTACAATAGCTTTCAGTGGAGCTCAAAGCCCCCTAGCCACACCCTCCCAGATCCAAATCAATACTGTCTCATAAACTTACATCTTCTGACTGCCTGTTTTACTACAGATACTATTCTAAATGCTTTATATAACCATCATCTCATTTAGTGTCTACCTTATAGATCTGTAGTGATGATGATGATGACTCTCATTTTAGTTTTTTTAAGATTTTGTCAGAGAGAGGGCACCTGGGTGGCTCAGTTGGGCACCTGGGTGGCTCAGTGGGTTAAGCCTCTGCCTTCGGCTCAGGTCATGATCTCAGGGTCCTGGGATCGAGTCCCACATCGGGCTCTCTGCTCAGTAGAGAACCTGCTTCCTCCTCTATCTCTCTCTCTGCCTGCCTCTCTGCCTACTTGTGATCTCTCTCTGTGAAATAAATAAATAAAATCTTAAAAAAAAAAAAAAAAAAAGATTTTGTCAGAGAGAGAAAAGAGAGCACACAAGCAGGAGGAGGGACAGGCAGAGGGAGAAGTAGGCTCCCCACTCTAAAATAAATTTCTGGGGGCTCCTGGGTGACTCAGTCTTTAAGTGGCTGCCTCGGCTCAGGTCATGATCCTAAGGTCCTGGGATGGAGCCCCACATTGAGACCCACATAAAGCTCCCTGCTCTGCTTCTCAACCTCTCCCTTTGCCTACTGCTTCCCCTGCTTATGCTCTCTGTCAAATAAATAAATAAAATATTTAAATAAAATAAAATCAATCAATCAGTTTAGGTCATATGTCAATTATGTCTCAATTAAAAAAAAAAACAAAAAACCCAGCTCAGTAGTTCCCCCATGGAACAAGTTCAAGCTACTCAGTGTACCATTAAGGCTGAGTGAGTTAGCCATTGTGACCAAAGCAACCAGTCTAAAGATGGGCGCTTACTAAGAGAGTAGAAAAGCTTAGCAGAGGGGGCAGTGACACACAGCATTAGGGGCCAGAACTCTGGAGTGAGACAGACTGGGTTTGGATCCCAGCTCCAGTATTTTCTAGATAACCTTGTGCAAGTCATTTTCTCCATGAGCCTCAGGCTCCTCACTTGTAAAACAGGAATAGTACCAGTACCAACTTCATACCTTCATACAGGTATCATGAAGAGAGAAATTACTTGGGCTCTCAGGGTATTATTGCTCTTACAGCCACACACACAGCCAGATTCCTTACAGTTCCAACCTCCCAGACCTTTGCTCGAACAAGCTGTTTTCTCTGCCCAGTCTACCTCCCTAAAGGGCTGGCTGGGCCAGCGGCCCACTACAATATTCCCCCATGGCAGTCTGGCCTGTTCTCCGGGCCACAGCACTCAGCACTCGACACTGAAACTGCCTGTCTCTCTGAGTGATCTCTCATAAGTCCTCAACTCCCTCATAGGCAGCCCCAGCGTTTAACAAGCAGCGTGCCCTTACGTGGTGGTCAGGTGCTTCTTAAATGTCAACCTCCTCACTGGCAGAATAAAAACAAGAAAAAAGATAAGTATCACTCCCCTAGAAAGAAGTAGCGACTCAAGAGGACATCATGTGGAGGCTCTTTGAAAGTGCTACCCACGGGTAAATGAAGGAACCCTTATTACTCCTCAGGGGTACAGGAGGAAGGCAAGGCACAGGGAATAAGGCACCTGAAGACAGACCACAATTTTGCTTCTGAGGTCTAAGAAAAGCTGTATTCGTTTTTCAGTCAGGGGGAGGCTCTGGCCTATAAATGTTGGTAGCTGTGGAGTGGGTTTGTGTGATTTCCTTCCAGAGGAGAGAGTCTTTCATATTTTTTTAAGATTTAGTTATATATTTGAGAGAGAGAGAGAGAAGAGAGTGCCCACATGCAGGCACTCCCAAGTAGGGGGAGGGACAGAGGCAGAGGACTCTCAGGCAGGCTCCCCAGAGAGTACGGGCACCCCTCCCTCCTCGGGGCTCTATCTCACAACCATGACCTGCACCAAGACCAATGCTTAACGGACTGAGCCACCCAGGCACACAAGAGAATCTTTTTTTAAACATACCTAAACTGTTCTTACAGGACTCCTTACTTGAGGTATCATTGTTTTACAAAAGCAAACAATTTGAATATGGAGTCATTACTCCAAAGACATTTTCCTGAATTACAACAGTTTCACTGCTTATGGGGTTTTAAAGACAAATAAAGTATTTAATAGTTAACTAATTCATTACCTTATTCTTTAAATATTAACTTTTATTCCTGGCCTTTATTATTAATACCAGGAAATGGCTTACATTTACTTCACCACAGGCTAAATCCCTGACAAATACCTTATTCCCAACATCGCAGAGAAGTTGGCAGTATTATCCCATTTTGCTGAGAGAAAGGAGGCTTAGAGCAACTAAAGTGCCCATGGTCACCTGATTAGGTGGAAGAGCTGGGATGTGGGAAGCTGAACCTCCTCTAAGACCCACTATACTCACATTACTTTTAAAAATAGGGCCTTTGGGGCGCCTGAGTGGCTCAGTTGGTTAAGCATCTGCCTTCACCTCAAGTCATGATCCCAGAGTCCTGGGATCAAGCCTTACACTGGGCTCCTTGTTCACTGGGGAGCCTGTTTCTTCCTCTGCCTGCTGCTCCCCGGGCTTCTGCTTTCTCTCTTTCTGTCAAATTAAGAAATAAAATCTTAAAGAAAAAAAATAAATAAAAAATAAAGATTAAGAAATAGGGTACCTGGGTGCCTCAGTTGGTTAAGTGTCCGCCTTCCGCTCAGATCATGATCCTATGGTCCTGGGAGAGAGCCCTGTGTTGGGCTCCCTGCTCAGTGGGGAGTCTGCCTCTCCCTTTCCCTCTGCCCATAACCCCCCACACGCGCACATGCACTCTCTCTCTCTCTCTCAAATAAATACAATCTTTTTAAAAAATTAAAATAAAGAATTAAAAAAATAAAATCCTAAGATTGTTTCTGATATGGGATAAGCTCTCATCAGATCAAACCATCATTTTTTTTTTCTTTAATGTAAGCTCTACACCCAAAGTAGGGATTGAACTCACAACCCTGAGATCAAGAGGCACATGTTCTACAGACTGAACCAGCCAGGCTCACCCAAACCATTTTAAATCCTTCCCCACACTTCTCTCCCTCCTTCAGCAAAGTCAATGGATCCAGACACCACCTCCCTTTCATACAAAGTGCCCTACTTATGCTTGGTGACTCACACCAGGCTCCTAAAATTTTATGGGATTTCTGCAAGCTCATTACTTCCATTATTTGGTCAAAGAAAGCAAAGAACAGCTGGATACCTAGTCCAAGATCTAGCAAAGTTGTCCCAGCATTACAAATCAGGGTGTCAATGTTCAACAGGTTACCCTAAGTAAAGGTTAGCCAGTCAACAACCCATAAGGGGCAATTGCTGAGAGAGATGAATAAGACGGGAACATCCTGCCTTTCTCTGAGCTTACAATCTAATGGAGGAGGCTCTAAGTAAGCACATATTTTGGCCTAAAGAATGTTTATCATGAAAAATGTAAACCTCCCCCTAGTAGCTCCTAGAGAGACGGGTGAGGAAGGGAGGTTAGAGAGTTATATACCATCCTGAGCCCTGATTTCCAGGCAGTGTCAGCAACTGCCTTTAAGAATAATCAAGTAAAAAAAAAAAAAATAATCAGGTGTTCAGGGTGCCTGGGTGGCTCAGTGGGTTAAAGCCTCTGCCTTCGGCTCAGGTCATGGTCCCAGGGTCCTGGGATGGAGCCCCGCATCGGGCTCTCTGCTCAGCGGAGAGCCTGCTTCCTCCTCTCTCTCTCTGCCTGCCTCTGCTTACTTGTAATCTCAGCCTGTCAAATAAATAAATAAATAAATAAATAATCAAAAAAAAAAAAAAAAGAATAACCAGATGCTCTCAAAGAACAGTTTCACTCACTGATGAAGTTATTTGAAATCTAGATTTCTTATCACTGTCCTTGGTACAGGAGGAAGGCAAGGCACAGGGAATAAGGCACCAAAGAATACCATTGTTAGGGAAAAAAGCACTTGGAAGTCATTTTTAAATAGTGCTTGCACTCAGGATACACTCAAATTTCAGATAGGGAGTTTGAGCACCTTTAAAATCCTGGGAGAAGTACCAAGTGGCTGACCCCCCACAGATATGAAAGACCTTTGGAAGAGGACTAAAAGCATTACATCTCACTTTCCCCAAACTCCAGCCAAAAGCAAACTACCTGCTTCACTTTTAAATTTCATTCTGCCCACGCTGCTAATTCAAAGCCAGAAAGAAAGCTGGGGTGGGAGGTGCCTGGGTGGCTCAGTCAGTTAAGCGTCTGCCTTTGGCTCAGGTCATGATCGCGGGGTAATGAGAGGCAGGGAGCCTGCTTCTCCCTCTCCTTCTGCACCTTCCCCTACTTATGCTCTCTCTAGAGTTCTTTCTCTCATAAATAAAAATCTGTAAGAAAGCAAGCAAGCAAGCTGGGGTGGGGAGGAGAAAACACTTTTTAAGTATATATCAGAGGGATGCCTTGGTGGCTCAGTCTTAGGCCTCTGCCTTCAGCTCAGGTTATGATCCCAGGGTCCCGGGATAGAGCCCAGTATTGGGCTCCTTGCTCGGCGGGAAGCCTGCTTCTCCTTCTCCCACTCCCCCTGCTTGTGTTCCCTCTCTTACTATGTCTCTCTCTGCCAGATAAGTAAATAAATATCAGATGAGAGAACTTAACCAACATAGTTATATATAAACTACAAGAGTCCCTGTTAGTGATTCAGGAAGTACCTAACACTGAAGGAACACTTAGTAACAATGAGAAGTTGAGGCAATTTTGAATGAAATTAAGCATGAAACTGGCAGAGGACATGGAGGCAGAAGTATGCTGAAGCTGGGTTTGAGGACAAGCTGCCTGCCTAAGCTAGAAAAGAGGCAGTGACAGGAGTGACTCGGACAAGGGAATGATTGGCAGCCTGCCCAACAGAGCACGTGAAGGAAATCAGATCTGCTAACAACAAGCTCCCACAGACACTGGGTTTCTGAGCAAGATACTGACAAAGACTCAGAGCAGGGTAGACCTTGCAGATAATCAGTGCCTCACTTTACAACTGGGGAGAATGAGGCCCAGTAGCATTAAGTGACTTGCCTGAGGTCTCATAGTGAGTGGAAGAGCTGGGACTAGGGCCAAATCCAGATCAAATCCGTTACCGAAGAGGATCTGACATTCATGTGAGAGATGAGGGGGGAGGAGGAGGCACGGGACACAAAACAGTCTAGTCATTCAGGTTTGTCCTGATTAGGACCCAGAACAGGATCATGCTGGAAAAAAGGCCGTAATGATGACAGCCAGGGAAATAGGTGCAGATGACTTAAGACATTTAAGGAGGAAAAACCCACTAAGACTTATTTGGTACAAAAAGAGAGAGCATTATAAGCACTGACCGCCATCAAAGAATACCATCTTCCCACCACCATTTGCCTTTGTGAAGCTCTGCAGCTTCTATCCAAGGTCCAGACATTGGCCTTTCCCAGACCCATTTCCAAGGACTCCTTAGAAATTCCAACACATATGACCCTACTAACTTGGGGTATCTCATACTCCCTACCCATGGTAGGATGACAAGCGAGGACCTAGAGAGACAGGATGGCTAACTACTGCATCAGCACTGCAGTATTCACTAGAAGAGTCAGTGGCTCAGTCGGTTGAGCATCCAACCTGATTTCGGCTCAGGTCATGATGTTGGGGCCCTGGGATGGAGCCTCTCATCTGACTCCCCATTCAGCAGGGAGTCGGTCTCCCTTTCTGTCCCCCTACCTCGTGTGCCCTCGTTCCCAAGTCCCCCCAGAAGTGAGTAAATAAATCTTAAAAAAAAAAAAAAAAAGAAGAAGAAGAAGAAGAAGAGGCACACCTGAGTGGCTCAGTCAGTGAAACACCTTCCTTTGGCTCAGGTCACGATCCCAGCGTCCTGGGATCCAACCCTGGTCGGGTCCCCTGCTCAGCAGGGAGTCTGCTTCTCTCTCCCCTTGCTCTTGTGCATGCACAAACTCTCTCTCACTCTCAAAAAGGTAAATATTCTTTAAAAAATTTTTAATTAAAAAAAAAAGTTTTAAGAACAAGACTCTACGTCAAGAATTACACGGAGGGGTGCCTGGGTGGCTCAGTGTGTTAAAGCCTCTGCCTTCGGCTCAGGTTGGGATCCCAGGGTCCTGGGATCAAGCTCTGCATCGGGCTCTTTGCTCGGCGGGGAGACTGCTTCCCTTCCTCTCTCTCTGCCTGCTGCTCTGCCTACTTGTGATCTCTGTCTGTCAAATAAATAAAATCTTTAAATTTTAAAAAAAGAAAAAAAAAAAAAAAAGAATCTGCCTTCTGGGGGGCGCCTGGGTGGCTCAGTGGGTTAAGCCGCTGCCTTCAGCTCAGGTCGTATTCCTGTCCTGGGATCAAGTTCCGCATCGGGCTCTCTGCTTTGGCAGGGAGCCTGCTTCCCCCTCTCTCTCTCTGCCTGTCTCTCTGCCTACTAGTGCTCTCTGTCTGTCAAATAAAATAAAATAAAATAAAATAAAATAAAGAATCTGCCTTCTGCTCAGGTCCTGATCACAGGATCCTGGGACTTAGCCCAGGCATAGGGAAATCCCTGCTCAGCAGGAGTCTGCCTCTCCCTTACTCTCTCTCATAAAAAGAAATAAAATCGGGGCACCTGAGTGGCTCAGCTGGTTAAGCAACTGCCTTTGGCTCAGGTCATGATCCTGGAATCAAGTCCACATCAGCCTCCCTCCTTGGCAGGGAGTCGGCTTCTCCCTCTGACCTCTCACCTCTCATGCTCTCTCTCTCTCTCAAATAAATAAATAAAATCCTTAAAAATTAATTAATTAATTAAATCTTTTTAAAAATTATGTTCCTGGGGTGCCTGGGTGGCTCAGCCTTTAAGCATCTGCCTGCAGCTCAGGTCATGATCCGGGGGTCCTGGGATCAAGCCCTGCCTCGGGCTCCCTGCTCAGCGGGAGGCCTGCTTCTCCCCTCCCACTCCCCCTGCTTGTATTCTCTCTCTGTGTCTCTCTCTGTCAAATAAATAAATAAAATCTTTAAAAAAAAATTATGTTGGGATGCCTGGGTGGCTCAGTTGGTTAAGCAGCTGCCTTCGGCTCAGGTCATGATCCTAGCGTCCTGGGATCGAGTCCCACATCGGGCTCCTTGCTCTGCGGGGAGCCTGCTTCTCCCTCTGCCTCTGCCTGCCATTCTGTCTGCCTGTGCTCGCTCTCTCTCCCTCTCTCTCTGACAAATAAATAAAATCTTTAAAAAAAAAAAAATTATGTTCACAACTGCAAAAATTGGCTGGCTCAGTCAGTAGAGCATGTGACTCTTAATTCTGGGGTCATTCAGTTGGAGCCCCATGTTGGGTATAAATAAGAATTATGTTCACAATTAAGCAAAAAATATTCAAGCATTTGAATTTAACAAAATACATAGAAATTCAAATTCCTTAAGAAATTTTAGCCATTCAGGGCATGTGGGTGGCTCAGTTAAGAGTCTGCCTTCGGCTCAGGTCATGATCTCGGGGTACTGGGATCAAGACCCGTGTTGGGCTCCCTGCTTAGCAGAAAGTCAGCTTCTACCTCTCCCTCTGCTGCTCCCCCTACTTGTGCTCTTTCTCCCTCTCTCAAAATATAATATATCATCTCGAAAATGAACAAAATCTTAAAAAAAAAAAAAAAAAAGACAGAAAGAAGGAAAGAAATTTTAGCCAGGTTTTAAAAGCTAAATGCCAGGGCACCTGAGTGGCTCAGTGGGTTAAGCCTTTGCCTTCGGCTCGGGTCATGATCTCGGGGTCCTGGGATCAAGCTCCACATAGGGCTCTCTGCTCAGCGGGGAGCCTGCTTCCCCCCTCTCTCTGCCTGCCTCTCTGCCTACTTGTGATCTCTCTCTCTGTCACATAAATAAATAAAATCTTTTTAAAAATAAATAAATAAATAAAAGCTAAATGCCGGGGCACCTGAGTGGCTCAGTGGGTTAAAGCCTCTGCCTTCAGCTCGGGTCCTGGGATCGAGCCCCACATCGGGCTCTCTGCTCAGCGGGGAGCCCGCTTCCCTTCCTCTCTCTCTGCCTGGCTCTTGCCTACTTGTGATACCTGTCTGTCAAATAAATAAATAAAATCTTAAAATAAAATAAAATTTAAAAAAAAATTAAGTAGAAAATAATACCTCAGCATAAGGCTAAGCACCACCTTCCTATATCCACAGAGATATCCTTGGCTTTGTGTATAGAATTTTGCTATTCAAAGTGTAGTTCAATAATATTGATATCACCTGGGAATCAGAAATGCAGATACTGAGGCCGCACCCTAAAACTACTAGATCATAATTAGCATGTTATCAAGACCCTCCCCCCAGAGGCAATTTATATGCACATTCAAGTTTGAGAAGCACCAACAGAGAATACTTTAAGGGTGCACTGTATGTAGCAGTACCGAACAGACATATAAAGAGATGAAGTACCTGTTCAGTTTCTGTAGATTGTATTTTATTAGGTACTGATCAGACAGACCTCCAGCGTTTTTTAATCAATTTGGTATTTACTAACAACCACATGATCTAAATGTGGGATCCATTTCACTTTCTGAAATAACACACCTTAGCTCTAGGGCTTTCAAACACATAAAATATAAAACAGCTTAGTTGTTCTGAAAATATAATAATGGTTAATTTTATGCAACTTCCAACACTGAGTTCAGAGCACTTCTCCACAAGCCCCATTAATTCCTACAGGTTCCTGGGAGTATCATTAAACCCCCCCAGCATCCCTAAGAAGCAGGTGCTTGGCAAACATCCAACCTCCAAATGAGATGCAGAAGGATGTAGTCCTGAAAATGCAGTACTTTCCTGCCTCATCCCGCCAGTGTAGCTTCTCAGGCCCAAACTCTCTCCCCCACTGAGGCCTCATACAGCTGCACACTCAAGTACTTCCCAAAAGGGAGAAAGGTCAGAGGTATCATTATCCCATAAGCACTTGGGATTCCAGCTGTGGAGAAATTAATCCAGTTAGGGGTTCAGGCAGAGAAGCCCTGAGTAAGATCCGGAAAGGCAGAGAGAAATACAAAAGAAAGAACCTACTGAGAGGCTTTTAAAAGACAAGAAGTCCCAGATATTTGGAGACTTTCAGGTGGGGATTGGGAGCAAGGCTTGGCAGGCATGTGAGAAAATGATGGGGAGAGATAAGTATCCATCCCCCACCTGCACCTCAGGGACAAGAACAAAAAGAGTGACAAAGAGATTCCTCCAAATGACCACTTTTCTTGATAAAAGGAAGGAAAAAAGCCAATGTAGGGAGGAAGCTTATGAGTTGGAAGCAAGACTGGAAGAATTCCTTCAGAATTTTTTCCCAATATAGGGGGGAAAAGCAAAAGAGAACAGTACACATCTAATCAGAATCTTATAGGAAGCAAACCACCTGGAGGATTAAGAGTCCTGTGAATAACCAAAGAAATACAAGGGGATTCCTTTCCAGTTTAAATTCAGTGCTAGAGGGTTAGGCAGTCCAGGGACTTGAGGCCACCTCCAGCTCAAGGAATAAGTAGAAAAGGGAAAATCTCTACAGACACAGTAAGCAGAGCAGTGTCCAAAGGGAGTTAGAAACCAGAAAAATGGATAGGGCAAGCTAAGATATAACAGTTTCTGTTAGTAGAAAGCAGAAAGATAAAAGATAAAGCAGACATATGAAAGACAACAAGCAAGCACCCTTTTGGAGGGGGAATCTTTTCTTTGGGGGAGGGGAATTCAGGAGGTGTGACTATAGGAAGTGTGCTCAGAAAAAAGGCCGCAGAAGCAGAGAAAGTGCTGTGCTGAAGAAAGATATGCGTTCACCAGAGGAAGGAAGAGGAAATGGGTGCCCTGACCAAGCAGGGAGAGCACCTAAAAGGGAAATGGGGTTCCAAAGAGGAAAGGAAACTGCAGAATGAAAATATCTTGGATAGAAAAGCTAAAAAGGATAGGAGGCATGCTCAAGAACCAAGGATCATGGCCCCAGAATGAGAGGAGAGGGCTTAGAAAAAAATGTGTGTCCTCCCGATTTAAGAAGTATCAGGAAGGTGGCTGCACCCTAAGAACTGTGCATCCAAAGGCATGGATTTGGTATATTTTGGAGACATAGGAAATAAATACACTCTCAGATATGAAAATGAGTCTCCCCAGGAAATAAAATAGTTCAATTTGAGGAGCTCATGAAAATGGGTGCAACCCCAAGAATACAGTGACTGAAAAAAGCAGTGAATTCCTTTATTTGTGCAACCGCAAATATCTATCTTTAAACTTCAGGATTTGGACCACATTTTCAGGAGACTCTGGAAATGAGGCGCACCCCCAGATTTCAAGGGGTGGGGAAACGAAGTAGCCCATAAATTTAAGAAATTTTGTAAACCATGTTTCAAGATCTGGGGCCTGGAGAATAGGATTCTTTCTGGGATTTGTGGCAATAGAAGCACCCACAAAACTTTGGTTACTGGACCCCAGATTTGAGAGTCAATGAGGCCAACCCCAAAATTTGAAAGGAGTGCGTGTTCATACTGGCGGCTAGGAAAAGGGAGTGTCCTCCCAGTTTGGGGGGGTACCTGAGAAATGGGGTACATCCTCAGTTTGAGGGGCTTTGGAAATTAAGATAAAACCCAGGGCTGGAGTTTAAGAAAGGGATGCACCATCTCTAAACTATGGAGAGAAAGGGGACACTCCCATAGTCAGGGGCTTGAGAAAGAGGTGTGCTCCCCAGAATAGGCTAAAAGAGTCAATAAAAGAAAACGCGTTCCCAAAGCACAAGGTAACTGCAGCCGCTGGTGGTGGAGCTCCTGGGGACCACACAGCTCAACCTCTAGCCCTAGCGCTTACCCCCCACCCCCAACACGGCCCTCTCCGCGCCCCGAACCCGCACCCCGCGGCCCAGCCCCCTCGGGCGGCGCTCATTGGCCGCGGCCGCCGTCATTCCCTCCGGCAGCCCTGAGGATTGGGCGCCGCTCGCACGCCCGCCACGCTCTCAGCAGCGGTCCCCGGGCCTCCCTCCGGGCTGGGCGAGCGGGGCCGGGCGGGGAGCGAGGCCGGGCAGCGGACCGGAGCAGCGGTGGCGGCCGTCACCGCTCCCGCTAGCACAGCGCGCGCACGGCGAGGACCAGGCCCAACGCGGCTCCGGCCAGCCGGCTTCTCCTCGCCGCGCCTCGCCGCGAGCTCACCTCACAGCCCCGCTCCGGCTGCGCCGCTCCAGGACCAACCGACAGAAGGACTCTGCGTGCTGCGCACCACGTGACCCGCGGGACGCGCCCAGCGTATCCCCCGCCCCCCACACACACGCACCATCGCCACCACAGAGTGACGCAGCGCCCCAGCTGCCCCGCCCTCGGCCCCGCCCCGACTGATCCCCGTGGAGACGGCTCCCGTGGGCCACGCCCACTGCCCTGACGCGCGGGAACCAGGCCGGCGCCCTGATCCAGAGCACGAAGTCCCCACTCACCCATAACCACTGAGGTAACACGAAGCCTGGGACTGGGCACTAACCGTCACCTGCTAATTTTGACTCCTAAGTACATCTCGAAGCCTCCCACTTTTCTCCATCCCACTGCCGACACTCCAGTCTAGGCCACCTCTCTCTTAAATGATGGTGATGCTCTCCATCCCATTACCCCTTTCCCCTTCTGATCCATTCTTCACACACCAACAATGGAACCTTTTCAAAACTCAAGTATAATCACAGCCAAACCCTGCTCAAAACCCATTGCCCACTGTTCTTCGGGTTGAAAGTTTCATCTCCACTGTAGCCTATCAACCAGGTTCTTCAAAGTCTGAACCTAACCTGATTTTCTCACATTCTCACATATCCTGCTTTCCCACGTTCTCGAACTCTTTCAAGTGCTCAAACCAGGTTCCTTGCCGCCTCGGGGTCTTTGCACTAATACCTCCTCCACTTTGCCTCATTAACTCCTAGGAAAGGATGCCAACTGCTAAGTGTGGAGAGGAGCTCTATTTTGCCTCTGGGGACCAAGGTGGGAGTTGCAGCCACACCAAAAAGGTTTGAAATGTTTTCCCAATGGGTCTTGGGAAGTCCCAAGGAGAAAGGCTGAACGTGTGTTATTTATGAGGGCCATAAAGACTTTAATTTACATTGAAATGACAAAGCAGCCAGATTGCACTTCTTAAAATATAAATCCAATCATGTCACTGCCCTGCTTAAAACAGCCAATCTATTCACCTGCATCTTTCAGCCTTGCTCATCCTCTGGCCATGCTGACTTACTGTCAGTTTCTATGGTTCTTTCTAAATTCTTCCCAGCTGCTGGATCATTGAATAAGCGTTGCTTTTTCCAAAGCTGACTCTTCATCATGTAGGTCTGTTTGTCATCTCCTCAGTGAGACTCTCTTTAGCTACATTATCTAAAAGTGCTTCACTCGATCAGATGCCTGCCCCATGACAATTACTCTCTAC
Source organism: Lontra canadensis (assembly GCF_010015895.1). Lineage (NCBI taxonomy): Eukaryota > Metazoa > Chordata > Mammalia > Carnivora > Mustelidae > Lontra > Lontra canadensis. The sequence goes on from NW_022631010.1 coordinate 222,464, forward strand.
CTAATTACTGTTCATTTTCAACAGAGCACTAACACAGTTTTAATTATTTCATTTGTTTATTCTCTTAATTGTATTTGTCTATTTCCTAAATTAGAGTTAGGAACTATCTTCTATAAACTGAATTGTCAAACTTGACAAATAATAGATGTTCAATGTGTATCTGTCGAAGGAATGAAAGGAAAGAAAATGATATTGAAAAAAATTAGTAGATTCTTTTTTTTTTAATTTTTTTAGCAGTTGTGGTTTTTTTTTTCTTTTTAGATTTTATTTATTTATTTGAGAGAGAGTGAGAGAGCACAAGCCAGGGGGAGAGGGAGAGTGAGAAGCAGGCTCCCCGCTTTAGGGAGCCCAACTCAGGACTCAATCCCAGGACCCTGGGATCATCGCCTGAACTGAAGGCAGACGTTTAACCAACTGAGCCACGCCAGGCACCCCTAGTAGATTCTTCTCTGTGGCCCACACCCATAGGAGAAGTGTTCTTCAAATGAGGCTTGAAGAGGCCATTAACTCAGGGCAGAGGAAGAAGCTCTGGGAAATTAGGAACAAAGGCTTCAGCAGTGTTCACTTCAGCAGCACATATACAGAAATTATAACAATACAGAGATTAGCATGGCCCCTGTCCAAGGAAAACATGCAAATTAGTGAAATATTCCATATGTGTAACAACAACAAAAAAATCCCTTTAGGAATTTGAGGACCAGAACCACCTGCATAAACTCAGCGAAGTGCTCCAATGCAATAACAAAAGACCTTCCCAGGATCCTCTTGGGTTATGTTTCTTAACATGAAATTGTTCAGATGTTAGTAGCTGGGGTGCCTGGACAACTCAGTTGGTTAAGCATCTGCCTTGGTTCAAGTCATGATCTCAAGGTCCTGGGATCCCCACATCAGGCTCTCTGCTCAGTGGGGAGGCTGCTTCTCCCTTTCACTCTCCCTCTGTGCTCTCTCTGAAATAAATAAATGGAATCTTCAAAAAAAAAAAAAATGTTGGGGCACCTGGGTGGCTCAGTGGGTTAAGCCTCTGCCTTCAGCTCAGGTCATGATCTCAGGGTCTGGGATGCAGCCCCGCATCGGGCTCTCTGCTCAGCAGGGAGCCTGCTTCCCCCTTCTCTCTCTGCCTGCTTCTCTGCCTACTTGTGATCTCTCTGTCAAATAAATAAAATCTTTTTAAAAAAATGTTAATGGCTGTTGTAGCGCATAGAGGACTTGTTCTCCCATAACCATAATAATGCCAAGAATCCCACACTCAATAGCCCCACATAAATACAACATGTTTCTTCACTTATTCAGTCTGCATGTATTGAAACCCAGGCTTGAGCTGGGTGCCAAAGATACAGGCAAAATGAGATGTGGGCCCTGCTCTCAAGGATCTCACAGCCTGGTAAAGAAATCCATGCAATTTGTAAGTTTAAGTTCTTTTTGTCTGTTTCGAGTACAGGCGTGGACACTGTTGCCAATACAAAGAGAAATATATTACAAAGATATTAGAGGCCTAGAGCATGGACCTGAAGGCATGCTTGCAAAAAAAAAAAAAAAAAAAAAAAAAAAAAACACAGAAAAGCAGCTTCACCAAGAAGCAACTGCTGCTGCCAACAGCACCACACACCACAGCTGGAGTTCAATCCTAACATCCTTTTGTCTTTGAGTCACTCACTTAAGAAGCAAAAATCTTGGCCCAGAGTCACTGTTGATTGGTCCACCTCAGGTCACATGGCTCAATCCCACTGCCAGGGAAAGAAGAGAGGAGCAATTTGCCCCTAAGGATATTCCCCTGAATTGGGAAAGCCGGGAGAGCTGATGCTGGCCAGGCAAAAATAACTCGATACAGATATGAAAAAAGTATCTTGGGAATTAAGCTCTTTCTGATTCCTGCAGAAATCTGACTTGCCAGCTTCTTCTAAACTAGCCCTTCACTGGCTGCAAGTCACAGAACTCCAGTTTGCAAAATTCTGATCTAAAACCCCAGTCCTTTTTTTTTTTAAAGATTTTATTTATTTATTTATTGGACAGAGAGATCACAAATAGGCAGAGAGGCAGGCAGAGAGAAGAGGAGGCAGGCTCCCTGCTGAGCAGAGAGCCTGATGCGGGCCTCTATTCCAGGACCCTGGGATCATGACCTGAACCGAAGGCACAGGCTTTAACCCACTGAGCCACCCAGGTGCCCCTAAAACCCCAGTCTTACCCATGCCTCTTTAGCAGCATCCATCTTTCGACCATAAGATCCTCCCCAGCATCTCACTAGTAGTTGGTCTCACCTTCCCAATTATGTCTTAGGTAGAGCCTTTCTTTGTACGAGATAGGTATTCAACAAATAGTTGCAATTAATGAATGAGTGAAATAATAAATGTAAAGCAGCCTCAGTTCCAGGGTAGAATATCTCCTGATTATCCAACCAGTTTAGAACTCTCGTCCCAGCCTATAAAATGACAGTTCCACAGGGAAACCCTGCATGCACACAAGGTTTATAGTAGAACGAGAAGAAAGCAGTACCTGCATGGAAAGTCCTTTCATTACCTAAATATCACTTTTCTCCTTAAACTGTCACATTTTAAGTTAAATAGCATCTGAGAAAATTTATTATAAACTGCAAAGTTCTGTATAAATGATTTTCTGATTACTTTCTTAATACATTTGTCATCATCTAGAGTATTTAAAATGTCCCTGGCTAAAGGAGAACTAAAGGCCTAACATGAGACAGGATATTCAATTAGAAAACTGATCTTCCTCAGCTTCTAGCCAGCAAACCTTTACACTCTGTCCTTATGCAACCCCAGGGTATTTACAATGAGTCTGTCTAGGGAAAAGGGGAAAACTAAAATAGAAAAACAAGCCCTTCAGCTGTGACTCACACTCACAGACCCTATATACTCAGAGGATCACCAATTTGAGGCTGTCAATCTTCAAAATAGGAACTGGGGTACGATATCTGCAGCACTCTGCTGAGTGTGAGAACTCAGGAAGCCGGAAACCACAGTCACAACAGCATCTGAGAGGTCGAAGAACCTTCACAAGGCGCCGGGGGCCTAAGGGAAGAAAGTTGAGTCTTGGGCTTGGCCTGATGTCTTCCAGTCTGGACCTGATGGAAGTTTCTTGAGCTCCCCAAGCCTTAGTGCTCTCCAAGAGAGGGGGAGGAGAATTAAGTAGGAATTCTAATATATTTCCAGCATTTTGCAAGATTATAAGAGGGAGAGAAGAGGAAAAGGAGAGGAGAACATTTTTTATTCTTGTCCTAGATACTAAAAAGAATAATAAGGTGCACCTGGGTGGCTCAGTTGTTTAAGCATACAACTCTTAATTTCAGCAAAGGTCTTGATCTCAGGGTTGTGGGTTCAAGCCCTGTGCTGGGCTCCAATACTGGGCATGGAGCCTACTTAAAAAAAAAAAAAAAGAAAGAAAGAAAGAGGGGCATCTGGGTGGCTCAGTGGGTTAAAGCCTCTGCCTTCAGCCCAAGTCACGATCCCAGCGTCCTGGGATCAAGCTCCGCATCGGGCTCTCTGCTCGGCGGGGAGCTTGCTTCCTCCTCTCTCTCTGCCTGCCTCTCTGCCTGCTTGTGATCTCTGTCTGCCATATAAATAAATAAAATCTTAAAAAAAAAAAAAAAAAAGAAAAAGAGAAAAAAAAAGAAAGAAAAGAAAATATCTTTAAAAAGAGTAATAAAATCCACCTGGACCACTTCAAGGAACCAAGTCCTATTCTACTTTGTCCTTTGAGATGCCCAATCCCTAGCACCATTCTCTATAATTTAAACACACTTAATACATATTTCTTGTAGGTTGAAATGCATGCCAATCCAGAGATAAAGAGAAAGGGGGAAGGAGTTTAGCCCTAGAGACTAAAGGAATGGAGGTTAAAGAAGTTAATTAAATGAACAGTCTCTAAACGTGCTGGTACTCCACTCCTCAAATGTCTTATAATTTAATTTTATATAGTTAATGCTGGGGCACCTGGATGGTTCAGTGGGTTAAAGCCTCTGCCTTCAGCTCAGGTCATGATCTCAGGGTCCTGGGATCAAGCCCCGCATCGGGCTCTCTGCTCAGCGGGGAGCCTGCTTCCCCCCCCCCACCGCCCTGCCTGCCTCTCTCCCTACTTGTGATCTCTGTCTGTCAAATAAATAAACAAAATCTTAAAAAATATATATATAGTTAATGCAATGCCATATGGTTCAAATCCCAGAAACTATATAAAAGGTATACAATGCAGTCTCCCTCAAATTCTTGTCCCTCATTGGTCCTGTTTCCACTGGTTAACTACCACTCTTACTTTCTTAAGAATCTTCTCAAGATTTCTCCATACGTATATAAGCAAATTCAAATATAAGTTCAAAAAAATACATATAAGCTCAAATATATTCTGACTCTTTTAGACAAAAGGAAGCATTTAAATTTTTGTAAGTTTTTGTTTTTTTTTTAAGTAACTTCTACACCCAATGTGACAGAGCTCAAACTCACAAACCTGAGACCAAGTATCATATGCTCTGAGTGAGCCAGCCAGGTGCACCCAAAAGGAAGCATTTATATAGTTGTCCTCCACCTTACTTTTTTCACCAAACAACATATTTGGACACCCTAGAATACATTTTGTACAATGGCAGAAAAATAACTTCCTCATTATCTTGTTTTATATTATTGCTCCACAGTGTTTCTTGTGTGGATATACTATAATTTGCTTAATCAGTTCCTTATCAAAGGACATTTAGGTTGTTTCCAATCTTTTGCAAGTTAAAAACAATGTCCCATTTACAAATAGTAAAGCACATGTGTGCAGACAGAACTATAGTCTACATTCTCAGAAATGGGGGCATCTGGGTGGCTCAGTTGTTAAGCATCTGCCTTCAGCTCAGGTCATGATCCCAGGGTCCTGGGATGGAGCCCTGGATCGGGCTCCCTGCTCTGCGGGAAGCCTTCTTCTCCCTCTCCCACTCCCCCTGCTTGTGTTCCTCTCTCTCTGTCTGTCTCTGTCAAATAAATAATTAAAATCTTAAAAAAAAAAATTGGGGCACCTGGGTGGTTCAGTGGGGTAAAGCCTCTGCCTTCAGCTCAGGTCATGATCTCAGGGTCCTGGGATCGAGCCCCGCATCTGGCTCTCTGCTCAGCAGGAGAATAAATAAAATATAATAAAACAAAAATAAAAAATAAATTAAAATAAAAAATAAAATAAAATCTTCCAAAAAAATGCAGACTCTCAAAAAAAAATAATAAATAAATTCTCAGAAATGGAAGCTCTGAGCCACAGGAGTACATGCAATGTTAGAGACTGCAATTTGCCTTCGATGGATTCCCCAGAGATATAACTCTACAGCTGCAAAATATGTCACAAGTAATCTGTTACTTGTAATAATTAAAATCCAGCAATTTATTTATAGTTTAAGAAATAGAAGCAGTTTCAAGATTATTCCCATTATGTTATTCTCTTTTTTTTAAGATTTTATTTATTTATTTGACAGAGAGAGAGGTCACAAGGAGGCAGAGAGGCAGGCAGAGAGAGAGTCTCCCTGCGGAGCAGAGAGCCCGATGCGGGGCTCGATCCCAGGACCCTGAGATCATGACCTGAGCCAAAGGCAGAGGCTTAACCCACTGAGCCACCCAGATGCCCCCCCCATTATGTTATTCTTATTTACTTTCATTCTTGATAAGGAAAGAAATGAGTAATGTTGCAGTTTCTAGCAAAAAATGTGTATAACCCGGGCGCCTGGGTGGCTCAGTGGGTTAAAGCCTCTGCCTTCAGCTCAGGTCATGATCTCAGGGTCCTGGGATCGAGCCCCACATCGGGCTCTCTGCTCAACAGGGAGCCTGCTTCCCCATTTCTCTCTCTCTGCCTCTCTGCCTACTTGCGATCTCTGTCTGTCAGGTAAATAAATAAAATCTTTTTTAAAAAAATGTGTATAACCCACTGTACAACTGTGTATATCACACATGTCAATGTCACCCTGTGTGTCTTTAAAAGAGATACTGGAAATTATCTTGATGATCTTAATGTAGAGGAAATCTCCTTAAGCATGAAAGGACAAGTTATTAAGGAAAATATTATAAATTCAACAACATTAAAAAATTCTATTCTATCAGGGTGGGGCTAAAAAAATTCTATCCACAAATGTATATATATATAAACAGTTGGATTGCAGTATGTGGGGAAATGAGAGTGGGAATGGAGGCTAAGGAAGTGTAACTCAAACAAAGAGGGGCCATTCACTTTGTTTCCAATGTTCATAAACAATTTTGCAATAAGGAGAAAGAAGGGGGAAAAAAAGAAAACTTAAGATAGAACATGGTTAGGGCACCTGGGTGGCTCAGTGGGTTAAGCCGCTGCCTTCGGCTCAGGTCATGATCTCAGGGTCCTGGGATTGAGTCCCGCATCGAGCTCTCTGCTCAGCAGGGAGCCTGCTTCCCTCTCTCTCTCTCTCTCTCTCTGCCTGCCTCTCTGCCTACTTGTGATCTATCTCTGTCAAATAAATAAATAAAATCTTAAAAAAAAAAAAAAAGATAGAACATGGTTTTGGCTAAAATGAAGCCCAGTCTGGGGAGGATTAAAAAGGTGATGATGATTTGAGGAAAGATTTTATTTTAAAAAAGAAAAAAACGATGTTGCAATAAATAATTCTCTTATTGATGACCATTCACAATGTTTCTAATTGTTATAAACAATTTTTCAATAAACAGCCTTTTATGTTCAAAACAGGAAAAAAATAAAGGAGAGAAAAAATGGGGTTGTGTCTGGTTTAATGGAAATTGTACCAAGAAACAAACGTTTGAGTATATCTGTAATTATGCACATTGGATGTTAAAAAAAAAAAGTGGTAACGGTGGTGAAGAATATTAGTAATTCACATTCTGTTGCTCAAATCCCACTGGATTCCCTCCTGCCTGCTTATTGATTAACTAAGACCCCAAAGCGCTCTCCCCCTTCTTGGTTGCCCCACACTTGTACATTTGAAATCTCACCTTCTTGACTTCACCCTACCCAGCACAACCCATAGTTTCCTTAGGTCTAAAACCATATCTGATATCAAATCTGGATTCCAAATTCCAGGCTCTAAATAGCAACTAAAGAAAGTCATTGGATGGTAATTATGGAGAAACAGGTAGTCACAGGTACTCTCACACCTTATTCACCTTGCTCTGCTCTCCTTGTCTATCTCATTGTTTTGTTTTGTTTTTCTTTCCTTACTACTTCATAAACCTTTTCAGGTCTTTACAGTTTTCCTTTTTCTTTTTAAATGTATTTATTTAAGTAATCTCTACACCCAGTGTGGGGCTCGAATTTACAAACCTGAGATCAAGAATCACATGCTCCTCCCGCTGAGCCAGGCAGGCGCCTGTGGGTCTTTAAGTTTTTTATTTAGCCTAGATGCTAAATCATCATCCCTCCTCATCTTCTTATTTTCAGGGGTCCCTTTTTGCTGCAGGAGGCAAAATAGAGGCAAAAACCTCTGCATACTTGGCTAAACTAGAAATGAAAGGCGCTATATAAACCCAAATGACAAAACCTGACAACTACAAGAGAACTGGACCTTGCCCACATTTAACTCTCCCTGCCCCAGAGAGCTTCTACCTCCCACCACTTGCCTTAGGTGGTGACTTTTCAAAGGCCAGATGACAAAAGAAAAGTTATATTTATATCCCCTATAAATTTTCCAAATTTTCCTTTCACCCCTACACCATCCCCTTCCCGTTCCACATTGAATCTTTATCCCTTCCAGAAAAAAATACTAATAATGATAATTTAGTGAAAATTTACTGTTTGCCAGGCATTGTGCTAAGTACTTTACATGAATTATTTCATTTTAAACAGTAACGCTTGGAGAGAGGTCCTATTTATTATCATCATTTTGCAGCTGAAGGAATGGAAGCCCAGAAAAGTGAAGTTGCTTGTCTAAGGTCACATTGCTAAGAATAATATAAGTGCAGGGGTTCCAGTCTGGCTCAGTCAGAAGAACATGTGACTCTTAATCTTGGGGTCATGAGTTCGAGCCCCACGTTAGAGATTACTTAAATAATAGAGATTTCTTAAATAAAGGGTATAGAGATTACTTAAATAAAACCTTTAAAAAATCTGTTTCACATCCTTAGAATTTAGAATTCATAAAGCGGGGGGTGGAGGTGGGATGCCTGGGTGGCTCAGTTGTTAAGCATCTGTCTTTGGCTCAGGTCATGATCCCAGAGTCCTGGCATTGAGGCCCACATCAGGCTCCCTGCTCCACTGGAGGCCTGCTACTCCCTCTCCCACTCCCCCTGCTTGTGTTCCGTCTCCTGTCTCTCTCTTTGTCAAATAAATAAAAATCTTTAAAAATAAAATTCATAAGGGTAGAGACGTTGTTTTGTTTACTGCTATATCCTCAGTGCATGGAATAATGTCTAACATGAAACAGGTACTCAAAGTTTCTCATGATAATATCAAACAATATCTTTGGAATACTTCCATTATGCCAGGTTCTCTAAGTTTCTTTACATATGTATTTTCTCATCCAACCTTTTTAACAACCTTATAAGATTTAACAACCTTTTAAATGTGATGTCCAAAACTTTCCAGTGGCCGGGGCGCCTGGGTGGCTTAGTCCATTAAGCATCTGCCTTCAGCTCAGGTCATGATCCCAGAATCCTGGGATTGAGCCCCATGTTGGGCTCTCTGCTCAGGAAGGAGTCTGCTTCTCCCTCTCCTCCCACTCCTTCTCTCTCTCGCTCTTGCTCACTCTCTTTCTCAAATTAATAAATAAAATCTTAAAAAAAAAAAAAAACTTTCCAGTGGCCTATCAACAACTGTATCTCTGAGAAAAAAAAGGAAGACTTTCAGTATTTGCAGATCTATCTGTGGTGTAAATACCCACACTGCCTGATTTCAAACTATCAGTGTGAGGTCAACTGACTGACAAAATTCCTGGACATTTAAATCATTGATTCATGAGCTAGTCCAAGTGCACTCCAGGACACACTGGCTACTGTTCTTAGCAGAACATGGAAGACCTTTCACAAATTAGCCCTGATGTACCTTTCCAACGAAATCTTCTCTGACTTTTCGACTCACCCACGCAGCCGACTTTGAAATCATACAAAATTCCTGTCTGTGTGGGAACATGCCCTGCTTGTCTATATTTAATTGTCACTGGGCAACATGCTCCATTTCTGAGTTCTTTCATCCTTTACATCCTGGCTTTCTACTGATGCATCTCCAAAACAACCCCAAACAATTCAACAAATAGTTGTTAAACAACCAGCACATTCCAGGCAGGATGCTAGGAGCTGGGGGAGGGGAAGAGAGATAAAGAAGAAGCAGTCAATGTTTTCAGAGTAGCTCACAATCTGGTAGTGAAGTCAAATGTGTAAGTTGAATTTCAATCCAATAAGAGCAATAATGAGAGATTGATTGAGTCTAGCAAGGGTAGGCAGGATAAAGGCCAACTTCCTAGAGGAAGTAAAACAAACATCTTTAAGGACAGATACTTTCTAGGCAGGGAGATACAGGCCATCTGAGACTTTGTGAACAGATGAAGAAAGTGGGGTAAGACAGATGATAAGGCTTCCTGCATTACTCTGTGCTCCCCAAAACCTTCGGTGGGAATCTATCGCAATCAATTATAGCGGAATCTCCAATGAGAAAATGATCAAAGTTGGGGCGCCTGGGTGGCTCAGTGGGTTGGGCCTCTGCCTTCGGCTCGGGTCGTGGTCTCAGGGTCCTGGGATCGAGTCCCGCATCGGGCTCTCTGCTCATCAGGGAGCCTGCTTCCCTCTCTCTCTCTGCCTGCCTCTCTGTCTACTTGTGATCTCTGTCTGCCAAATAAATAAATAAAATCTTTAAAAAAAAAAAAAAGAAAATGATCAAAGTCATTGAATAGATCATGAACACAAGACTTAAACAAAAAATATTTTAACATATTTTCTTCTTTTTTTCTAAGATTTTATTTATTTGCTTGTCAGAGAGAGAGAGCACACAAGCAGACAGAGTGACAGGCAGAGGCAGAGAGAGAAGCAGACTCCCTCCAAGCAAGGAGCCTGATGTGGGACTCCATACAGGACCCTGGGATCATGACCTGAGTTGAAGGCAGCCGCTTAACTGAGCCACCCAAGCATCCCTAAACATAAAATCTTTAAAAAAAATAATAAATGGGGTGCTATCTTGGGTGTAAAGATGACTTAAAAATTTATTTACTTTTTTTAAAGATTATTTATTGGGGTGCCTGGGTGGCTACGTGGGTTAAAGCCTCTGCCTTCGGCTCAGGTCATGATCTCAGGGTCCTGGGATTTAGCCCACATTGGGCTCTGCACAGCAGGGAGCCTGCTTCCCCCTCTCTCTCTGCCTGCCTCTCTGCCTGCTTGTGATCTCTCTCTGTCTGTTAAATAAATAAATATGGAAAAAAATTTTTCAAAAAAAGATTATTTATTTAATTGACACAGAGAGAGATCACAAGTAGATAGAGAGGCAGGCAGAGAGAGAGGCGGGAAGCAGGCTCCCTGCTGAGCAGAGAGGCAGATGCAAAGCTCCATCCCAGGACCCTGAGACAAAAACCTGAGCCAAAGGCAGAGGCTTAACCCACTTAGCCACCCAGGCACCCCAAGATAACTTACAAATTTTAAAATGTGATTTCAAATCACATGGAGTAAAGTTTGTAAACCATCTTAAGTCTGTTTTCTTATTTGTGAAATACCTGTGGGTTAGTAATAGAACCTAGTTTATAAAACTGAGGCAAAACTTGTGGCACCTGGTTTGTTCAATGGGTAAAATGTCTGCCTTTGGCTCAGGTTCCTGGGATCAAGCACCACATTGGGCTCCCTGCTCGGCGGGGAGTCTGCTTTTCCCTCTCCCTCTGCCCCTGCCCCTGCTCCTACTTGTGCTTTCTGTCTCCCTCTCTCTCTCAAATAAATAAATAAATAAAATATTCAAAGAAATACAATAATAAATCAACACCCCAAGAGATGGTTGCCAAGATTTTATACCTGTCGGAAATCATCAAATCCATGGCCAGCAAACTAGGTATTCTGTTGCCAGATCCAAGAATGCCACAGAACTTGATAGACCTGTTTGAATCAATACAAACATTGGAAAATGTAGCAGAAAACACCAGAAATGACAAGCCAATGTTGGTGGCATATGGAGAAAAGTACATATGATAAATATATAAATAATAAAAATAATAAAGTTAACACCATGTGTCAGCTACTGATTTATCTGCCTTACTTACATTAACTCATTTAACTTTTGCCTCAGGTTTTTTTTTTTTCTTAAGATTTTATTTATTTATGTGAGAGAGAGAGCATGGGCGGAGAAGGGGCAGAGGAAGAGGGAGAAGCAGACTCCCTCCTGAGGAGGGAGCCTGATGTGGGACTGGATTCCCAGGACTCAAACCCAGGACTGAGGAATCATGACCTGAGCTGAAGGCAGTAGCTTAACCGGCAGAGCCACCCAGGTGCCCCAACTTTTGCCTCAGTTTTATAAACTAAGTTCTGTTATTATCCCACAGATATTTCACAATCAGAAAACTGAGACATTAAAACAGATTACATAGTTCACTCCACGTTACAAACATATAATGGAGTGCTAGAACCAGCTTCTAATGGCTTTACAAGAGCTGATAAATACTCATTTTGGTAGCTTAAAATAGGCCAGAGTGGGAATATTTACACTATGGCAAACAATATGCAACAACATTTTTTTGTTTGGTTTGTTTTGGGGGTTTTTTTGGTGAGAGAAAGTTTATCAGCATACCACGTAGTCTTGAGTATTATTCCAGGCCCTGGAGATATAATAATTAACAAAATAAAGAAAAATCCCTGCCTCCATGGAATTTATAGTCTAATACAGGTAGGAGATGGGCAATGAAATAAGTAAAATATATGGTATGTCAGATGTTGACAAATACTATGGAGAAAAATAAAGCCGGAGAGGGGAGTAAGTAGTTAGGGAGAGCTACCTTTTTTTTTTTTTAAATTATTTTATTTTATTTTATTTTAGGGTGCCTGGGTGGCTCTGGGTTAAGCCTCTGCCTTCGGCTCAGGTCATGATCTCAGGGTTCTGGGATCGAGTCCCGCATCTGGCTCTCTGCTCAGTGGGGAGCCTGCTTCCTCCTCTCTCTCTCTGCCTGCCTCTCTGCCTACTTGTGATATCTCTCTGTCAAATAAATAAATAAAATCTTTTAAAATTTTATTTTATTTAATTTATTTGACAGAGAGAGAATGAAGGCATATTTTCCAAAGCATTGTATTAAAAACATTTGTTAAAGATTTTATTTATTTACTTTGAGAGAGAGAGAGAAAGCAGAAGTGGGGGGAGGGGCAGAGGGAGAAGCAGGCCCCCTGCTGAGCAGCAGACCGACACCAGGCCCAATCCCAGGACACTGGGACCATGACTTGCTGGGACCAAGACCTGAGCTGGAGGCAGGCACTTAATCAACTGAGCCACCCAGGCGCCCTGAGAGCCAGCCACCATTTTGAATAGGATGGTCAGGGAAGGCCTCCGAGAGACAGTAACATCTGATTAGTGACCTTGAGATAGGAAGAAGGCAGAGCTGCATCTATGTTGAGAAGAATGTCCTAGGCAAAACTTACAGCAAATGCAGGGCTCTTAGTGGTACAAATATAGATTGGATATTTAAGGAACAAGGAAGCCAGTTGACTAGAACAGAGAAAGGGGGAATCTGCAAGGAAAAGTGTGATAACTATACTTAATCATCTTTTTTTTAATGATTTTGTTTATTTGAGAGAGAGAGAGAGCTCACGTGGGGAGGAAGGGACAAGCAGACTCCCAGCTGAGCAGGGAGCCCAGTGTGGGGCTCCATCCCAGGGCCATGAGATCATGACCTGAGCCGAAGGCAGACACTTACTCAACTGAGACCGTTAACCGACAGATGCTTAACATGCCAGGTGCCCCTGGCATTTATTTTTTTAATCTAAACAAAAACTAGGTCTTGGTATTCATAGCTGGATAAATTGTAAACTAATAAGAAAAGTAATAGCTCATGTTTTTGAATGGTGCTCAGGTCTTCACATACATTATCTTCATCTTTGTATATTATTTTACTTACTCCTCAGAACTGTCTTCGAGGCTAGGAGAAGTGAAACTTCACTAAGAGATTAAGTAAATTGCACAGAATTACAATATGTACGAGAATGGATGAGAACCCATATCTGTTCCTGCCTGCTCTATACCTACTCTGCTCTGTTAGAATTGGTAGGTGAATTTGTTAGATCCAGAGTTAATTTGAGTCATGGGGTTTCAATGTAATTGTAGGGCAACAGAAGGATGTTATTAGGCATGTGGGAGTGATTTGGCTTATGATTAGAAAAACAAAAGCCTATAGGCCTTAAGAAAGATATTAAGAATTAACTGAAGGAGGGGTGCCTGGGTGACTAGTGAATTAAGTATCCAGCTCTTGACTTCAGCTCAAGTCATGATTTCAGGGTCCTGGGTTCAAGCCCCACGTCAGTCTCCATGCTTAGCAAGGAGTTGGCTTGAGGATTCTCTCTCTCCCTCTGCCCCTCCTCCCACTTGAGAGCATGCTTTCTCTCTCTCTCTCTCTCTCTAAAATAAATAAATCTTAAAAAAATTAACTGAAGGAATAATTTTGACAGAGGGAAATGGGGAAAGACATGTAGAAGGTAGCATTTGAAATGGATCTTGAAGAGTAAATGTCAGATCCTTATATATCAGTCAAGGTCATATAAGGAGGTAGAAACCACATGTTACAAAAGAGAAATCATTTATTTTTTTCTTTTTGAAGAATTAATTTATTTATTTGACACAGAGGGAGAGAGAACAACCAGGGGTTGCGGCAAGTAGAGGGAAAGGGAGAAGCAGGCTCCTGCTAAGCAAGGAGCCCTGATGGAGGGCTCAATCCCAGGACCCTGGGATCATGACCTGGGCCAAGGCAGCTGCTTAACCCACTGACCCACTCAGGCATCCCAAAAGAGAGAGAATTCAATATAATGGATTGTCAACTACATAACTGAAGAAAGAAAAGGAGAAATCTAAGGTACTGTGGTGGTAATAACTGTAGGAACAGCTACCAACCCCGAGGGCTGAGGAAACAAAGGGTAGAAGTTGAAATTACTAAAAAGCAAAACTTAAAAAAAAATTTTTTTTTTTAAAGGGCCAAAAAGAGCTGAAATTCAGATATCTAAAGAGGAGATGCTTGAGGCACCTGGGTGGCTCAGTGGGTTAAAGCCTCTGCCTTAGGCTCAGGTCATGATCCCAGCGTCCTGGGATGGAGCCCCGCATCCATTGGGCTCTCTGCTCAGGGGGAAGCCTACTTCCCCACCCCTCTCTCTGCCTGCCTCTCTGCCTACTTGTGATCTCTCTCTGTCAAATGAAAAAAATAAAATAAAATAAAATAAAATAAAAAGAAGCTTGAAGGCTTCTCTTAAAAAAAAAAAAAAAAAAAAAAAAAGAGGAGATGCTGCTTGACCGGTGTGTGTGTCTCTGAATTCAGAGGAAGGGCCCCATGGAGTTGAGACCCAGACCTGTGAGTAGGAGCGGACCTGGGTAGTCAGTGCTGGTGTCTCCAAAGAAGAAATAATGAGACTGGTTCTGTAAGTGTTGGAAAAACTGCATTCTGATTCAGCTGCTTGCAATGGGAAGGGACTGGTTCTCCTGGAACTGAGAAGTTTTGCTGGATGCCATAGAGAGCAACAGGAAGCCAACAGGAAGGAGGCTTCCATCCTTCCCCCTGAGCCATGCAGGGTTTTTCTAGTAGTCTCTGTCGGGAGTCCTTAAGAGAGAGCCACTATGCAATGGAGAAATATTTGCAGAGTTCCCAACCCCAAAATCCTAAAGGAGAGGATGGATTTGGAGGTGAGAAAATAACTAGTAACTGAATCACCTTACTTGGTTCAGAAGGCTTTGCATGGTCTGGCTTTTCATAAGCTGCGTCGCTACAGACACATGACATTCTGGCAGATGCTTAAAGACAACACACTTCCTCCTGCTACAAGGCCTTTTGCATATTCTAGCCTTTGACTGGAACGTTCTTCACCTATTCAATGCTCTTTCTCATACTAAATTTTCCTTTAAGATGTTTTCATAACACCTTAACCTGTCTTGTAGCATTTGTCACAGTTGTGCATCTTTTTTCAGATACAGTCTTTTGATCAATGCCTGCCTCCTCCAGCTGGTTTATAAATTCCAGGACAGCAGAGGCCATGACTGTGTTTGTACTCTATTGTTTGTTTTCCTAGTGCCTAGTTTAGTGACTAACACATTGTAAAACATCAGTATATATTTGCCTAAGGAATTATTTCAATGTTCTGAAAATACAGAATGAAGCCATAACAGGATGAGACATGTGTACTAGAAAGCGAAGATTTAGGGTCTTTTTATTTCCATTATCTCCCTCCAGCATCTTGCTCTGTTCTAGAGGCTCATAGAAGATCCTTCTTTTTTACTGAGGTAAAATTCACATAACATGAAATTAATCATTAACCATGCTAATGAGTCTAATTTTTGGCATTCACTACATTGCGCAGTGTTGAACAACCATCATTGCTAGCTAGTTCCATTTTCATCATACCAAAAGGAAATCTCATACCCATTAAATAGTCACTCCCCAGGACGCCTGGGTGGCTCAGTTGGTTAATTGTCTGCTTTCAGCTCAGGTCTTGATCCCAGGGTTCTGGGATTGAGTCCGGCTTCGCCAGACTCCTTGCTCAGCGGGGACCCTACTTCTCCCTCTGCCTGCCACTCCCACTGCTTGTGCTCGCTCTCTATCTTTTAATCTCCCTCTCTGACAAACAAGTAAAATCTTAAAAAAAATAGCCATTCCCGGAGCGCCTGGGTGGCTCAGTGGGTTAAAGCCTCTGCCTTCGGCTCAGGTCATAATCCCAGGGTCCTGGGATGGGGCCCCACATCGGGCTCTCTGCTCTGCGGGGAGCCTGCTTCCCCCTCTCTGCCTACTTGTGATCTCTCTCTTTGTCAAATAAATAAATAAAATCTTTAAAAAAAAAATAGTCATTCTCCATACTTCCCTCCCCGCACTCCCTGGCAACCACTGTCTGCTTTCCATCTCTATGGAATTACCCATTCTGAATATTTCTTTTTTTTTTTTTAAGATTTTATTTATTTATTTGACAGACAGAGATCACAAATAGGCAGAGGGGCAGGCAGAGAGAGAGAGGGAAGCAGGCTCCCTGCTGAGCAGAGTGCCCGATTCGGGGCTCGATCCCAGGACCCTGAGATCATGACCTGAGCCGAAGGCAGAGGCTTAACCCACTGAGCCACCCAGGCGCCCTATCTAGAGATATTTAGACAAATAATGTCTCTTTGGGCCCCCTCCAGAAAATAACTGCTAAAGATCTATTTTTTTCCAGCTCCAGAAAAGAATGAGCTTACAAAATATATCTTTTCTTCTGGGCTATTCATTGTACAGGGCCATTCATTCATATCATGTAATCACAAGCTTTCTTTAAAAATCGTTGTGTGTTGGGGCACCTGGGTGGCTCAGTGGGTTAAGCCTCAGCCTTTGGCTCGGGTCATGATCTCAGGGTCCTGGAATCGAGTCCCACATCTGGCTCTCTGCTCAGCAGGGAGCCTGCTTCCCCCTCTCTCTCTGCCTGCCTCTTTGCCTGCTTGTGATTTCTCTCTGTCAAATGAATCAATAAAATATTTAAAAAAATAATAAAAATAAAAATAAAAATAAAAATCGTTGTGTGTTGGGGCGCATGGGTGGCTCAGTGGGTTAAGCCTCTGCCTTCGGCCCGGATCATGATCTCAGAGTTCTGGGATCGAGCCCCGCATCGGGCTCTCTGCTCGGTGGGGAGCCTGCTTCCCCCTCTCTCTCTGCCTGCTTCTCGGCCTACTCGTGATCTCTCTCTCTCTCTGTCAAATAAATAAATAAAATCTTTAAAAAAAAATCGTTGTGTGTTGATGCTTCTTTTGTTTTTCACCTAACATTTTCAAGGTATATCTCTGTCTAGTGATGTCCTGTCAGCAGGATCTTCCTGCTGCTAGATTTGCTTAAATCCCAAATCTCTTGCAATGTTATGTGTGATTGCATTTCTTTTTGCTGCTGTTAACATATTTTTCCACTCGACCACCATTTATTTGGCATCTATCATGAGCCAGTTTCAACCCTACAGCGTCCTCCCCCTGGGCCCTGCAAAAGAGGGATGGGAAGGGGCACCTGGGATCAAGCCCCACATTGGGCTCTCTGCTCAGCAGGGAGCCTGCTTTCTCCTCTCTCTCTCTCTCTCTGCCTGCCCCTCAGCCTACTTGTGATCTCTGTCTGTCAAGAAAATAAATAAAATCTTAAAAAAAAAAAAAAAAAGAGGATGGGAGGAGGGGGTAGGCAGTCACACAGTGTGAGGCTCTGTTCTGCCCTGGGACCAATGTTCAGTGTCCACAATTGTCTGCCATCCAGATGAACAGGTCATCCTAGCATCAGACCCATTTCTCAGAAAATAGTGAGGCTCTTGAGGGATGTGATCTGGACCCAATGGCTGCTATGGGAGAGGTACTAGTCTGATGCAAGACCTTTCCTTTCCTCCCCTCAGGATGACCTGTTAGCCGATATTTTTTAAAGATTTTGTGTTATTTTAAAGTAATCTCTACACAAAAGTGGGGCTTGAATTTATAACCCTGAGATCAAGAGTCAAATGCTCCACTGACTAAGCCAGCCAGGTACCCACCCTGTTAGGAGTATCTTTTTTTTTTTTTTTTAAGATTTTATTTATTTATTTGACAGAGAGAGACACAGCAAGAGAGGAAACAAAAGCAGGGCAACTGGGAGAGGTAGAAGCAGGCCTCCCGCCAAGCAGGGAGTCGGACATGGGGCTCGATCCCAGGACTCCAAGATCATGCGAAGGCAGACGCTTAATGACTGAGCCACCCAGGCACCCTAGCAGATATCATTTTTTTAAGGTTTTATTCATTTGAGAGAGAGAGAGAGAGATCATAAGCAGGGGGAGGAGCTGAGGGAGAGCGAGAAGATAATCTCCAGCAGACTCTATGCTGAGCATAGAATTTGACACAATCTCAGAATCCTGAGATCATGACCTGAGTCAAAACCAAGAGTCAGAAACTTAATCCCTTGAGCCACCCAGCACCCCTGTTAGCAGGTATTTTTTAAAATTTTATTTAAATGCAATTAATTAACATGTTGCATATTATTCATTTCAGAGGTAGAATTTGGTGATTAATCAGTTGCATATAACACCGAGTGCTCATTAAATCAAGTACCCTCCTTGTCCATCACCCAGTTACCCCATCCCCCTACCTACCTCCCCTGTAGCAACACTCTGTTTCCTATAGTTAAGAGTCTGGCAGATATTTTAATTTAATTAATTAATTAATTAATTAAAGATTTTATCTATTTATTTGAGAGAGAGTGCACACAAGCAAGGGGAGCAGCAGGCAGAGGGAGAAGCAGGCTCCCCACTGAGCAGGGAGACTGACCTGGGGCTAGATAACCAGGACCCTGGGATCACGACATGAGCTGAAGGCAGGTGCTTAAGGACTGAGCCACCCAGGCAACCCTGACATTGTAGTTTTTTGACCAAATATTAAACTCCGGCCAAAACATCAATTGTTGTTTCCTCATCTAGTTCACATAGGATCTTAAGAAACTGCACATTGAAAAAATTATTATTATTATTTTTAAGATTTTATTTATTTATTTGACAGACAGCACAAGTAGGCAGAGAGGCAGGCAGAGAGAGAGGAGGAAGCAGGCTCCCTGCTGAGCAGAGAGCCCGATGTGGGCCCTATCCCAGGACCCTGGGATCATGACCTGAGCTGAAGGCAGAAGCTTTAACCAACTGAGCCACCCAGGTGCCCTGAAAAAATTATTTAAAAAAATTAATTAAAGGGGCGCCTGAGTGGCTCAATGGGTTAAAGCCTCTGCCTTTGGCTCAGGTCATGATCCCGGGGTCCTGGGATCGAGCTCTGCATCAGGCTCTCTACTCGGCAGGGAATCTGCTTCCCCCCTTCTCTCTCTGCCTGCCTCTCTGCCTACTTATGATCTCTGTCTATCAAATAAATAAATAAATAATCTTTAAAAAATTAATTAAAAAAAATGCATCTTGAGTTTGAGGAACAGGATTCTCTGTTGGTAATACCAAGCAAAATTATGAGAGTTGCAGTTCATGGTATCAGCCTTAAATAAGTGGCTAGTGATGTACCCCTGAAACATCTCCTCTTCTTTTAAGGACTAATCATTCTCAAATTGATGCAAATTCCTCTGTCACTATAATGCCCCTGACATTAAGACCAGAAGACAGATGAGCTTTTGAAACAAATGCCAAATTCAATCAGTAAATTGATTAAACAACCACATACCAAGGGGGAAATGATAATTTCATACACCCGAATATGGGTGGCAAAATTAATTCCATGTGTATGAAGAGGCTTGAGTTTCTTGCTGTCATAATGACTTAGGGGAAAAAACAGGTTCATTGTGCCTGTCAGTGGCTCAATAATATTGTTGGAAACCATCAGGCAGACTATGCAACCGCAGTCTTTGGTCCAAGTCAAAAACTCTGGTCAAAAAGGAACCTTGGGGGGCGCCTGGGTGGCTCAGTGGGTTAAAGCCTCTGCCTTCGGCTCGGGTCATGATCCCAGGGTCCTGGGATGGAGCCCCGCATCGGGCTCTCTGCTCAGTGGGGAGCCTGCTTCCTCCTCTTTCTCTGCCTGCCTCTCTGCCTACTTGTGATCTCTGTCTGTCAAATAAATAAATAAAAAAAATTAAAAAAATAAAAAAAAAAGGAACCTTGGGGGGCGCCTGGGTGGCTCAGTACGTTAAAGTCTCTGCCTTTGGCTCAGGTCATGATCTCAGGGTCCTGGGATTAAGCCCCTAATCTTGCTCTCTGATAGGTGGGGAGCCTGCTTCCTCCTCTCTCACTCTCTCTGCCTGCCTCTCTGCCTACTTGTAATCTCTGTCTGTCAAACAAATAAATAAAATCTTAAAAAAAAAAAAGCAATCTTGGTCTTCTGAGTTAGTGTCTGCATATCTGCATTCTTTTGTAATGCCAATCACAAGTTTTTTGAGATAAAGTCCTTCTCTTATGGGTATCTTTTTATACAGAGAGGTTTAAATATAAATATAGATATGAGGTCTTGAAACTTCTATATTAAATATTTTTTTCTAAGATTTATTATATTTATTTTGAGAGAGAGAGAGACTCCCTGCTGACTGTGGTGCTGGATGCAGAGTGGGCTCTCATGAACCCTGGGATCATGACCAAAGCTGAAATCAGACACACTATTGACTGAGCCACCTTAAAATTTTATATTAAGTTTAGGGATACTAGGGGCGCCTGGGTGGCT
The DNA here is from genome assembly GCF_010015895.1 of Lontra canadensis. NCBI lineage: Eukaryota > Metazoa > Chordata > Mammalia > Carnivora > Mustelidae > Lontra > Lontra canadensis. The sequence goes on from NW_022631010.1 coordinate 242,702, forward strand.
CAGTCGGTTAAGCGGCTGCTTTTGGCTCAGATCACGATCCCAGGGTCCTGGGATTGAGCCCTGCATTGGGCTCCCTGCTCAGCGGGAAGTCTGCTTCTCCCTCTCCCTCTGCCTGCTGCTCTGCCTACCCTCGCTCTCTCTCTCTCTGTCCAATAAATAACATCTTAAAAAAAAAGTTTAGGGGCGGCTGGGTTACTCAGTGGCTTAAGCCTCTGCCTTCAGCTCAGGTCATGATCTCAGGGTCCTGGGATCAAACCCCACATCAGGCTCTCTGCTCAGCAGGGAGCCTGCTTCCCCTTCTCTCTCTGCCTGCTTCTCTGCCTACTTGTATATCTGTCTGTCAAATAAATAAAATCTTTAAAAAAAATTTAGGGATATTTTGTATATACTTATAATTAAATTATAATGTTTAAGAGAATTTTACATACTAAAAATTCTAGTTAAATATGTATGATTGAGTGAGATTTGAGATTTTATGTAGAAAGGTATAGAAGGCTACATCAGAAATTTTTTAGAAATTTTAAGAGTAACTATACTTGTAATTTTTTTTTTTTTAAGATTTTATTTTTAGGGGCGCCTGGGTGGCTCAGTGGGTTCTGCCTTCGGCTCAGGTCATGATCTCAGGGTCCTGGGATCGGGTCCCGTGTCTGGCTCTCTGCTCAGCAGGGGGCCTACCCCCCCCCCCCCCGTCTACTTGTGATCTCTCTCTCTGTGTCTAATAAATAAATAAAATCTTAAAAAAAAAAAGATTTTATTTTTAGGGTGCCTAGGTGGCTCAGTCAGTTGGGCATCTGACTCTTGATTTTGGCTCAGGTCATGACCTTTTGGGTTCTGAGATTGAGTCTCACATTGGGCTCCACACTGGGAATGGAGCCTGCTTGAGATACTCTCTCTACCTCTCCCTCTGCCCCTCCACCCCACCCCAGAATAAATTATTTTTAAGTAATCTCTACACCCAACACAGGGATGAACCTAAAACTCCAAGAACAAGAATCACATGCTCTATTAACTGAGCCAGCCAAGCACCCCTCCATAATTTTATTATCTTGGATTTGAAAGAATTGTTTACATACTTGGGAAAGTTTTAAAGTGCTCAAAAATAATACATGTTAAAATGGTAAAAGCCTGGCTGGCTCAGTCGATAAGAGTGTGTGACTCTTAATCTTGGGGCCATGAGTTTAAGCCCCATGTTTGGTGTAGAACTTACACCCAAAAATGATAAAAGCATACTAAATTTGAGGAGATTTCCCTGATGTAAACGGGGCTAATTTTTTTTTAAAGAGAGTTTAGTCTGTTCAACTTGAATTTACCTATATTTTATTTTTAAAGATTTTACTTCTTCGTCAGAGAGAGAGGGAAAGAGAAAGTGAGAGCACAAGCAGGGGGAGCAGTAGGCAGAGGGAGAAGCAGACTTTCCACCAGGCAAGGAGCCCAATATAGGACTTGATCCCAGGTGCCTGAAATCATGACCTGAGCCGAAGGCAGATGCTTAACCAACTGAGCCACCTAGGTATCCGTGTTCAACTTGAATTTAACTCAATGTATAAAATAAAGGTGATTTTAGAATTTTTGCTTCATAAATTTTAAAACTGCAAGTCTTAAAACTTTTGTTTTTTTAAAGATTTTTATTTATCTATTTGACAGAGAGACACAGCTACAGAAGGAACACAGCAGAGGGAGTAGTGGGCCTCCTGCAGAACAGCAAGCCCACTGCTGGGCTTGATCCCAGGACCCTGGAATCATGACCTGAGCTGCAGGGCAGACATTTAATGACCGAGCCACCCAGGTGCCCCCCGAGTCTTAAAGTTTTAAGGATAACTATTAAAATGCACTTACTTTAGAAATTGAATATTAATTTTTAAAATGCAAGTATCAAGGGACATCTGGCTGGCTCAGTCTGTAGAGCATGCAATTCCTTTTTTTTTTTTTTTTAAGATTTATTTATTTGAGGGGCTCCTGGGTGGCTCAGTGGGTTAATGTCTCTGCCTTCGGCTCAGGTCATGATCCCAGGGTCCTGGGATCGAGCCCCACATCGGACTCTCTGCTCAGCAGGGAGCCTGCTTTCCCCTCTATCTCTGCCTGCCTCTCTGCCTGCCTCTCTGCCTACTTGTGATCTCTGTCTGTTAAACAAATAAATAAATAAAATCTTAAAAAAAAAAAAGATTTATTTGACAGAGAGATAGATCACAAGTAGGCAGAGAGGCAGACAGAGAGAGAGAAGGGGGGGGAAGCAGGCTCCACGCTGAGCAGAGAGCCCGATGTGGAGCTTGATCCCAGCACCCTGGGATCATGACCTGAGCCGAAGGCAGAGGCTTTAACACACTGAGCCACCTAGGCGCCCCCCCTTTTTTAAAAATTTAACTTAATTTATTAATTTATTTGACAGAGAGAGACAGTGAGAGAGAGAACACAAGCAGGGCAAGTGGGAGAGGGAGAAGCAGGCTTCCCGCTGAGATGCTTAATGACTGAGCCACCCAGGCACCTGAGCATGCAATTATTGATCTTGGGGTCATGAGTTCAAGCCTCACACTGGGTGTTGAACCTACTTAAAAAAATGCAGTCGCCTGGTGGCTCAGTCAGTTAAATGTCTGCCTTTGGCTAGAATCATGATCCCAGGGTCCTGGGATGAAGCCCAGAGTCAGGCTTCCTGCTCAGCGGGAAGCCTTCTTCTCCCTCTCCAACTTGCCCTGCTTGTGTTCCCTCTCTCACTAGCTCTCTCTCTGTCAAATAAATAAATAAATAAATAAATAAATAAATTTGTAAAAAGGGGGCGACTGGGTGGCTCAGTGCGTTAAAGCCTCTGCCTCGGCTTAGGTCTCTGCTCAGTGGGGAACCAACTTCTCCCTCTCCCTATTCCTGCTCCTCTGCCTACTTGTGTTCTCTTTCTGTCAAAGAGATAAAATTAAAAAAATAAAATAAAATAGACATTTGTTTAAAAAAAATGCAGAGGCGGATGGGTGGCTCAGTAGGTTAAGCATCTGACTTGATCTCAGCTCAGGTCTCGATCTGAGGGTTGTTGAGTTCAAGTCCTGCATTGGGGTCCATGCTGGGTGTGGAACCTACCTACTTAATAAAAAAAAAAATGCAAGCATCAAAAATAGTACTTTCTGAGGTGCCTGGGTGGCTCAGTGGGTTAAGCTTCTGCCTTTGGCTCAGGTCATGATCTCAGGGTCCCGGGATCGAGTCCCACATCTGGCTCTCTGCTTAGCAGGGAGCCTGCTTCCCCCCTTCTCTCTCTCTGCCTGCCTCTCTGCCTACTTGTGATCTCTGTCAAATAAATAAATAAAAAATCCTAAAAATAAAAAAATAGTACTTTCTGTCCATAAAAGTCATACATTGATATCAAAAAATATTGGCAGAATGTATTTTTAAGATTTTAAGTAATCTCTACACTCAACATGGGGCTTGAACCCACAACCCTGAAATGAAGAGTTGCATGCTCCACAGACTAAGCCAGCCAGGTGTCCTGACATTGGCAAATATTTTATTATTGTTATTATTTTTAAAAGATTATTTATTTATTTGACAGAGAGAGACAGTGGGAGAGGGAACACAAGCAGGGGGAATGGGAGAGGGGGAAGCAGGCTTCCTGCTGAGCAGGGAGCCCGATGTGGGCCCTGATCCCAGGACCCTGGGATCATGACCTGAGCTGAGGACAGATTTTTTTTTTTTTTAAAGATTTTATTTATTTATTTGACAGACAGAAATCACAAGTAGACAGAGAGGCAGACAGAGAGAGAGAGGAGGAAGCAGGCCTCCTGCTAAGCAGAGAGCCCGTTGCGGGGCTCGATCCCAGGACCCTGAGATCATGACCTGAGCTGAAGGCAGAGGCTTTAACCCACTGAGCCACCCAGGCGCCCCTGAGGGCAGATGTTTAAGGACTGAGCAACCCAGGTACCTCCAGAATAATAATTTTGATGGTGGAGATGATTTAAACCAATGACCATCTGGTTCAAATAAGAACAAAATCATGAAAAGGAAATTAATTTATGCAGAATGTCCATAAGCCAGTCAGAGACAGATTTTGCAAAATGAATGAAAAGCATATTATGGGGGCGCCTGGGTGGCTCAGTGGGTTAAAGCCTCTGCCTTCCGCTCAGGTCATGATCCCAGGGTTCTGGTATCGAGCCCTGCATGGGGCTCTCTGCTCAGCAGGGAGCCTGCTTCCTTCTCTCTCTGCCTGCCTCTCTGCCTACTTGTGATCTCTCTCTGTCAAATAAATAAATGAAATATTAAAAAAAAAAAGAAAAGCATATTATGTTAATATTTTCTTTTAAACATAAAAAATACTTCTGTTTTAGAGAAGAGTTTTCCAGCTGATATTTCTTGATTGTGCTCTTTATTTCCAGGTTCATTCTTATCACTCCTGAACAGAAAACAATTTAAGAAACATTCAATAATCGAGTGACTGAAAGTTTAAAACCTTCCTATTCCCAAATAACTCTAGAGGTTTAAGTCAAATTCTGTGTTGTCGTGTTCCCAAACAAAAACATATTAAGGGGACACCTTTATGGTTTGATATCTGCACAATTAACAAGTCACAATAATAGAATTAAAGGGGCAAAGAGAAGGCAAAAGTTAACTTTAGTTTTTTTGTTAGCTTGAACATATTATGCTCTAATATTCTGTGATGATTTTCAACACTTAAAAAATTTAAAAGAGGGGGCGCCTGGGTGGCTCAGTGGGTTAAAGCCTCTGCTTTCGGCTCAGGTCATGATCCCAGGGTCCTGGGATCGAGCCCCGCATCAGGCTCTGTGCTCAGCAGGGAGCCTGCTTCCCTCTCTCTCTCTGCCTGCCTCTCTGTCTACTTGTGATCTCTCTGTCAAATAAATAAATAAAATCTTTAAAAAAAAATTTAAAAGAGGATCTGAATTTTCATGAAAAGGAGTAAGGGAATACTACTAACTATGCGTCATCTATTAATCCTCTAAGAGAAACACCTGTGTGGAAAATTAACCAGGAATGTAAAGTTCCTTTACACTTACATTTCCTCTAAATAAGTGTTTAGCAATAACAGAAGATAACTTCCTTGAGGATTAAATATTTGCCAGGTACTTTGCAGACGCTGTCTCATTTAATACTCACTATACTCCTAATAGGTCTTCATTCATTTATTGGGTATCCAACTGGCTGGGCACCAGGCTAAGCACTGAAAATTTAGGAGTGAGCATTATCAACCTAGGTCAGCCTCATTAGAAGCTTAGCCTAGTAATTATGCTACCCCCTTCTTCATAAGAGGAAATGGAGAATAGGCTCTGAGAGATTACTTGTCCAAGGTCACACAGTGTTGGAAGCTTATAAGAACCGAATTATCTTATGTCAAATCTTTACCCCCATCACTAAGCTGTTAATAGACTTATATGTAAGACTTTTTGCTCCTAAGTCCTCTAATTTTTTTCCAAAATTTTTTTTTCAAAAAATTTTTTCAAATACTTTTTTTTTCCCCCCAAAGATTTTATTTATTTATTCGACAGACAGAGATCACAAGCAGGCAGAGATAGGAGGAAGCAGGCTCCCTGCTGAGCAGAAAACCCGTCGCGGGGCTCGTTCCCCAGGACCCTGGGACCATGACCGGAGCTGAAGGCAAAGGCTTTAACCCACTGAGCCACGCAGGTGCCCCTCAAATACTTTTATCTTGGAGTACTAGCTTTATAGTCGACCTCTCTGCTGCCTCTTTTTTCATAGTGTTGACCAGAGAACAAGTGGTGCTTTTATACTCTTAACTGCCAGGTATCTGGAGAATTAAGGGACGAAAAGCCAAGTCCCAGGGGAATGGGGGACATTTTCGAGGAAACAATAGCATCCCTGACACAAGGACAGACTATAAAGTTCGGGGCAAAAAGCTTATCCATTGCCGACGGAAGCAGTTTGTTTTTTCACCTTCTCTTTGCCTTTCTACACCATTTCCAAGAGCGTTTAGTTAGCGGTGTCTAGCCCACTGGCTCCAAGAGGCCGGAATATCTAATTTTTACTCAACAGCAATAGCCCCCTATGGTCTCTTCTTGCCTTCTCTTTTGCATGCTTTTTCACTTCCTCACTCCTGGCAGATAATCTATACATACATGACGGTTTTCGTTGTAGTCTATCGCCATATGGACTAGGCTGCCTGATGGCGACCTTGACAGACACCAGGGTGGGAGGCCCGGGGGAGGGGAGAGGCGGTCAGCTCTGTAAGAGAAACCTTCAGACCGCTGTGAGGAGGCGCTACAAGGAGGAGGAGACCACCGAAGTCCACTCAGCGTTCAGCTTTTAAAAAGATTGACGGGATGTGTACCAACTGTCTTAGCGCTAGCTTCTTGCGCGGTCTCGCGAGATACGAGCGTCTATGCGGAGGGGGTGTCAAATGCTCCGCTCTGAGTGGGGGATGGGAATATCTGTGGCGCAATCATTGCGCGAGATTGGGCCATGGTCGCCGGGGCTATGCTTATATCTCGCGATATTTCAGTTGCTCTGGTCTGGAACTGGAGGCAGCTTCTCGCGAGAGCCCGTGCTGAGCGCTCCGTGAGGCCCCGTGTGTTTGTGTGTGTGTATGTGTGTTGGTGGATGTGAGTACGGGGAAGCAGCGGCCGCCATTTCAGAGAGCTTGCCGAAGCTGTCGCAGGGGTGGATCCTGAGCTGCCGAAGCCGCCGTCCTGAACTTCCGCGCGGGCTCCTCTAATCCCATTGTTTCTTTTAGATTCGCTCGGGCCTATCCGCCCTCGGAGCCCGAAATTCGGGCTGGGCGGTACCGCGGCCTGGGCCTAGCGGCTTAACAGTAGCAACAGCGGCAGCAGCAGCAGCGCCCCCCCCCCTTTCCGAATACAAGCACCCCAGGGGCCCGAAAGCCCGCACAGGTAAGGAGATGTCGCGGGCTTGTGTATTGTCAGAGCTTTTCAGAGGTTTGGGTTTTGTCTGGTTTGAGGGGCACTCTTTAGGCGGTCTTTAAGCACTGCGGTGGGGGGGGGGTTTGGCTCGAGAAATCAGCTGCATTTCGGCGACCGCGCCCTTATTTTCCGGTCGTTTCGATTTTTGGGTTTTTGGGTGGCAGGGACCCCAGAGAGGCTTCGGGCGGATGGCGACCGGTCCCTTTGAGGCCTGGCCGGCCGCGACCTCCCAACATGGCGCCAGCCGAACGCTACCACGGCATACAACCCCTCCCAACCGAGGGAGTTTCCCTTTGCCCCTAAAATGGCAGCGCGGGTTTTGCGAGGAAAGAGGCGGTCTAAACTCGCGGCGCGCGGATTCTGTTTTTAGAGTTAATTGTGGGCCTTTTTTTTTTTTTTAATCGTACATTTAATGTATTTCCGTGTGTTCAGTCTTGGAGACATTTCAGATTTAAATACCAAGTCTGGTTAAGTGCATCGTGCTACTTTACTCTTTCGAGGGCTTTTTGAAGGTTTTTCTGAAGTTTTGAAGTGTGTCGGGTAAGGAGATTGAGCGCCGTTGAAAAATGTTTACTCACTTGAATTACCTTTTTTATTTTCTAGGCGATTAGAGAAAATGGCAGACGATATTGATATTGAAGCAATGCTTGAGGCTCCTTACAAGAAGGTGAGAAAAAACATGTCGGTGAGGTTTATATATTTCTTAATTTAGCATTATCACGAAACTACTGCTGAAATGTAAACTAACATCCCCGGAGCCCTCTTGATTTATCTTATCAGAGATGCATTACGTGTAACTTACAAAAGTAAATATATGCTATTGATGTAATAATATTGTGCAGTAGTTTCACTTCAGCGTGATGAATAAATGCCCATCTATCTCTCTTTGTAGACTTGCCTAACGATATCTCACCTCTACTCCCATGAATTCACCTTTGATTCCAGTGTGAACTGTCAATCATAAGGTAGTAATTGAGTGACTTATCGCTGTACCGTGGTCCCCTAGGTAAAATGACTCAACTAAGAATTACCAGCTCCAGTTTGGTATAGCAAAAAGGTGAATGTAGTGGTTTGGGAAAATAGCAGGGGTCCAAGAATAACAAAGCATAACCAGTCTATGGCAAGCAAATCTTTAAGTTTTACAAGAAGAAATGGGTGAGATTTAAATTTTTTTTCTATATATATATGACTGGTGATAGTAAATACTGAAACAGGCAGGTGATGATCTGCTCAGTTAAAAATTACTGAAATTCTTGGATCCCTGAATAGAAAAAATTTTTTTAAAGCAAAGGAGGCAGTATCACAACTTAAGAGTCACTTGATGACTGTTTTACTGTGCTCCGAATTGTTTTATTTTTACTTAGTCCCTGCCATAATATTTCACACTAAAAGCTACAAAGGAATTATTTTGGCTAGTAGTATAGTCTGACCCATTTCAGTATCACAGTAAAAGTAAAGTGTCTTTTCATTCTTTCACCAGTTGGTGGTGAAAATAGCAGTATGCATGCATTATCACTGGTGTCGCAAACTGTAAGCTTTGTAAGTTAGCACTTCTATAACTGATGTGATCAAACTTTAAAAAACAAACATTGCACTAAACCTTTTAAAATAATACATCTGTTTTGGAGTGTATAGCACGACCATGTGGTACCAGTTTGGATGAATTCTTTTTAGCTTTAAATAGTGTATGTAGTTTTATAATGCTTAGACTCTTGAAGAACTACTTTCTGTTTTAATGTTAAGATTCTTGTGTCTTAGTTTAACATGGATGTAATTCCATGTAAACAGGTATGGAAGTAGGAAATGTTTAGGTTGGACTGGTGGATTATTAATTGACTTTCTTGGGTTCTTGGGAGTCAACATTACTAAAGCAGTGTGAATCCCTGTTTGCTTCAGGGCGAGATGTGTGACAGAGGTGGCATCAAGCTCTTACAGTCCCAACCCTCCAACGGAAATGGGCGAAGATCTCAGGAATGGCATCGGTCACAGGAAATCGATAGTGGCTGGCTGCTAGCATGGCCACTTGGGGCTTAGGCAGAAATAGAGCCATGGTACTGACCAAAGGGACCATAGCACATGGAATAAAACTCAAAACAGGACTTCATTAATGTTTTCTAGAAATTCTATTTAACCACTTCAACAACTGTAAATGTGGATAAGTTAATATCTAACTATATAAGAAAGTAAAATTTAACATGTTAATATGCATTTTTATTTTTGTATCTTGATGACTTAATTGTAAGCAACAAAGTGGTTAAACACGTACCCATCTAAATTTTTTTATAGCCTTCCATGTTAAACTATAAGCAAGTAATTAGTTTTAAAATTGTTTTGTATTTTCTTATTCCTATTCCCTTTACCCTTTGACAACTTGAAATGTTACCACTTCGTCCTCATGATGTTCTTCTATCAACCCTGCTTAGGATGAGAACAAGTTGAGCAGTGCTAACGGCCATGAAGAACGTAGCAAAAAGTAAGTTATAAGAAGGGACCTGGGGTGGGGGGACCTTTATATGATTGAGATCTTAAGTTGTGTTCCTGTGGCTGTAGCATCAAACAAAGTTCTCTTCAGAAGCTTTTCCTTGTCTCTCTTAGAGAAGTCGTTCTTTACCTTCTGAAGGGATGAGAAACTATTTGAGGATATGAAGCTATGGATTCTTTCCCTAGATTTCAGGATATAGTTTCAGGGATCTTTTTGGACACCTTCCCCTCCCAGTCTATCCACGACAATCTGGATAAGAGTTCCGTATTAGAGTTTGTCTTTGTCTTAAATTTATAAACTCGGGCTTAATGTTTTGGTGGTATATCCATAAAACTTCCATATCCACTGAAGATGGGTTAGGAAGAAGAAAAAGTAACAAATAACCGGCCTGTGGAAAACATTGTTTGTTTTAAAGGAGTCAGAGCTGTGAATTATTTATGCATCTTGCTGCTTAAAGGCCCTTTTTTGTAGCAACATTACAGCATATTTAAGTACTTTTTAGGTGCCTTTTACATGGCTTTTGTTGCTTAAGCTTTTAAAACTTTATTACTTGAATAGTGGAAATGGAGTTTTTTTTAAAAATTTGTGCATATTAATGCAATTTACTATGTTAAATGAGTAACCTGTAATAGTAACTAAGTGCTATAGACTAGAATACAGTATATGATGTTTCAGTGACAGCATAAACCAGAACCGCTTTATAAAGTTGGATCCTATTTTTGGAGTATTCTTTCTGCTCTAAAAATTAGTGACTCTTAACATCACGTGGTCATGTTATAAGCTTCAAGTTGTTTCAGTAGCCTATTTTGTGATGTCATTAATTTGTAATGTACATGACTCCATCTAATGGAAAATGATACCATAGTCCCTTATTTGATTTTCTGGCTCTTTTCCTAGTAAGAGCTCAAAATGCTTCATAATACACTACCTCAAATTCCTCACAACAACTTTTATTAGGTAGGTTGATAGAATTTCACAAAAGAGATGAGAAAATTCTTAAATTGGATTATGTAGGCTTTGTTATGCTGATTATTTTATTCTTAACAATTCCCATAAAAAATGTAACGGATTTAAAATGATGCAGTTTGCAGAAAATGTCGGTTTTTTTGTTTGTTTGTTTTTTTGGTTCAAAGTTGGGTAGAGGGTCTGTTACAATCATAACAGATTGCGGAAATTAATCACATTGGGTTTAGTCTTGAATTGTTACAATTTAAGGCAGTCAGCCAATTATTGCATTGTTTAATGTCACCTGGTTTTAGACGTTTTCCCAAAGTAACAGTTTCCTAATTAATAGTTTTAATTCCCAGTTTGTAATGAAAACCTAGAAAGGACTATCCACATAAATTGAAATTAATCCAATCTAGGTATCAGGCCTATTGGGTAGGTAAAGATCTTACCCTAAGTGCCAAAAGGATGAGGACTTGCACTTCGGTCACAGAGTTTTCTTTGTTTGACCATTCTCAGATGTCACTCCTTGCTACTAACTTGATCTCCAGTTCGTATTTATTTTCATTGTGCATCTAAACTCATTTAAGGCTACCAAGCTTTTACAGGAAATTCAGCATCAAGGTCTCCATGACTGATGCTTTGTGGCCTTTATTTAACGTAGAGTCTTATGATACTGAATAGAAGAATGGATAATTTTCTTTGATTGGCTGTAGGGTAGCCAATATAAGGGAACGTCCTTTTGAAATATCCCAATTACTACCTAGTATCGTTTTAAATGTACAAATTGTTTGTCATATTTCTCACTCTCTGCTAAAACTGCTTAAATAAATGGCTTTTTAGTTCAATCAGGAACTTCTCACCCATTTCTCTGAAGGGAATTGAGCTTTCAAATTTATTTTAAAGTTATGTAGAAATTTAAAAAAAAAAGTTATGTAGAAATAAATTTTCATATTTAAGTTTAGATAAAATGTAAAATGACAGTGTTCTGCGCATTAGTGTTCTGCATAAATTCTCCTAAAGGAAAGTGCCATGTTGCATTTTTCATCCTAAAACTTCATTGTCTTAAAAACAATTGAGTGTTGGGATATAGTTTTAAGAAAAAATGTACAACCTGAGGAATTGAAAGTTGACCAACTAATAAATGTTTTCTTTCAAAAAAATAGTTCTGATTTTCAATACCTACACTCAGTTTTATTCTGGTAGTAGTAGAAGGAACTAAGTTTAATATAAATTGGTTATCAGTTAGCCTACTTTCTGAAGAGCTGTACCCCTGAGTTTGGCAAGAACTCAAAGTACACCTTTTAAGTATCTGAGCTTGCCTTCATGGGAATATTATTTGTTAGTGTAACCATTTTCGGAAAGTCTAAAGTAGCATCCATTCAGTTAAGCTCTTTAGGAATTACTCAAAAGGATAACAATAAAATGACACAGTTGAAATATATTGGCTACTGTGTGTGGATTATCTATAAATTTTGGAATAAATGACTTTTCTATTTTTTTTCTTATTTTCCAGAGTACTTTGCATTTAAATTTTAGATCTTCTTACATGGAAGAGGTCAAATCCAGTTATAGCAAAACACCTTTACAGCAGAGGCCATATAACCAAAAAGTCCAAAGGCCCAGCCCAGTGGACCATTTACTTCAATGATGTTCAGTACAAAATTCCACTGCCACTAAAGACTTTGGAAAGTCCCTTTTAAGTTGTAACAGGATTTGACTATTAGTGTGGATTTTGATAACCCTTCTTTAGTTAACTTAATGTTCTTTCAAGCTGCAATTTGTTATAGAGAAGTATGTTGCTTTCTTAATTTTTTTTTGTCTGGGCTTTTATGAAGAGGATCATGCTTCTGAATGTCTTAGTATGTTGCTGTCTTTTTACCTGTCTGGGGTTGCCTTCAGATGTGGGTGGGGACTCATTTGTACAAAGTTCCAGGAAGACTTTTAGTTGAAGTTAGCTCTCCAATTTTCCAGTCCTTTCCTTTGGCAGAATAAGTTTTGGGCCTAAAAAGACATAGATTGGGAGGTTGGCTGCCTCTCTGCTGTGGACCGTCTATGAGCAGAGCAATACTTTACTTGTCTGTCCTTTTTGTGGGGGATGGAGTTACTTTTTACTTTGTCCCCTGATTGATTATATGTAGGACTTTTGATGATAGCTATCTCACAGAATTCTTAGGCTAAAACAGTGTCAGGTGTTGCAGGCAACAAAGTTGGAATGTAATCTGTTGCCCTTTTGGGCATTGCTTTGATGACTTCTATATAAATAATGAGTGTAGCCTAATTTTCTGTCATGTGCTACCTAGCATATACATTTCTGACAGTCAGGTGAATTATCTTGAAATTTTAGACAAAGTTTCTGCCTCCTTGGAAAGCTCTACATCTCCTTGTGATTGGAGTGTGGGTTTCAAGATTCCAGAAGGTGGGTGTCTTCATTTTCTATTTTCAATGCACTCTAAGATGACCTGCTTACAGGTTCTCTGAGGCAGACTTCAATTGCTCTTATGCTAACTTTGCTTTGATAAGGACTAAACAGTTTAATTAAATTTTCCAAATGATAATAGAGTTGTCAAAATGTTTAATTATCTTTTTAGCCACTACAAATTGACATTTTAGCAGAATAAGTTTATTTTTAAATGTCTTTGAATTTATACTGAAATATCTGAAGGCACCTCTAAAATTTGGGTGATGACAAAGAGGTACAGATGGTAAGATTTAATTACAAAATGAACGGGTGGTATACTGTGAAGAATACAGAAGTGAACAGAAAGATATGACTGACTGGCTTTTTTACCTTTCAGAGTTTGAGATTTTATAAAGATTGATTAAAGGTGTTGATCCTTGTTTTTGATTGCACCCCACAGGCTTGTATAAACTGGCATGCTCCATTTTCTGGTGTATTCATTATAGCTTTAAATAGAACATATCCAAAAAGGTCACAAAAGTCTAGGTGTGTCAGAATGCATTTTATTGCATTAGTTGCATTGTTCTTTGTCAGTACTTGTAAGTTTGCCCATGAAAACCAAAGTATTGATGCTTGTATGGCCCTTTCAAGTAGAAAATACTCATACGTGTAAATAGGGTCAAAATTGGCTCACATAAAGGAAGTTAAAGTGTTTTTAATAATTTTTTATGAATGACCCATTGTTACTTAATATTTTATTGTAACTTTGATTTTATTACTGTATCTAGTGGATTACAGTAATACTTGTTGGCCAGTTACATGTTGGTCAAAGTTTATTTAAAAGTTCAGGTTTCAGCAAATGATTTCCTTGTTAAAGCTGTACCTGACTCTCAGGAGCAATCATTAGAATTCCTGCTGTCAACTGATTGTCAACTGACTTCTGATTTTCAGTAGTAGAAGACAAATTTTGCCTTACCTAGGAATTATTTTTTCCATAAGTATGATTATGTATCATTGTATAATAGTAAAAATAGCAAGATAAATTTACAGAAAGATTAAGATTTCTGACCATAAGAGGAAGTATATTTGGGCAGTTTCTCAAACCAGAAAGATAATGGTAATTTTTTTTCTTCTCAGGAGGAAAAAAAGCAAGAGCAGAAGTCGTAGTCATGAACGGAAAAGAAGCAAAAGTAAGGAACGGAAACGAAGTAGAGATAGAGAAAGGAAAAAGAGCAAAAGCCGTGAAAGGAAGCGAAGTAGGAGCAAAGAAAGGAGGCGGAGCCGCTCAAGAAGTCGAGATCGCAGATTCAGAGGCCGCTACAGAAGTCCTTAGTATGTAACTATAATTTGATGATTTTGGTTTGAGAGTCATTCTCTAGGTATCCAGAAAACAATCTGAGTAATGTACATTATAAAATTTTTGGTTTTCAATATGTCTAGTTAAGAAGCATTAAATAAAGATATTGGCGTTGAAAAGACAGAGAAAAACAGCACATGGGCCAATACATAACTTTTGTTTTACTAGGCATACAGATTATTTTCTGTTACTCTGTTCAAAATATTTTAACTGTATGCCAATCCGAACTAGACCAAAGCACTAGAATGCTTTAAAAGACTTGATACTGTAGTGCCAAAATTTGAAAGCTTAAACGTATGTGAGCGATTTCAAATACTCTTTGCTGAACATAAATTTATTTAAAATTTTAAAGCTCAAATAGATAAATTACTAATACATATGATCAGTCAAATATGTAATTTATGAATCTTTTCTGGCTGTTTCCAGCTGAAATGACAGATCCTTTGTGAATCTGGTGCATGCTCCTTGATAATGATGAATTTGGGGGCTCATCACATTGTATTCGAGGTTTTTAAAATGAGTAAAACACTCAAAGTGCTTTGAAATCCCTATGGAAATTTGATTGTAGTTTAACAAGTTGGAAACGTGGTTTATTATAGTCATTTAAAAAACTATGTTAATAACTTTGGAAGGAATCTACCTACAACTCTTAACACAAGGATTGAATCTAGCAGTCCTTAGCCCTTTACCTTTATTCTTTTGTCTTAATGAATATACTACTATAAACTGGGGGGGAATGTATTAAAAGTAAGGACTCTAAGTTGAATGGGTGGAGATGGAATTGAAAGACAAAGACTTGAATGAGAGTTTTGACTCTTTGACTTGGACAAGTTAACGCTCTAAGTATTAGTTTTCTCATTTTTTAAGAAAGGTAACGACTGACAGATGAACCTCAATGAGTATTGAATTGACAAGAGAATGAAAATAAAGGATGCACAATACTTAACTGCTATTCATGAAATGTTTGGGTATTATTTGAAGCCATTAAATTTAGTAACATTTTGGGTTCTGATTCTGGCTCTTTAACCTTTAAAATAAAAAGGATTGAACTCCTTGTTCTCGAGTTCTTCCTAGCTGCTTATTTCACAAACATTTAAGAGCTGAAAGAGTACCACAATGTTTTAATTCCGAATGATTCTTTCTTGGTTGAATTTATTAAGATTTACCATATTTGTTTTTATCAGAATTAAATAGGGGGGAAGGGATTACCTTAATAAATTCTGTGTATTATGTATCTGTTTTAGTAATGAATATTTGAAGTCGGCCTGTAATCCTGGTCTGACTTAAAAAATGATTTAGTTCTTATGTCTGGTTTCATGTGATCTTTAATTTAGTCAGTAAATTTATATTCTTAACTGTGACTGTTAGTTTGAATTGTGAAGGACCCATTTAATATAAAATTTTATTTGGAGCTGCTTGGGTGTTTCAGGTATGCCTAGAGTCAATGAAAACAAGTCCAAATGTGGATAACATACCACTAGGTACTTCGATTTTGCTACCCTTGAAAAGGAGAGTAGGATGAGCACTAAGGGACATACGACTTGTCCCTTTAAGTTAATTTGGTCTTTCAAAATTAAAATAAAGGTCCTAAAACTATAAGGCCTTTTTAGAATTCAGAATAAAACTGGATCTTAGAATAATTTTATGATCTCTTTTGAAAACATTCCTTTATTATGTCAAGTTCACAAAGTTTTTTTTGAAATCCCAATGAACTTCACATCTTTACTATGGAATATTTTGTCACAAAGAAGTGAAGTATGACACAAACTGCTTTCATGCAGTCTCTGAGATTTAATGTTAAATGGAAAAGTTGGAGTTTAGTCTCTCTTCAGTAATTTCTCAAACAAGAAACGTATTTATGAATTTTGTGTATATGTATGTATAAATACATAAATTCCTGGGAACGGATCTGCAAAGATTCATACAAAATTGTTAACTGTATTACTCCTTGTAAATAAGATTTATTTTCACTTAAAAAAAAAAAAAAAGAACACCTCAGGAATGTATTCATAAATGTGTAATTAAGAAAAAATGGTAGACTGAAAATGATAGAATTTTCAGGATCTGAAAAATATTGAGGCTGTAACCTTTGGTCTTGGCACCTCTCAGTGGTCCAGGATGGATAACTATAAGAGCAGTTGCCTGGGATAAAGTTAAGAAAAGTCTCTTATTTCCTCTTCATAATTGAGGTGGAAAAAAAAATCAGCCTAAACAATGTTAAACTTGCTGGAGAGCGCATGAACGCGATCTTAGCAAGACCCTAACCCTGTAACTAGTGTAATTTTGTGTTTCCTTTTTAGCTCCGGACCAAAATTTAACAGTGCCATCCGAGGAAAGATTGGGTTGCCTCATAGCATCAAATTAAGGTTTTTAAACATACTTCTGAATTGTTTAAATTGTTTTTCAAGGAACTAATGTGGTGTACTTGTTTGGGTAATTTCTGAAACTTTTTAACTTTGCAGCAGACGACGTTCCCGAAGCAAAAGTCCATTCAGAAAAGACAAGAGCCCTGTGAGGTAGCTGTTGTCCCTATTTTTTTTTCCTTTGGCACTTTCAGCTTTTATAAAGCTTTTGCAACTTATGCTGCTATTAAATTTATTAAGATTTAATAGTTTAATAGTTTGGACTGTGTTAAATCAGTGTGGTTGTGTAAGTTTTCATTTTAGTTTCCTATAAGAATGGAGTAGTAGTAATTATAGTTTTAGGATACGAGGTGGTATTACATGTGCTCTTAAATCCCCTTTTTTTTTTTTTAAAGATTTTATTTATTTATTTGACAGACAGAGATCACAAGTAGACAGAGAGGCAGGCAGAGAGAGAGAGAGGGAAGCAGGCTCCCTGCTGAGCAGAGAGCCTGATGCGGGGCTCGATCCCAGGACCCTGAGATCATGACCTGAGCCGAAGGCAGCGGCTTAATCCACTGAGCCACCCAGGCGCCCTCTTAAATCCCTTTTAAATAAAAGTTAATGGTAACTATAGAAACTTGAAATAGACTTGCCTCTGCTTATCTTTGGAATTAATAAATTTTGAGTTACTAAAATTGCGTCATGGGAAATTGGTTGTAACAGACTTGAGTTTCACTAATCTGACTCTACTGAGATAAAGTAATTTCCAAAGTCTTAACCAAGTTGACTTGTTTCTGAGTAGTAGTAATCGTATGTTTGTGAGTTATTTTCTTCTTAAATGAAATGAGACTTACTTACTAAGTCTATCATTTATTTTCATTCAAGGAAAATTTTGATAAATGGCAACACTGATATTCTTTCTGGCTTCCCTTAAAGGGCACCTTTTAACTTAGAGTTCATTATCTGTTATATTTGTTGCTTGGTATATTCTAATTCTAAGATTTGATGAAAACCTTAATGATTTTAAAAGCTCTTTTTGTACGTACTGAGCTTTTTTTTTTTTTTTTTTTTTTTTTTTTTTAACTCTTTAATACTTACTCTTGTAAGAAAATCCCCTTTTGGGGCGCATGGGTGGCTTGGTGGGTTAAAGCCTCTGCCGGAATTCCGGCGCTCTGCATGATCTCAGGGTCCTGGGATCAAGCCCTCTCTGCTCAGCAGGGAGCCTGCTTCCTCCTCTCTCTTTGCCTGCTTCTTTGCCTACTTGTGATTTCCCTCTGCCAAATAAATAAATAAAATCTGAAAAGAAAAGAAAATCCTCTTTTCTCGTTCTTTGGATGTAGTCTAGCTTTGTACCTCTGTTTTATAGTTTAAAATTACTTGTTAATTTACCAAAGAAATGTACCAGAATTTTGTAGGTAGAATACTTTAAAAGTACCTTCTTGAAAATGTCCAGAATGTGGATAAGAGCATGTTTGTGCTTTTATCTTTAGCGATTCACTTAGAACCTTAACCTTTAGTGATGTTTTATAATAATAATAATAGGCACTTCTTTTTTTTCCTTGAAATTCATATAATTTGATCTCTTGTGCTCTTTTACTAGGGCACTTTAATTTCCTCCATATAGTTAGAAGTGCTCTTGATTGTCAAGGCTATCTGTAAAAATGAATAAATTGAATTCCACTACTTGTATTTATTTAATTTCCTGCTTTTCATATTTGGTTTGTGTATGGGTATGGTTTCTGTATTTTATAACCATCAAGAAACATTGCTTTGGGGGTGCCTGGGTGGTTCAGTGGGTTAAGCCTCTGCCTTTGGCTCAGGTCATGATCTCAGGGTCCTGGGATCAAGCTCCACATCTGGCTCTCTGCTCAGCAGGGAACCTGCTTCCTCCTCTTTCTCTGCCTGCCTCTGCCTGCTTGTGATCTGTCAAATAAATAAAATCTTAAAAAAAATAAAAAGAAATATTGCTTTGTATACTGGGTTTATAGAGGCTTAGAAGACTGATGCGAATAGGGGCACCTGGGTGGCTCAGTTGTTAAGCTTCTGCCTTTGGCTCAGGTCATGATCCCAGGGTGCTGGGATCAAGCCCCTTCTTGGGCTCCCTGCTTGGAGGGAAGCTTGCTTCTCCTTCTCCCAGTACCTCTGCTTGTGTTCTCTTGTGATGTCTCTCTCTCTCTCAAATAAATAAAATCTTAAAAAAAAAAAAAAGACTGATAGAATAAGCAACCAGGTCATGACTCTATATATCTGTCTCAATTTGTTAAATAAAAATTCAGGGGAAAAACCAGAATAAAATAGTTCTTATCATCTCAGGTTAGTTGTTTATGATTGTCAAACTTTATTTCACTTCATGGTTTTATGGTTTTGGACCATTCTGACATTGTAGCTAGTAGGTGGTTAAAGACTTTTCTTAAGCTCTAAGGCTTCGGATTGGTTTTTTACTAATCTGGAGAAATTACCATATTTGAGAACTTGAGAATGGACTTTTGTTCTGATGTCATGTAAGATGCTAGCAGAAGAAACATTAGTAGTTATCTTGTTGAAGGAATTGAGTCACATTGAACTATTTTATGGATATTTTGTATAAATCTTAGTGAAAATGGGTTTGCAAGGGACACCTGGGTGCCTCAGGTGCCTGAAGCAGTTGTTTCTCCCACTCAGGTCGTGATCCCACCTCCTCAGTAGGGGATGGGGAGTCTGCTCACTCCCTCTGCCTCTTACCCTGCTTGTGCATGCTCGCTCTCTCTTCCTCACTCTCAGATAAATGAATGAAATCTTAAAAGAAGAAAATGGGTTTGGGAATAATGATAAGTTACTTGCAAAGTTTATTCTGTTCATTGAAAATCATAAGGTTATTTTTAGAATAATTTATAAAATGCATTGTTTTTTAATTCCTGTTAGGGAACCTATTGATAATCTAACTCCTGAAGAAAGAGATGCAAGGACAGTTTTCTGCATGCAGCTGGCAGCAAGAATTCGGCCAAGGGATTTGGAAGAGTTTTTCTCTACAGTAGGAAAGGTAAGTTTTTAGTCTGTTTAGGGAGGTTGAATAAATGGGAGTTGTGAACAAAATTTAATAATTGTCAGTGTGTTAGGTTAAATTAGAGAATATTTAAACATCGAATCTTTTAATTTAGTAGAATTCAGTTAGGGAAACTTTTGGGGAACATTTCTGTTTCGCCTCCATTGTAATTTAATACTGTTGGAATTAATAACTATTATCACACATTGATCAAAAGTAGAAAAAAAAAAAAGAAGTGGACTGACATGTTCCCTTAGTTAAAACATTGAGGGGCACCTGGCTAGTTCATTTGGAACATGCAACTCTTAATCTCTGGTCACAAGTTCATGGCCCCACTGTGGGTGTAGAGATTACTTAAAAGTAAATTTAAACGACATGATCTGTAAAAAAAAAAATTTTTTTTTAAATGGTTTACAGTGGATGGTTGCATAAACAGAAACTTATGTTAAGTGTGTGTTTTGTTTTTAGGTTCGAGATGTGAGAATGATTTCTGATAGAAATTCAAGACGTTCCAAAGGAATTGCATATGTGGAGTTTGTTGATGTTAGCTCAGTGCCTCTAGCAATAGGATTAACTGGCCAACGTGTTTTAGGAGTGCCAATCATAGTACAAGCATCACAGGTAATCATTTGCTTGGTTAGGAATTTGATTAACAATCGTGTTAGAAACCTGCTGTTGCTTAGTATTACATTATAGTGTGCATAATCATTAATTATTTGAGTTAGATGTTTTCAGAACAGCTTTTTTTCCCTTAAACTTTGTTTTGGTTACTTTGATAATCATAAATTCTCAACAACATCCTTTTTTTTTTTTTTTTTTTTTAAGATTTTATTTATTTACTTGTCAGGGACAGAGGGAGAGAGAGCGAGCGAGCACAAGCAGACAGAGAGGCAGGCAGAGGCAGAGGGAGAAGCAGGCTCCCTGCCGAGCAAGGAGCCCGATGTGGGACTCAATCCCAGGACGTGTGGGACTCAATCCCAGGACGTGGGACTCAATCCCAGGACGCTGGGATCATGACCTGAGCCAAAGGCAGCTGCTTAACCACCTGAGCCACCCAGGCGTCCCATAACATCCTGTTTTAATACCTATTTCATGAAAAGACATGAGAACATGGTGTAGATTTTTTTTGATTTGTGATAATTTATTAGTTGGGGATAGAAAAACATTTAAAAACACATTTACCCTTTCTTTCAAATGGAATGATTTTGACATTTTTAATAAATTTAGTATTTTCAGTGTTTTTTAATACACACTTGTGTGAGATTTTGTAAAGCGTTAAGAGTAGTTTGAGCAGCTATTATTTCTACCATTTTTTAAAGGTAAAATGTTTTAAACTAATCTTGTGAATGTTTTCTATTTAAAATTTCTTCTGTTTAATTCCTCTTTGCTTGTACTTTATAGTAATCCAATATTGCCTTCGGGAAATAAAATTAGCGTTAGTAACATTAGTGTGTTTAAATGTGGAAAAACTGAGATGTATTGTTTTATTACATGAAAGCATTTTTAGGATGCCATTATTGATAATTTGTCACTGCTTACAAACATCTGTAGCTCAGGTGTTTTTTAATGGTGATTATAGGATTTAAAGAATATTTTCGAGCAACACATAATAAAACAGTCATTTTGATAGCTTTCCAAACCACTGAAATAAGTAATCTGTAACTCTTAAGATAATCTGGTTACTTCATCAAATTTTCATATTCTAAAGTTATGCACAAGCCTTGGAACCAGATCTGACTTGAAATTCCAGTTTTACTCACTGTTAATAAGCTGTATGTAACATTGGTCAAGTTTGTATCTTTTGTCATATCTAAAAGATAATAGGTTCTGTTTAGTGTTTTAGAAACACTTAATATTAGGTATTATAACAGTGAGAAAATAATTGTTAGGAAATGGGAAAAATTAGTTCCTTGAGTCATTTCCTGCGATGGAGGACAAATTTGTTTATTTTTACTTATTTATTTTAGATTTTATTTATCTATTTGACACAGAGAGACACAGTGGGGGGGAACACAGCAGGGGAAGTGGGAGAGGGAGAAGAGACTTCCCTCTCAGCAGGGAGCCCGATAATGCAGCTTGATCCCAGGACCCTGGGATCATGACCTGAGCCAAAGGCAGACGTTTAACAACTGAGCCACCAGGCTCCCCTGGATAACAAATTAAATGGTGTGTAGATTGTCATGAAGAGGGCTAGAGTCCTCAGATTAAAATGAGGGTTTTTTTTTTTTTTTTAAGATTTTATTTATTTATTTGACAGAGATCACAAGTAGGCAGAGAGGCGGGCAGAGAGGAGGAAGCAGGCTCCCTGCTGAGCGGAGACGACCCCTTCCCCCAATGTGGGGCTCCATCCCAGGACCCTGGGATCACGACCTGAGCCAAAGACAGGCTTTAACCTGCTGAGCCACCCAGGCGCCCCTAAAATGAGGTTTTGAGTTGATTTAACTTTAATCTCTAGGACATTGATACTCAAAATTCCTCAGTCTGTTAATATGAAAGGAAACTTGTAGAATATGAATTGATAACCATTACCTTTGAGAGAGACTTCCTTTGGAAAAAAATAACAGCTAAACTGAATGCTTTGCTCGATGTGATTTTATATTGACAAAAAAGCCCTTTTATGGCAGTCAGCCAGTTGGTGTGTACTGTACTTTGAGTAACAATGATTTTGAGAATACATTAATTTTGATGAACAATGAATTCCGTGAGACAGTCTTATTTTCCGCATTTAGTATGTCTGATATCAGGATGCATCTCATTTAGACGGCATAGTGTACTTCAGGATTGATTTCATTTTACATATGAAATGGAGTGTATGATTGCTTTATATAGGACTTAATGCTTGTAAAACTTCTAAGTTTTTATTGTGGCAAAATATGTATCTTAAGCTGGATAAAATACTGAAGATTTTGTTTAGAAAATTGGCATTTGAACCATTTTCTTAAAATTTTAATTTAGTGCCATTAATCAGTCACATGTAAATGGGAGTATTTGTCCTGTGTATGACTTAGTAAACTTAGTGTACTTTCATTACTAGCCTTTGATATTACTTGTCATTAAGCAAACTTAAAATGAATAGGATTTTACTATGATGAAAATGATTTGGATTAGGGGGACCTGGGTGGCTCAGTCGTTAAGCGTCTGCCTGCAGCTCTGGTCATGATCTTGGGGTCCTGGGACTGAGCCCCGCATTGGGCTCCCTGCTTGGCGAAAAGCCTGCTTTTTCCTCTCCCACTCTACCTGCTGTTTTCCCTCTCTCACTGTGTCTCTGTCAAATAAATAAAATCTTAAAAAAAAAAAAAAATGGCGCCTGGGTGGCTCAATGGGTTAAGCCTCTGCTTTCAGCTCAGGTCATGCTCCCAGGGTCCTGGGATTGAGCCCCAAATCCTGCTCTCTGCTCAGCAGGGGGCCTGCTTCCCCCTCGCCCTCTGCCTGCTTCTCTGCCTACTTGTGATCTCTCTCTCTCTGTCAAAAAAATAAATAAAATCTTAAAAAAAAAAAAAAGATTTGAGGGGTGCTTGGGTGGCTCAGTTGTTAAGCGTCTGCCTTTGGCTCAGGTCATTATCCCAGCATCCTGGGATTAAGCCCCACATTGGGCTCCCTCCTCAGTGGGAAGCCTGCTTCTCACTCTCCTTCTTTCCCTGCTTGTATTCCCTCTCTTTCTGTCAAATAAAATCTCTAAAGAAATGATTTGGATTAGTGCTCTGTGATGTGCATTTTGTCTTATCTAACTTGCAGGCAGAAAAAAACAGAGCTGCAGCAATGGCGAACAATCTACAAAAGGGAAGTGCTGGACCTATGAGGCTTTATGTGGGCTCGTTACACTTTAACATAACTGAAGATATGCTTCGGGGAATCTTTGAGCCTTTTGGAAGGGTAAGTCCCATTATCTTCAATGATCCTTAATAGGTTCTTCTTACAATATAACTGCATAATAATTCTGTGTATCTACTTCGGCATGTTTTAATAAGGTTAATAGTAAGATGGGAAAGAGTGCTTCTGAGAGGGTTTGTGGCATCTTAGATTAAGGTAGTATCTCTGAAAGAAGGGTGACATTTGAAGATCAAGAATCTTTTAGTGTCGTCATTCATAATGCTGCAGTGAAACGCGTAGAGTATTAGAAGCATCATTTTTTTTTTCAAGTCAACATGAGTGATGAGAGTCTCCGTGCATTTGGAACGAGAGATTTTGTTTTCCTTGGTTGGGTCTTCGGGGGAGGGTTTTTTTTTTGGTTTTTTTTTTTTTGTTTTTTTTTTTTTTAAGTTTTATTTATTTATTTGACCGAGATCACAAGTAGACAGAGAAGCAGGCAGAGAGAGAGGAAGGGAAGCAGGCTCCCTGCCGAGCACAGCCCGATGTGGGGCTCGATCCCAGGACCCTGGGATCACGACCTGAGCGAAGGCAGAGGCTTTAACCCACTGAGCCACCCAGGCGCCCCGGTTTTTGGTTTTTTAAGTACAATCTAGCTTACTAATGTGGGTGCCCAAACTCATGGCCCCAAGATCAAGAGTTGCATGATGTTCTGACTGAGCAACCTAGGCACCCTCTGTTGATGTTCCTCGGATGCTTGTTTTTTGGCCTTACGGAACATTAAGGGGTATGTACAGAACCTTTTTTCTATCTACTCAATTAAGTAGTTAGACTGTTCCTCTTCAGTTGGTCCTCATTTTATCATGACATTTTATTTTAGAATAAATGTTAATAACAGTAGGTTGTACTGTAGTTTAAAATATTCATTATGTGGCCGTGAATAAAAATGTTGGTAACTGTTAATACTGCATCCACTACTAATTTTCATTTTCCTTGGATAATACTTTTTCACTATTTCCATTCAGCCCCTTTGTTAAACTGTTTAAAGAGTGCGTAATGGTAAAAGTTGGGTGTTGAGTGTGGGCTTTTTATTAAATTAGAAATGTGCACACACTTCTCATACAAATCTTTTTTTTTTTCTGGTCAGTGACTGCAAAGTTAATGCATTCCTGAAATTACCGGACATGAAGAAATAGAGTACATCCATGCTGTATTTTAATTTTTTGTGCTGTGTATGAACAGCTATATGGAGATACTGTGGTGTACACAAACCATGTACTTCACCTGCTTCAAGTGAACAATTCATTGCCTTTTAAATGGCTACCCAGAGTTGTGCAGTGATCATCTACATTCAGGGTTGATTTTATTCTTAAGATTTTTTAAAAGATTGATTTATTTGGGAGAAGCAGGGTTGGGGACAGAGGAGATAGTTTCAAGCAGATTGAGTGTGGAGTATGACGCAGGGCTTGATCTCGAAATCATGAAATCATGAGCTGAGCTGAATCCCAAGAGTCAGGCATGTAACTGCCACCCAGGTGTCCCTGTTTGTAAGATTTTTATTTTTTTATTTTGTCTCTCTTGAATTTTGTATTTGTCAGAGAGTGTGCATGCACACAAGCTGGGAGAATGGCAGGCTGAGGGAGAATTATGCTCCCCCTGAGCAAGGAGTCTGTGGGACTCCATCCCAGGACTCAGGGGTGGGATCATGACCAGAGCCAAAGGCAGATGCTTAACAGATTGAGTCACCCATGTGTCCCAAGATTTTTAAGTAATGTTTACACTCACTGTGTGACTTGAACTCAAAACCATGAGACCATGAATCTCATGGGCTATTGACTGAGCCAGCCAGGTGCCCCTGTTTTAGTTATTCCAACATCTTGGACAATTTGTCATGTCTGATACTAGTGGGAATTTGTGTTTTTAGCATAATGGAAAGAAAACAAAATGTTAATTTCTAACACCTGATTGTAGTTTACAAAGGACTTCTGGTTTTTAGTGGTGGTGTTGTTTTTTTTTTAACAGACAGATATCACAAGTAGGCAGAAAGGTAAGCAGAGAGAGAGGAGGAGGAAGCGGGCTCCCTGCTGAGCAGAGAGCCCCATGTGGGGCTCTATCCCAGGACCCTGGGATCATGACCTGAGCTGGAGGCAGAGGCTTTAACCCACTGAGCCACCCAGGCGCCCCAGTGGTTTGTTTTTGAGGCAGAAGATTGTACTTTTTATTCCGCAGTGCCTAACTTCTTGTTTGAGAAGCATCTAGGTTTTCAGAAGTACTTTTGGAGATGGGTTGAGATGATTTGTTTTTGTTTGGTGAGGGGGGGACTTTAAAATCACGTTTCAAGGAATAAAATGCTTTGATTCCTCCTTTGCAGTTACATAATAATTGTTTTTATTTTTTAGATTGAAAGTATCCAACTCATGATGGATAGTGAAACAGGTCGATCTAAGGGATATGGATTTATTACGGTAAGCAATTACTATTGTTAACATTATGATTTAAAATTTGATTGATTGAATGACTTTAAGGTTTTAGACCAAAGTACTATAGTAATACTTCATTAGTTATTGATGGTGGTAAAGGGTGCTTGGTTCTTTTTTCGAATGGTTTAAAATAGTTTGCCTTCAGTAGCCATGTATACCAAATGTTGATGCTTGCTTAGCCAGTTTTCTCTTACCGTGAATATAGTTAATTTGTATAGCTGGTATCCACGAGATTGAAATTTATGACCGCATTATGAGGTTTTTTTGGTCTGTAATACTTTTTGTGATATTTCTGGCCGTTGAATGCAAGTGTCTTGATACTCTTTTTTTTTTTTTTATAAATGAATTTTATTTTATTTTTAAAATTATTTATTTGACAGACAGAGATCACAAATAGGCACAGAAGTAGGTAGAAAGAGAGAGAGGAGGATGCAGGTCTCTGAGTAGAGAGCCTGATGCGCGGGGCTCAATCCCAGGACGCTGGGACAATGACTCAGGAGCCAAAGGCAGAGCCTTTAACCCACTGAGCCACCTAGGTGCCCCGATACTTTTTTTTTTTATTAACACAGATTTTATTTGTGTGTTTATTTGACCGAGAGAAACAACAGCGAGAAAAAGGGGACACAAGCAGGGGGAGCGGGAGAGGGAGAATCAGGCTTCCCAGTGATCAGGGAACCTGGATGCAGGGCTTGATCCCAGGACCCTGGGATCATGACCCAAGCTGAAGGCAGACGCTTATCGACTGAGCCACCCAGGTGCCCCATGTCTTGATACTCTGTCTTACTTTTTTATTATATGGATGCATCTCACAACCATGATCAGGGTGGTCCAGTTGGGTTAAGCATTTGTCTCTTGAATTCATCTCAGGTCCTGATCTTAGGGTCCCAGTGCATTGGGCTCTGCACTGGGCATGGAGTCTGCTTGAGATTCTGTCTTCCTGTCCTACTGCTCTTCCCTGTGCTCACACACGTGTGTTCTTTCTAAATAAATAAGTAAATGAAATCTGAATAAAGGTGTTGTCCAACCATCTTAGCCCATTCCCTGATTAGGGTGTTGGGTAGCAGCTGGAAAAACTGAGTGGAAGTGCCCCTTTAAAAGTAAACCCTCCTATGTTCTATTTCCTGATGCTATTTAATTACATAGTAGAGTTTTTCAGATGTTTAATGTTTAGAACTTTGGAAAGTTCTGAGAACTGCTGTTCCTAGTGTAAAATGCAGGTAGATTGTCACCATTGCTGCAGCCATAGGGAAATAAAATTTAAATATAGACAGGTTCAGTTCTCTTGTTCTTTTTTTTATTTTTAGATTTTATTTATTTGACCCTGGGGGTGGGGGCAGGCTATAAGTGGGAGAGGGAGAAGCAGGCTCCCTTCTGAGCAGAGAGCCTGATGGCGATGCAGAAGGCAGAGGCTTAACCCACTGAGCCACCCAGGCAAACCCTGCCATCTGACTTGATTTTGGCCCAGGTCATGGTCTCAGTGTCATGAGAGCCGTCCTTGCATTGGGCTCCACACTGGGCATGGAGTCTGCTTGAGACTCTTTTCCCCTCTCTTCTCTCTAAAAACAAACAAACAGACCTGTTTTTTAATGATAGAGAAAGTTTTATTGGTCATTTGGTTATTTTTATTCGTCTTTATACACTGGTGGAAGGAGAAAAGTTTACAAAACTGTTAGTATGGGCATTTGGGTGGCTCAGTTGGTTGAGCCACTACCTTCAGCTCAGGTCATGATCCCAGAGTCCTGGGATTGAGTCCCATATCTGACTTCCCCTCCTGTGGGGAACCTGCTTCTACCTCTCCCTTTGCCTGCCACTCCCCCTGTTTGTGCAGGTGGACGTGCACTTTCTCTATCAAATAAATAAAATCTTATCAAAAACTGTTAGTAACTTTAAAAAAAAAAAGATTTTGCTTGAGAGAAGAGGAGCAGGGGGAAGGGGGAGGGAAAAGGCGACTCCCTTACTAAGCAGGGAGCCCAATTTGGGACTCATTCCCAAGACTCCAGGATCATGACCTGCCCCTATTAAAAACATCTTTAATAAATGAAACAAGATGGGATAGGGAGGGAGACAAACCGTAAGAGACTCTTAATCTCACAAAACAAACTGAGGGTTGTCGGGGAGAGGCGGGTAGGGAGAGGGTGGTTGGGTTTTGGACATTGGGGAGGGTATGTGCTATGGTGAGTGCTGTGAAGTGTGTAAACATGGGGATTCACAGACCTGTACCCCTGGGGCTAATAATACATTATATGTTAATAAGAGAAAACATTTTTAATATCCGCTATGTGTGAACTGTTGGCTATGATTTAGTTATCTATGTACAAAGCTTAGATTATTTTAATTTACATGGTTCTGCTGTGTGTTCATAAATGTTTGTAAGTATCTGTAATTTTTTCTTTCTCAGGAGAAAATGTTTTGAATCATACTGATGAGATACTAAGCTATGGGATTTTTGGGAGGTTGTTGTCATCATTGTGTCGTGTCATGTCCCCCCACCCCCAATTAAAAATGAGAATTAGTGTGCAACTAAGTGTGTGTTTGCATCCTGGGAATTAAGAATTTCCACGATTTAAAGAAAAAAAATATTTTTTATGATTTTATTGGCAATAAAATGACCCACAATGTCGTATTAATAATAGCTGAGTGAACTTTTAATTTTTCTATTTAAAGATTTTATTTAGTTATTTGACAGCACAAGCAGAGGAAGCAGCCAGTAGAGGGAGAGGCGGGTTCCCCGTTGAGCGTGGAGTCTGATGTGGGACTCCATCCTAGGACTCTGGGATCATGACCTGAGGCTGAAGGCAGTGTACTTAACTAACTGAACCACCCAGGCACACCAGTAGCTCTTTTTTTATGGTAGGAAACAGCACCATTTTAGTTTATCTGAGCACATTAAAAAGAGTTTTGATGTTAGGAAAATTACTTCATATGCTCTTTTTTTTTTTTTTTAAAGATTTTCTTTATTTATTTATTTGACAGAGATCACAAGTAGGCAGAGAGGCTGAGCAGAGAGCCCGATGTGGGGCTCGATCCCAGGGCCCTGGGATCATGACCCGAGCTGAAGGCAAAGGCTCCAACCAATCGAGCCACCCAGGCGCCCCCTGAATTTTGGTGTCATTTCGTAATACCTTGCTGTTCAAACCATCACATTAACAGAGCTAATTTGAATGAGTTTGTGATCTGATCATATAGGTTTTAACTTAAAGCTAGAAATTCTACTTTGCCATCCACCCACTTGTGTAATTATTGAATAGACTAGACTTAATAAGTAAGCATTTCTTTACTTTAGGTATATACATGAACTTACATACTGGACTTTTTACTTTCACCTTTACTTCAATTACAGTTTTCTGATTCAGAATGTGCCAAGAAGGCTTTGGAACAGCTTAATGGATTTGAGTTAGCAGGAAGACCAATGAAAGTTGGTCATGTTACTGAACGTACTGATGCTTCCAGTGCTAGCTCATTCTTGGACAGTGATGAACTGGAAAGGACTGGAATTGACTTGGGAACAACTGGTCGTCTCCAATTAATGGCAAGACTTGCAGAAGGTAAGTTTTCACATGTGTTGTGAATGATTTATTGTGAATATGGTAATGAGTAAGGTAACCGACACAGACTAATAAAAAATATTTTTTTAAAATTTTGTGGTTGACCTTCTTATTCTTGGGTGGTAAATGCAATTTCATAGATGAGGCTACTTTTAAAAAGTTCTATTGGAATCTACTTTGTGGTGGTGCCTTTTGAGTGCCACAGCATACATTATAGGATTCGTTTTGCTTTCTTAATGATATTTATATCCCCGGTCGCCCGGATTACAAGTCTTGCTTGTAAATACTTCTAGTGAAGTAACTTTGGTAGTAGTAAGCACCCAGAAAATTGGGGTTCTCTACTCTTAACATAGTAAGGACTGTAAGATCTCTTTTCTTTTACACAGGTACAGGTTTGCAGATTCCACCAGCAGCACAGCAGGCTCTACAAATGAGTGGCTCTTTGGCATTTGGTGCTGTGGCAGGTAGGAATTGAATCTTTTCTAATTTGAAATCATTGTTTTTCACCTAATTCGAAAATTTGCCAAATTTTTGCATTTAAAAGGACTTACTGAGAATTCAATTCATCAAGTACTTTTTAGCCTATAAATTTAAAGGAAATGGAAATACAGAATAGAATTATTCACTAATAATAATAGGCTATCAGGGCATTTTCTTGAACCCTACGTACCATTTTTAGTTGGAATTACCTGTTAGACCTTTGTAAATCCATAACTTTTCTTAAATACTAAATGTATATTGTTTCAAGAAATGTTTCTTTGTAATGTTTGAGTTGAGAAAACTATTAGGGGCCTTTAAATCAAGCTTTATGTAAAATAATTACAATACCAAGAGTGCTTTCGTCTAAACAGTACATGGTATTTTGAGATTTTCAGTTAGGGGAATGGGAGCTCATGAACAGGGCAGGAAAATAGAGAAGCAATGGTTTATTGTAGTTGTGTAACAAGGGGTTTGGTTTATGATAAACATTGTTTTTGTTTGGCTTAAGTTCCTCAAATTTCCTTTTATAAACCTTGATGCTAATCAAAACCTGTCAGCCAGAGTAGCATTTAATTTTGAAATGTTGAAGAACTTGGTTTTAGAACATGTAAGAAGAACCATTTGTATTTTGGACCTTGGAAGACAGGAAATCTATATCCCAAGAAAGTATGGCACTTTGTAATATGAATACTACCTACAAAGTGAGACTCTGTAACTGACAGTTTGTAAGTTTAAGACCACAGTACTGCGTCTGAATATACATAAATGTCCATGATTGATTCCATGGACCTTTTTATGTAGTTGATTGATTTATAATTTCCATTTAAATCAAAAGCTTATTAATTAAAGGAGAGAATCTTTTTGCTTTTCTATTTTGTTATTAAGAGAGAAGGGCCTTCTCACTGTTTCCTTTTTAGTGGATCTCCACACGTTTGTAACTTTAGAAAATCTGCCTTTTCTGTTTTTGTGTTTCTCCTGTCAGATTCTATTATTTATTTTGAAATCTGATAGGTATTTATAAAACTTTTGACAGAACCAGGGTGCCTGGGTGGTTAGTGGGTTAAGCATCAGTCTCTTGATTTCAGTCAAGTCATGATCTCAGGGTCGTGACATCATCCCCACATCATAGATTCTGCATAGGGCATGGAGTCTACTTGAGATGCTCTCCCCTTCTCTCTCTGCCCCTAGCACTTAACACTGTCTCTCCCTCTCTTTTCTCTCAAGTGAATCTTTTTTCTGATAAAACCACACTACCTTGTCTTTATGGGAAAAAATCATAACCATTAATGGACTTCTGTGTTTTGAGTCACTGGAAAACTCCCCCAAGTATCACTAAATTGTTTTGACTCTATAAACAAGTAATAGACATTTAATTGCTTGAGTCACCAAATAGCCAAAGAATGCCACTTGGTTTAATCAAAGACATTAGGGAACCCATCCCTTCCAGAAATGGAACTCAGTCTATGCTTTTAAACTTGCTATTTAGGGACACCTGGGTGGCTTTTTCGTTAAGCATCTGTCTTTGGCTCAGGTGCTAATCTGGGCGTCCAGAGATGGAGCCCCATAATGGACATCCTGCTCAGCAGGGAGCCTGCCTCTCCCTCTCCAGCTGCCCCATGCTTGTGTTCTCTCCTTTGCTTTCTCTGTCTATAATAAAGTCTTTAAGTCAATAAATAGACTTGCTATTTAATCTAAAAACTAACCTTATATTGCTTCCCATTGTTCACATCATTCTTTTAATAATTTAGAAAATGCTGGACTGTTTATCATGTTCTAGTTATTTCACTAGAGGGTAGTGAATATTTGTCTGCTGTCTTTGGGGATTTGGTGTAGTAACATAGGGTTTGTTTCTAAACAATCTTACGTTATATCCTGAGTGCGGTATCAAATATGTTGATGTTCTTCATAAACAGTATCTTCACCTAATTGAAGATTTTTGAAAATTAGACATTCTAACTATCCTTAGCCATTATTTCTCAATGCATGATGTATGGCTACACCTTCTTGGGTACATTTACTGTGCAGTTCATAGTTAAGGCGGGCTAATTGTGATCAACTAGAACTCTGTAAAGGTGTATGTGGATTGGCGGAGTAGCCAGTTATCTGTATTTGTTATATTCACCCTTACTAGTGTTTATTGAGATGATTATAAAGTTTGATTCTTTCTTCTTAAAATTCCCATAGATTGTTATTGCTACTGAATTAATAATCACTCAATTTGTAGGTAAATATTTACATTAACTCGGTATTTTTCTCCTGATAGTCATCATTAAAATCTTACTTCTTGTTGAAATGCTATAAATTGCTTTTCAGTGTGTCCAAAGCCCTTTCTCCTAAGTTCTTTAAAGCTGTTTTTTTTTTAAAACCAAGGGTGAATCTTTATCCACTTTATTTTAGAAATTTAAGAAGTTGTTCCTAAAATAGAGTCCTTTATGAATCTTGTATTTTGTTTCCTAACTTGTTACAAATGACCTTTAAAATCATTTTTGAAATCTTGATAGGGATTTACATACCCTTAAAATAGTGTGTGTTTGTTGTTTTTGTTTTTTTTTTTTTTAAGTTTTCATTTATTCATTTATTTAAGTAAACTCTGCATCCAGTGTGGGGCTTGAACTCACAACCCTGAGATCAAGAGTCCTGTGCTCTTCTGACTGAGGCAGCCAGGCATCCCTTATGGTAGATTTTTTTCCCTACTGTATGGAAAGAAAAGACAAATTGTGTTATAAAGTTTGACAGTGTTTCTATGGTCATATCTTCACGTTCCTTCAGTCTATACCAGTTACATTTCTTGAACTCCCTCAGATACCAGTTTTGAGCCCCTAGGACCCAAGTATATTTTATCTCAGCATAACTTGTGGTGCCAATCCCTTTTCCTTTTTGCCCCACCTTTTGAGATTCTATTTTTAAGCAATATCTACATCCATCGAGGGGATTGAACTCATAACCCTGAGTTGGGAGTTGCACTGTCCACTGAGCAAGAAGGTGCCATTTTTGCCCATTTTAAATTTTTTTTCTGTACTCAGGAAGACACCTAGATGATGATAACGTGTTACAGTTAAATCACGTTAATAAAAATTAGGTTACTGGATCTAAATAATTTTTTTTAAATCTTTTTTTTTTTTTTAAGATTTTATTTATTTATTTGTCAGGGACAGAGGGGGAGAGAGTGAGCGAGCACAGGCAGACAGAGAGGCAGGCAGAGGCAGAGGGAGAAGCAGGTTCCCTGCTGAGCAAGGAGCCCGATGTGGGACTCGATCCCAGGACGCTGGGATCATGACCTGAGCTAAGGCAGCCGCTTAACCAACTGAGCCACCCAGGCGTCCCTAAATAATTTTTATGTTATGTATTTTCATAGTTTTTAACTTCAAGATAGCACACTTTTTTTTTTTTTTTCCCATTTAGATTTGCTGCTGTTTTCAGTGCTAAGCAGCTTTCTGTTAACTTCACTTCCCCTGGAGAATTTAATGATTATATGGGGAAATACACTGGTAAACATCCCCATTCTTCTTATTTTTGATAGTGACTAGATGATTGAATTCTTCTTGTATTTCATAGATTATAGTAATCTTGGTTAAAATTTCTGCTTCATTAAATTTCCATACTATGCCAGGAAACTAGATCTGATTAAACTGTCATCTTCTCAGCCAGAGTTGAATATCCCAAGTACTTGGAATTGAATTCTCAAGATCAGGGTTTTCATGGATTTTCTGACCGGTGTGCTTCCCTTTCCCCATTTCCCATTATTCCCATGTGAAGAGTAGTATGTGGAATACATAGGAGATGTGGTAGAGTACCAGGAGTAGGAGGACAGAGGCATAAGAAGTCCTAGGATAGGAGGAAAGAAAAAGGCCCCAAAGCCTTGTCAATGAGGAATGGGGAAGGAGGTTTGGCTGCCAGGTTTTACTAGAAGTTTATTTTGATAAACCCTGCTATGTAGTCCTCTTTTATTAATGCTTTCCTGACATTTACCCTGTTAGTTGAGGCTCTTCATTGTTCCTGCACTGAGCTGTAGAATTCTCTTTTGTTATAGATTTGCAAACAAGACTTTCTCAACAGACTGAAGGTGAGTTGAGCTTTTTATTTGTCTTTGAAATAGATGTCAATGTAGTAAGACATAGTTGTTATATCACTTGTTACATTTTGGATTTTGGATTTTTTTAAAGAATGACATAATATGGTGTATATACATTAAGCCATCTATTAATGTACATTTCAGTTGGCTTAATCCAAATCATTAGAGTTCTGAGGAACAAAATTTAAAATGTCTGTGCATGTGCATTTGTTGCTTACTTTGGGATTATCTTTAGTTTTGTATGCTTATCTTTGTGTTCTGATTGTTTTGTGTAGAAGTCAGAAAGTGGAATTTGTTGTTTCAGCACATAAATCTTTCAGGAGTCTGAACTTAATTAACGTAAGGTTAAGGACTCTAACTTTAGGGATTTGTATTAACAGTACCAAGCAATGAGGCAGTTAGCCAGAACTAAATTGCATGCATATTTCAAAGATTGAAATAATTATTTCTAAAGTAGGCTATTTTTTCTTGTTTTTGATTGCCAAATCTCTGCCATTTGTTTATAGTATTTTGCTGTTGAGCTAATTCAGTATCCCATCTTTCATAGGTTGTACTTAAAAGTTGTTTAGGAGAATGATTCTATATGAAAATATCTACCGTGTTCCGTGATAGGAATTAAATGTGTATTTTAATTTTTTTCCAGTAAGTGAGACAGTTAACACTCAATTCTTTTTTTTTTTTTTTTTTTTTTTGCAACAGATTTTAAAAAGTATAAGTAGTGGATTTTTCTATTCGCTATATTTCTGTGCTGAATTCATTGTGTTCTGCGTTCATCTAGGTGGAGCTGGAATGTTCCTATCATATATTTTCTAAATTTTTGTCCTAATTCATTTAAGAAAATGGAAAAAAAATGAAGTAGTTCTCAGTTTTATAATAAGCTAGTGTATATTTTCAAGAATATTTCCATTTGTTTATGATAAAGTACACAGTGGGTCTCATTTTTATATTCGTTGTAACATAAGCATGGTTACATCTTCACCCTTTCTGAATGGAATATGACATGTTAGCTTTTTTTTAGCATTTATATTTCCATGCAAAGCTTCATGAAAGAATAAAAATGTCTATTGAAGTAATAAAGTAATAAAAGGGGCAAAAGGCACTTTTGTAATTTAATCGTTTTTTATGATGCATTTCATGCATGGCCCTAATTTTTATTCAGTGGAATAATATCTGATATTTCCTCAGGTGATTGTTAATTTTAATTACCATAATTTCTAATGCACTGTTTTATCCTTAGCTTTGTTTGTTGTTATATATTGGAATGAAATTTGGTCAAATATATTGATTACGGTGAGTTCTGTAACAGCTACTGATAATGTTTTGTGAATCCCATATAAAAGCAGTGGGGCAGCCGTTTCGGACAGTGCTCTCACTTCAACCCTAAAACCAGTGTGGGTTTTCAGTGTTCCTCCTGGATATTAGTGTCTTAGTAGTATAACAACATATATCGCATTTTTAGTGTTTCTTGTGCTGTGACCTAGTCATTTAAAAAATACTCCTTTGATTTCGAAATAGGGTTTATATTCCTGGATATTAAATTTTAAATGGATGGTTTTCTGCATCTTCTCTGTTACAAACAGTCCTTTTATAATATTTATTTAAAAGAAAATACGTAAATATATTCATGGGCAAAACCAAAAGATGGTATTTTCATCGTTCCCTGCTTCTTAGGGTATAAACTCAAGCAGTTCTACAAAATCAATCTTCTATTTTATCCTTTGCCTTTCTGGATTGATTTTTAAATTTGTCTAATTGAATGAGTTCTGATTACACCTAAAGGTTAATTTTCCTTCTAAAAATAAAATTTCCAACTGAAGATTGGCTATTTCAAATGTTCGGTTGTTTCACTTTTCTGGCAACTCCAGTTGGGTACCATTACATGCTTTGATTGCATTATTAAGCAAATTAGGGAAGTGACTTAACTATCCTAGTTTCACAGTTGGGATTTAGAGGGGGTTTTGGTTTTATTTTATTCATCAGGGCTATTCTGATGCATTTTCCATGAAGCTAATTTCTCTCTCTCTCTCTCTTTTTTTTTTTTTCTTCTTTTTTTTTAGCTTCAGCTTTAGCTGCAGCTGCCTCCGTTCAGCCTCTTGCAACACAGTGTTTCCAACTTTCTAACATGTTTAACCCTCAAACGTAAGTAATATACTTTGGTCAAGTTGGAAAAGGGGTATATAGGGGTGCCTGGGTGGCTCATTGGGTTAAAGTTTCTGCCTTTGGCTCAGGTCATGATCCTGGGGTCCTGGGATTGAGTCCTGAAGGGGGGTCTCTGCTCAGCAGGGAGCCTGCTTCTCCCTCCCTCTCTGCCTGCCTCTTTGCCTACTTGTGATCTCTTTCTGATAAATAAATAAAAACTTAAAAAGTAAAAAGGGTATATGTACCGTTGACACTTGAACAGTGCAAGGATCACAGGTGCAGACCCCTGCTTGCATAGTCAAAAATCTGTGTAAATTTTTACTTCCTCTAGAACTTAACTGCTAGCACCCTACTGTTGACTGAAATCCTTATAGTAACATAAACAGTTGATAAACAGATATCTTGTATGTTACATGTCTTCTGTACTGCATTCTAAAGCTAAAGAATAGAAAATCTTAGAGCAACTACATTTATAGTACTGTATAGGTGGACTTGTGCAATTGAAAGCCATGTTGTACTGTGATGGTATTAATATTCAGCTTTTCTAAGTTAACATTCTGGAGGCTTCAATATATTTTACATTTCAAATAGTAAGCAACAGTTTTCATCCTTCCTTAGGGTATTTTAATAACCTTTTTATTGCTAAATCCTTTGGGTTTGTTTATAAGATTGGAATTGATGTAAAAGGTATACAGATTTTGTTTACCAATTATATCTAAGTATTTTTCTCAGAAGTTTTCTATTAGTGTTTATCACTTGTAATTTTACATACATTGTGTTACATTAGTTTCAGGCTCATAATAGTTGTTCAACACTACACCTTTCTCTATGCTCACTGTAGCTTACCATTTGTCACCATATACCTCTGTTACAGTATCATTGACTATATTCCCTGTCCTGTACTCTTTGTGGACGTACTATGTTCATAACTGAAAGCTTGTACGTCCCACTCCGCTTCACCTATTTTACCCATCCCTACACCCTCCTCTCCTCCAGCAGTCACCGTTTTGTCCTCTATGGGTGTGCTTCTGCTTGTTTTGTTTGTTCATGTGTATTTGTGTTTATTTCTGTTGCCACTTTATTCTGCTAGCAGTTCTTGGCTTGGAGATTTTCATATTATTTTAATTTTATATAGCAGAAGAGGACCTTTGAAAATATTCCTAGATTAATGCAGTCCAGGAATTAGGAATTTCTTTTTCCTAATGCCTAGGCACAGTGATTAGAATGCCATTTATTTATCAGTCCAAACTCTTCTGTTTTTTTTTAATGAATCGTATTTGTAATACATTCTGAGGCAAATGAAGATAACCTCTTCAGTTGATTTGATAAATGAACCGTTACATGTTATAAAAGATTGTTTTATATGCAGTAGTTTGTCACATGCTCTTCGCATTGTTTATATTCGTGGTTTACCATAGAGATTGAGCTTTGGATTCTTGTGTTCTTTTGGTAACACCAAATTCTTTTTTTTTTTTTTTTTTCCTCAAGATTTTATTTATTGTCAGAGAGCAAGTGTGAGAGCGTGCACAAGTAGAGGGGAGTGGCAGGCAAGAAGTGGGCTCCACTTAGCAGTGAGTCTGCTTCTCCCTTCCCCTCTAATCTGTCTCTCTTTCAGTCTCTCTCAAATAAAATCCTAAAAAAAAAGAATTAAAAAAGAAGGAAGCAGTTTCCTCACTGAGCAAGGAGCCCGATGTGGAACTCGATCCTAGGACCCTGGGATGGTGATCTGAGCTGAAGGCAGACGCTTAACTGATAGAGCCTCCCAGGTGTCCAGATAATATCAAAATCTTTTTTTTATTTTATGTTTTTTTAGCTTTGGTTAATGATAAACTTGGTATACATATTATTTGCTGTATGGCCATAACTACTTTAAATGTTAATTTAGAGTTAGGAAATTCATTATTTGGGATGTTTGGGTAGCTCAGTTGGTAATTGTCTGACTTGGCTCAGGTCATGGTCTCAGGTTCCTGGGATCAAGCCTGGTATGTTGGACTCCCAGGAAAACTGGGGGAGTCTGCTTCTCTGTCACCCTCTGCCCCTCCCCATGCTCATGTGCACACATGGGCACCAGCTCTCTCAAAGTCTTTTTAAAAAATTCGTTAAGCTTTGTTCTGAACAGTGCCTTAAATCCTGTTTATTTTCTCCAGTGCACTACACTGCTAACATCAATGATTTTTAAATTAGTTAAGTGAATTCATACTTGACATATTTTTATACAGATGAATATGTAACTTTTAAAAGTTTGAATGGTGTCTGATAGACCTTAATACTTTCTCTTAACAGAGAAGAAGAAGTTGGATGGGATACAGAGATTAAGGATGATGTGATTGAAGAATGTAATAAACATGGAGGAGTTATTCATATTTATGTTGACAAAAATTCAGCTCAGGTATCTTTTTTTTCCCTCTAACGCCAGAAAAGTTTAATCTGCCCTTTATGCACCTCATCTCAGGTGTTATGATATTAATAAAGATAGAATGTTTTACTCTTTTATGACTTAGTCTTCATACATACTTGCGGCATATTACCACTGTCCCAGGAAGTTTTTGTTTTGTTTTATAATTCTGATAAATTTTAACGTAGTGACTAAATATATATTCCCCAACATAAGGACACTCCTCTAATAGTAAGATTAGATCAGACCATAGTATGGCAATGTTGCTGGTAGTGTTGAAAGTTTGCCATGAAATACTGTCCTCTTCATTCTTCAGCTGCTTTCAAGTCACAGAAAAAAAGAATACGACAAGTTCGGGGAGGGTAAATTAATTTCATTAAATTCCTAGGTGTACATACTAGCTAATGCAAAAGTATTTGGTTATAGAGCTCTTGGTTGTGTGTTTTTTTTTTTTTTTAATTTAACAGGAAATTTGGAAAAATTGTATACATCCCTTATCTTTTTATTAATTGTTATTTCAGGGCAACGTGTATGTGAAGTGCCCATCAATTGCTGCAGCCATTGCTGCTGTCAATGCATTGCATGGCAGGTGGTTTGCCGGTGAGTTTCATCTGTTTTTCTGATTATTATGAAGGATGTAATTTTAGTGAAAATGCTAAACCCTCATATCTGCTTCTTTCAACAGGTAAAATGATAACAGCAGCATATGTACCTCTTCCAACTTATCACAACCTCTTCCCTGATTCTATGACAGCAACACAACTACTGGTTCCAAGTAGACGATGAAGGAAGATATAGTCCCTTATGTACATAGCTTTTTTTCTTTCTTGAGAATTCATCTTGAGTTATCTTTTATTTAGATAAAAATAAAGAGGCAAGGGTCTACTGTCATTTGTATACAATTCCTGTTACCTTGAAAAAATAAAAATGTTAACAGGAATGCAGTGTGCTCATTATCCCTAACTAGCAAATCCCACTGTATACAAAGCTGTTCTCTTGTTCTGCCTTTTAAATGTACATGTAGAAATTTACATTAAGGATCTATAGGAATAGCTCTAGGGGGGGAACAGATGTGCTTAATGTAAAAAGGCAGACAGAGATGTAATTATGTTTTTAATGTTTCAGAAGCCTAACTTTTTACACAGCAGTTACATTACACGTTTCACTAATGTTGATACTTGGCTAATGGTTTAGCAGAGGTTTCTGGAGTACACATTTAGTGTATGGAAATTCAAGACAGCTAAAGGGCTGTTTGATTAACATCTCATCTTGCATCGTGATCAATTGGCAAGAAAAGGAGTTTTCAAGATTACATTTCTGGATGCTATCTTTTCAATTAATGTATCTGTAAAAGTTTCTTTGTAAATATTATGTGTTCTGATGTGTCTAAGATTCCAAACAAAATGATCCCTGCATTTCCTCAAGATGTTTAGTGACAGTCTGGTAAGCAGAGCAGTCTGAGCAAGAAATAGGAAATGCAGAAATAGGTTTTGTCTGGTTGCATATAATCTTTGCTCTTTTTAAGCTCTGTG
This sequence comes from Lontra canadensis, assembly GCF_010015895.1. NCBI lineage: Eukaryota > Metazoa > Chordata > Mammalia > Carnivora > Mustelidae > Lontra > Lontra canadensis. Next base: position 282,567 of record NW_022631010.1, read on the forward strand.
AGCTCTGAAATATATTTTTGGGTTACTTCAGTGTGTTTGACAAGACAGCTTGATATTTCTATCAAACAAATGACTTTCATATTGCAACAACCTTTGTAAGAACCACTCAAATAAAATTCTCTTAAAAAGGCCATAAGAAATCTTCATTTTTAAAATGTTTTGAAGTCCTAGAAACTTGAAAGTAGAATATTAGTTTCTTTGACTTTTAGTAGTCATTCAAGACTTCCTTCTTGGGGAAAATGCTTAGTGTGCAGAGTTTGGGAAGATTGTTGCCCTCAAGTTGTTTCTGTTACATTCCTCCATTTTACCATATTTTAGCACTGTACTTTTTAGGGTAATGAATCAAAACCTTAGGGATTTTCCAACAAGAAAATGAAACATTTAATTAGCCCTTAAACCTGGGTATTCTTGTCTCTACTATGTTAGGGCATCTCTGTGAAAAAATGTTTCACTATTTAAATACCAAAATGGTTAAAGTTGAAACATTTAACTGATTTCCCAAACTGAGCTGCATGTTATTTTATTAAGGAATTGAGCTTTAAGTGTATTTAGGCAATAAGCCATTTATATTCTGAACTCCGCTTCAAGTTTTTGTATCTACCTTGAACCTTTGAATAGGCCATGTTGCTCCTAATGGAATGATTAACTTCCAGTGTTGATTTCCTCACCTGCTGCTTTCTACTCTTATCGATTTATTAGTGTTAAGGCATAAATTTTATAGGTTTATTCATTTGTGAAAATAATTAGTTGAATCTGGAGGCATCACGATTTTATACTAACCGATCCTTTCTGATGACACTGAAAATTACTTAATTGCTTCAGTTACTGAACCTAAAGAAAATTTCCAAGATGCAAGTTTATTTTTCAACAATAGGCAGCAGTGTTTTGGGGGGCAGACTTACTACTTCAATAGTTTTTTTCTTTCCCAAAGTATCTTCATAATTAAATTTTTTATTCTTGATTGATACTCTATCTGCTTTGTTCTGTCATTACTTTCTGGGGAGCTGGGGCCACAAACTTAATTATAATCTCATGTTAAAAAGAGGTAGTGTTAAAACATTTCCCTACTGCCACAGAATGAAATTTGGGTTGTGAATGATACTAAAGCAAATATGGTACAAGTAATCTGAGTAGTGTGACAAAGTAATCATGTGAATTCCGAGTGAATGTTAGAAGTAATCCATTCCTGAGACAGCATCCCACACTGGGAAACCTAGCTGCTGTAGCTATTTTGGTAGTGTCCTTATGACCTCCCAAATATTGCCAGTGTAGTTTTTTGGTGTGTGTGTGTGTGTGTTTAAGTATTTATTTGACAGAGACACAATGAGGGAACAGAAGCAGAGGGAGTGGGAGAGGGAGAAGCCGGCTTCCTGCTGAGCAGGAGCCCAATGCGGGGCTCTATCCTGGGACCCTAGGATCATAACCCCAGCTGAAGGCAGAGGCTTTAACCCACTGAGCTACCCAGGCGCCCCTGCCAGTGTAGTTTCTTATGTCCATCATTATGTTACCATTTTCCTTGAGGGGCAATACAGTTCAAAGCAAAGTCTGTCAAGGGCTGTGTGGCTGGAGTAGGGGAGAGGCACTTGCCCTTATTACAAAGAACCGATTTTATGAACACAACTGAATTGTGTGTATAAAGCAGGGGGTCATTTTACAAAATTGACCTCCTCGTGGATGGCTGGTTAGAAAATTGGGAGGTTTATGACATTAAGCTACATTGTGTCAGTTTGTTGAATTTGTTTCCCAGTGGTTGATTTTTTTTTTTTTTTTTAAAGATTTTATTTATTTGACAGAGACCAGAAGTGGGCAGAGAGGCAGGCAGGGAGAGAGAGAGAGAGAGAAGCAGGCTCCTACGAGCAGAGAGCCTGATGTGGGGTTTGATCCCAGGGCCCTGAGATCACGACCTGAGCCTAAGGCACAGGCTTTAACCCACTGAGCCACCCAGGCGCCCCTCCCAGTGGATGATTTGTTCTTTTTCTGAAGTCTGCACAAAATCTGAAGGACAATTTTTGGATGAGTATAACTTCGGAAATTAGACTTGGGTTAACACTACCTTTTGCAGTGCGACCTTGAGGAAATCTAAACTTAGTTTTTCACCTTTAAAATGGTGAGAACAGGGGCGCCTGGGTGGCTTAGAGGGTCAAAGCCTCTGCCTTCGGCTCTGGTCGTGATCCCAGGGTCTTGGGATAGAGCCCCACATTGCTCTCTGCTCATCAGGGAGCCTGTTACCCCCCACCCCTCTCTCTGCCTCCTTGTGATCTGTCAAATAAATAAATCTTTAAAATGGTGAGAAACAGCATCAACCTTATGGGGTTGAATAGTAGTTTATTAGAATCCACAGTAAGTTCCAGGCATGGAAAATTTTCCTAATTTTGGATTAACAGTATTTAAGAAACAGAACCCAAACCTACTCATTGTTCCGCCTCTGAAGCTTTCTCTAAGATGGGTTATAGGTGGGAAGTGAAGAAAAAAATGCCTTTAACACACTCCGACTACTCAAAGGCTTGTTTTATTATAGTACATGAGCTGGGACTGATGGGAAGGGGTAGCTGTACTGGGCAACCACTGCCCTGATTAGCATCGGATGCCCATCCCGATGGCCATGAATGTGCCAAAAGTGCCGCCACTCTGCATCATGGTTTTCCCGATTCCGCCCATCAGCTCCCGACCCCGCATTCCGATCCTAGAAGAGGAGGAAACGAAGATGGGGCCAACTGGGAACAAAAATACAAGAAATGGCATTAACTGCCCTTTTCCAATTTGTGTTCCTAGTAAATTACTCTTGAAGCCTGCCAAGACATTATCTTTTCCCACCTGAGGTGGGTAATGACTAAGAAAACAATGCATCAGGGTCTCTAGGGGTATTCTGATGAATATCCTATGACCTGCCTTCAGTTTGTGGGAGGCAACTGATGCAAAGTAGATTGAGAAACTAGTTTTTTGTTTTGCTTTTACCTCCAGGATATAATCTATGTATAAAATACCCATATGCTCCAATAAAGACATCTGTCTTTCTGATGGTTTCCTGGTTTAAAGCAATGATTGTGGAGTCAGATCTGTGTTCATGCCCCAGCTCTGCAATTTACAGGCTGTGCTAACTCTGAAATGGGGATCATAACCACGGGATTGTGAGAACACATGCAGCATTTAGACCAGTGATTCACACTGGATAAGTGCTCAGTAAATGGTAACTTACACTATGGAAAAGTGGGAAGAAGAATCTACTACACGTGAAAATGACATTTGGGGTGTAGGTTTAGAGTTTATCTGCTCCGTATCTATATCTTGTTTGCTGGACAGTAAAATTACTCAACTTAGTTTCATGATGCGCAACTAGAAATAAAAATAGCGACAGTAGCAACAACCATTTATTGAGCACTTAATATATGCCACATTCTGTGGGACGTGTGCTCTGATTAGACCCTTAAAACTCTATGAGGTAGATGTTACTGACCTCTTTCCACACTTAAGGAAACCCAGACTCCAACGTGCTTAAGGTTACAGAAGGAGTAGAGTCAGAATTTCTGACTTTCAGTTTGAGTCAGAACTCGTATTCTCAAGCGCCGAGGCTTCCAACCTTTTCTTGCAGACTGAAGGTGAGTAGGAAATCTGTCTCGCTCGTTAAAGGACAGCGAGGGAACTGAAACGAAGTAGGCTCTATCCAGGCTGCCGGCCAAGAGGCGCGGGACGGGCAGGTCCTGTAGTCCCGCCCAGAGATCACCGCCCGCGCCCCTCACCTGAGACAGGAAAAGGTGCCGAAGAGCGCCCCGGCCGCCATGCCCACTGCGCAGCCCATCACAAAGCCCATCTTCACACGGTCGAAGCAGCTCGGCTGGGACTGCCCGTAGGGCCCCACCGCCACCGGCATCTGCGGGTTTCGAAGGTTAGGGGAGTGTGGGCCTAGCCGTCTGCCCGAATAGGGCGGGGGCCGGGGGGGGGGGAAGGGTGGGGAGCGGATCCAAGGGTTCGGGGAAGTCCAGGGAGGAAAATAAGCGCGTAACCCGACTCCATCACCCTCTTAGTGTTCGGGTCCCCGCGCCGCGGCGTCCCCCACCTCACCTCGTTCGCGGGTTCGGTCGCTCAGCTCTACGTCTCTCACAAAACGCGAGGCGGAGCGCGCCCGCGACCGGAGGAACTGTTTCCGGGGCGCGGAGCAGAACTTCCGGGAGCGCGTAGCTGAGGACTGCTGCCGCCTCGGGCGGGGGGCTCTTCCTGCGGGACCATGCTGCTGCGAACCGCTTGGAGGCGGGCGGCCGCTGCTGTGCCGGTCTCTCCGGGGCCCAACTCCACGGCGCCCACTCGGGGGCTGCGCCTGCGCGGTACGCTCGGGCCCTGCTCGCCGCCACCGTCCCTGCAGGCGCGGACCTTCCCCATTGGCGTGGCGACGCACCTGAATATTACAGAGCCTCGCTCTTCCGCCAGTTACCCAGACCCCTGACCCTGCCTTCTGGCTGCACCCCTCAGACTTTCTCAGGCTCACCCTCAGATCGGTTGACTTCGCCGTGTCGCCCTTCAGATCCTACCCCACAGGCCCTCAGATCCTTGGAAGCTTGATCGGTCTTCAGACCTCTCCTGGCCAACTTTAAGAGATGCTAGTTGTCCAGCCAGTAATCTTTGAGGGAGATTTTAACCTACTCTGTCTCCTCAGTCCTTGTAAATGGCTTTGCCCTTTCGGATCCCTCCCTGCTCCCAACGAAGCAATTCGAATATTGTCCCAACACCCCCCCTCCAAGACCACGGTCTCCCTCTCTTCCTTTTACAGTTTGCTTAAGTTCTCTGATGTTTTGTTTTCTTTTCCATTGAGCTTCAACCCCAGCATCCTTTCAGCTCATCTCACCTCCATCCAGCTTTCACCTTCTGCTGTCTTGGATAGCTTGTGTCCATAGGTTTTCTCAGCTTGGCCACTCCATACCTTTTTTTTTTTTTTTTTTTCCCTTGGTCAGTTGTAGACCATGCTACCCAGTCTGATGTTCCCTCAGCTACAGCCACTGCTCCACAGGCCGAGTCAGAGCTGCGACCTCTGTATATGGATGTGCAAGCCACGACTCCTCTGGTAAGGATGGAGGGACAGCTCTCCCCAGGCTGTTTATAACAATTATATTGCAGAACTGACAATGCACAGAAATGACTGGATCCTCCAGAAGTGATAGCCGTTGTGAAGTATGTGTTGGGAAAAGCAATGAGCCAGAAGTCAGGAGGCTTAAGCTATAATAAACTAGAAATGGCTCTACTAATTGTTAGCTATTGACCTTGGTCAAATCACTTCAGTGTAGGCACTATAGTAGGAATAAAAGCATCAGCTTTGGAATTAGCTGGATTGCTACTTACTATGTGAATTTGGGCAAATATTAAATGGGTTAAAAGACATAAAGCAGCCCTTTAAACAGAACCTGGCACATGATAAGCACTTCGATATTAGTGGAAGATTTCATCAACATGTGGTCTCTTGTCATATGCTGGTCCTTATAGATCACATCACCTGGCAGGATGCAGAAACAGCTGCAAGGACAAGGCAGTGTTTGTAGATTATCTGAGGAGATGGTAGAATAATCATCTGGTAGAATGATTTAAGGTGGGTTGAGAGTGGGCGTATATTAGGCTGATATTTGTTTAGTACCTGAGGGGATGGAAGAATGTTTGAGGTTCAATCTAGGTAGCGTCTGAAGGGCTCGGAGTGTGTTGAGGCAGGTTGGACAGGTCTGAGGGGATGGAGTGGGGCCTGAGTGATCTATGGACTCAAGGGGACTGATCTGTTCTGTTGTGCTCAGGATCCTCGGGTGCTTGATGCCATGATCCCTTACCTAGTCAACTACTATGGGAACCCACACTCCCGGACACATGCTTATGGCTGGGAGAGTGAGGCAGCCATGGAACATGCTCGCCAGGTGAGTATAGAAGACCTAGGAGGTTCTGATGTCAGAGGCTCAGTGGACTGTGGGAGGCATTTACTTGATGGCTCTGGATGGAAGTGGAAATGGTTTGGGGATCTTTCAGGAAGAGATTTAAAGAGCAGGCCTTGGAGTCTCTCTGATGGGATTTTATTGGTTTTTACATTTCCTAGCTAAATGACCTCTGGAATGTTACCTAATTTCTCTAAGTCTCAATTTCCATAAATTGAAAATGGAGACTGTAATAGTTCGTATTCTTTAGGGTTTTTGTGTGGATTCAGTGAGAAACTGCTGATGATGTATTTATTTTATTTTATTTTATTTTTAATTTATTTATTTGACAGATAGAGATAGGCTGAGAGGCAGGCAGAGAGAGATAGAGGAGGAAGCAGGCTCCCCGCTGAGCAAAGAGCCCGATGCAGGGCTCGATCCCAGGACCCTGGGATCATGACCTGAGCGGAAGGCAGAGGCCTTAACCCACTGAGCCACCCAGGCGCCCCTGATGATGTATTTATTAACACAATGCTTATACATACTAAGCTGAGTAAGTGCCTTTTATTTTATTCTTTTATTTTTTTAAGTAGATTAAGTAGACTTCATGCCCAGCGTGGAGCCTGATGCAGGGCTTGAACTCATGACCCTGAGATCAAGACCTGAGCTGAGATCAGGACTCAGTTGCTTGACTGACTGAGCCACCCAGCTTTTAAAAAGCCAATATTGGGGCACTTGGGTGGCTCAGTTGGTTAAGTGTCTGCCTTCAGCTCAGGTCATGATCCCAGGGTTCTGGGATCAAGAACCTCATCAGGCTCTCTGCTCTGTGGGAGCCTGCTTCTCCCTCTCCCTGCCACTCCCCCTGCTTGCACTCTCTCTCTCTGTCAAATAAATAAAAAAATCTTAAAAAAATTTTTTTTTAAAAGCCAGTATTTTGGGGTGCCTGGGTGTCTCAGTTGGTTGAACATCTGATTCATGATTCCAACTCTGGTCAGGGTCTCAGGGTCTTGAAATGGAGACCCATGTTGGGTTCCACACTCAGCCACACTCAGTGAGGAGTCCGCTTGAGATTTTCTCTCCCTCTTCCTCTGCCCCTCCCCGCTGCTGGCCCCCACTTGCTAGCACATACTCTCTCTCAAATAAAAGATCATAAATAAATAAATACATAAATAATTAAAAAGCCAATATAGGGGCACCTGACTAGCTCAGTCACTAGAGCATGTGACTCTTGATATGAGGGTTGTGAGCCCTGCATGGGTGTAGAGATTACTTAAAAATAAAATCTTGGGGCGCCTGGGTGGCTCAGTGGATTAAAGCCTCTGCCTTCAGCTCGGTTCACGATCCCAGGGTCTTGGGATCGAGCCCCGCATGGAGCTCTCTGCTAGCAGGGAGCCTTCTTCCTCTCTCTGCCTGCCTCTCTGCCTACTTGTGATCTCTGTCTGTCAAATAAATAAATAAAATCTTAAAATAAAATAAAATAAAATAAAATCTTTGGGGAGCCTGGGTGGTTTCAGTTAGTTAAGCCTCTGCCTTCGGCTCAGGTCATGATCCCAGGGTCCTCCTTAGTGGGGATTCTGCTCCTCCCTCTCCCTCTGCCCCTATCCCTGCTCATTTTCTCTCTCAAATAAAATCTGTAAGAAAAAGAAATAAATAAAATCTTTTAAAAATATACAAATAGATTGGGAGGGAGACAAAACATAAGAGACTCTTAATCTCACAAAACAGACTGAGGGGGGTGCCTGGGTGGCTCAGTGGGTTAAACCCTCTGCCTTCAGCTCGGGTCATGATCCCAGGGTCCTGGGATCGAGCCCAGCATCGGGCTCTCTGCTCAGCAGGGAGCCTGCTTCCTCCCTTCCCTCTCTCTACCTGCCTCTCTGCCTACTTGTGATCTGTCTGTCAAATAAATAAATAAAATCTTTAAAAAATAAATAAAAATTAAAAAACAGACTGAGGGTTGCTGGGGGGAGGGTGGGTAGGGAGAGGGTGGTTGGGTTATGGACATTGGCGAGGGTATGTGATACGGTGAGTGCTGTGAAATGTGTAAGCCTGACGATTCACAGACCTGTACCCCTGGGACAAATAATATGTTATATGTTAATAAAAATAATTAATAAAAAATTTTAAAAATTAAAAAAAGTAAGAATTATTATTATTATTGTTATTGTTATTTTGTATGAGGCAGGAAAGAGCCTCAGATCTGGGATGGAATTGAATCTACTCACTGTCTGACTGTGGTGGGTCCAGAGCTTCTTGGGTAGTTGATAGGATGCAGTGGAGCTCCTCTTGAGTCAGAGCTCTGTCCTAACTATGTCTGCAGTTACTTTCCTGCCTGGGAAACTGATGTTACTTATCTCTGTTTCTTGGTTTGCAGCAAGTAGCATCTCTGATTGGCGCTGATCCTCGTGAGATCATTTTCACTAGTGGCGCTACTGAATCTAACAACATAGCAATTAAGGTAAGAGAACCAGAGGGCATATCTGGACTTTCCTGACACGGGAGATGGTGTCCCTCCATCATTTGGCCTCATATATGTATTTCCCAGCTACTTACTCCTACCCCGTTTAAAAATAAAGACACAGGGGCGCCTGGGTGGCTCAGTGGGTTAAAGCCTCTGCCTTCGGCTCAGGTCATGATCTCAGGGTCCTTGGATCAAGCCCCGCATCAGGCTCTCTGCTCAGCAGGGAGCCTGCTTCCTCCCTTCTCTCTCTCTACCTGCCTCTCTGCCTACTTGTGATCTCTCTGTCAAATAAATAAATAAAATCTTTAAAATAAATAAATAAATAAAAGAAAAGACACAGGCAAACATACATTCTTTCTGATCTGTTGCTTCCTTCAACCCTCTATGAGCTACTCCATCTTAAATCTTTGTTCTTGTTGAGCTAAGTTCAGTGACGTAGTTGGACATGAAAAGAGGTGGCTTTTTAACCATTAACCACTGGTGTTTGGGGGTACCTAGGTAGCATTTGCCTTCCGCTCATGTGGTGATCCCAGGGTCCTGGGAATCGAGCCCCGCACTGAGCCCCACATCGGGCTCCCTGCTCAGCAGGAAGCCTGCTTCTCCCTCTTCCACTCCCCCTGCTTGTGTTCCCTCTCTTGCTGTCTCTGTGTCAGGTAAATAAATAAAATCTTAAAAAAAAAAAAAAAAAAACCACTGGTGTTTTGGATGGCGGCTACTTCAGGGAGTGGATAATGGTGACTCAACCCTTTTCCTCATGCTTTTTTTTTTCTTTTAAGTTTTGTTTTTTTGAGTAATTTCTACTTCCATTGTGGGGCTCCCACTCACAAACCCGAGATCAAGAGTCACACGCTGTACTGACTGAGCCAGCTAGGTACCCCTTCACCATCCTTTTGATCTAATTACAGTGAAGCCCAAAATCCACTTGTAGTTGGGCATGTTCCACTGCTTCTGGTTAACTTCACTCTTATATATGTGATTTCAGGGCTAACCCTCCTCTTTGTCTTCCTTTTTCTTTCTGATGAGATCTATTTGCAACAAGTTTTTCCATTTCTTTCTTTTTAAAGGTTTATTAAAAAAAAAAAAAAGATTTATTTATTTTGTTGAGGGAGGGGCAGAGGGAGAAAAAGTCCCAAACAGACTCCATGCTGAGCACAGAGCCCAGCATGGGGCTTGATCCCATAACTCAGAGATCTTGATCTGAGCAGAAACCAAGAGTCCAACCAAGAGTACCATGTTTAACCGACTGTGCCACCCAGGTACCCTTTTTAAAAATTTTACATTTGTTAAGGATTTTGTGTATTTGGTGGCGCCTGGGTGGCTCAGTGGGTTAGAGCCTCTGCCTTCGGCTCAGGTCATGATCTCAGGGTCCTGGGATTGAGCCCCGCATCGGGCTGTCTGCTTGGCTGGGAGCCTGCTTCCTCCCCTTTCTCTGCTTCTCTGCCTACTTGTGATCTCTGTCAAATAAATAAATAAAAATCTTGGGGAAAAAAAGGATTTTGTGCATATATATATATATTATTTAACGATTTTATTTATTTGACAGAGAGAGACAGTGAGAGAGGAAACACAAGCAGGGGGAGTGGGAGACGAAGAAGCAGACTCTCTGCTGAGCAGGGACCCCTATGTGGGGCTCAAACCCAGGACCCTGGGACCATAATCTGAGCCAAAGGCAGAGGCAGATGCTTAACGACTGAGCCACCCAGATGGCTCCCCCGCTTTTTTTTTTTTTGAGAGAGAGAACACGCACGAGTGGGGGTTGGTGAGGAGGAAGGGTAGAGGAAGAGAGAGAGACTCTCAAATAGGCTCCATGCCCAGCATGAAACCTGACACAGGGCTCAGTCTCACAACCCTGAAATAATGACCTGAGCCAAAATCAAGAGTTGTTGCTTAACCAAGGAGTGCCTGGGTGGGTCAGTTAGTTAAATGGTTGATTCTTGATTTCGGCTCAGGTCATGATCTCAGGGTCCTAACGTCATGTTAGGTTCCCCACTCAGCAGGGAGTCTGCTTGAAGATTCTCTCTCTCCCTCTCTCTCTGCCCCTCCCCACACTTGATTGTGTGCTCTCTCCCTAAAATAAATTAATAAATCTTAAAAAAAAAGTTAGATACTTAACCAATTGAGCCACCCAGGCACCCCAGGATTTTCTATTTTAAGGTAATTTCTACATCCAACGTAGGGCTTGAATTTATAACCCCAAGACCAAAAGTTGCATGTTCTATGACTGAGCCAGGCAGGTGCCCCTCCTGTTTCTTTAGATGTTCCCATTTTGAGGTATTGTTTGCTATACTTCTGCAGGCATTCACTGCATTGTGGTGTCTCTCTCAATAAGATGGGGGCCCTCCAACATTTGGGGTGAACTGATTGGGTCAAAGCTGGTTTCACAGGTGGTAAAAGGATTCACCTGAGGTAGAACAAAAGCAATAGAAGTTTATTGAATACACACCGGGAAAGTGGTGGGCAAGAGAGCAAAGGAAAGACGGTCTGCAAGAAGGCAGTGGGTGGAGGCTGCTTGTTAAAGGGGAAGGTGAGGAGGTATGGGGATGGATTGGCAACTGTGCTTGGTTGTAAGTAGCCCGTTGTTTACTCAGGGCCTATGGATATATTGAGGTGAGTCTCATGATGTCTGTTTTTAGCAAGGGAGTTGTTGTGGGCCCTTTTACCTTGATCAGGTCTCTATTGCTCAAGCCTGTTGTCTAAAAGCAACTGCTACATTCACCACCTACTCTGAGATCAGTCAGTCTATCTTTGGGTCTTAGGTGCTAACAAAAGTACAGCTCCGTTCTCAGTAGTCATGCTGGTATTTCATGCAACTTAATCACATTGTACTGGGCCCGCTGCCAGTACCACTTGGGTAAATACCAAGACTCTGAGAAAGGGTGTACTCTCTAGGTTGAACTGGCTCCACCCCCTCTCACCTTGGTGTCTCAACTGTGCTGCCAGTTTTGGTTTTTCTGAGCTTAGAGTGGGTGTAGGGGAGCTTCAGAGTTGTCTGTCTGATTCTGTTAGCTGGAAGGTGTCCGTCCTTTGGAACGCAGAAACTACAGAACCAGGGTAGAGATCCCTCCAGAAATGGGGATGATTTCCGGAATGAGGAGCATTTTTAAAACTTTGAAACTCTCTACTGTTTTTACTCAAACCTAGAGGCCCAGGATTGCTAAGAATAGTTATAACAGTTTTCCCCTTGGGTGCCTGGGTGGCTCAGTTGGTTAAGCCCGAATCGGGCTCCCTGCTCAGTGGGGAGCCTGCTTCTCCCTCTCCCTTTGCTGCTCTGCCTGCTTGTGCTCTCTCACTCTCTCTGTCAAATAAATAAATAAAATCTTTAAAAACAAAACAAAAAAGCAGTTTTCCTCTTAGTCTCCTAAATGGGTAAATCTGTTGTTAGAGGATTCAACACTGTGGGTAACTGAGATAGGAGAGAATAGAAAGGGGTGGGAAACTTTTTTTCTGTTTATTTTTTTAAGTGAAGTGAAAATTTATTAACTGAAGGTGAGAACAGAAAGCAAAGAAAGAAAGCTCTCTAGAGTGAGAGAGGTCCTGAATGGGTTGTCCAGGAGTGGGGAACTTTTAATGTTTTCCTTGTTATGATCCTTATCCTCCAGAACATATAAATATTATGTAGTTATAATTTTGGCCTAATTAGTTTTATATTCTGCTTTTTTATTTAAAAATTTTTTAAAAACAGTTTTATTTGTTTCAGGGCACCTGGGTGGCTCAGTCGGTTAAGAGTCTGCCTTCGGCTCTGGTCATGATCCTAGGGTCCTGCTGCTTCCTCTCCCTCTGCCTGCCTGCTGCCCCCCCTGCTTGTGCACTCTTTATCTCTCTCCCCCAAATAGATAAAATCTTTAAAAAAAGAAAAAAAAGAATTTATTTATTTACTTGAGAGAGAGAGAGCAAGCACAAGTCAGGGGCAGAGGCAGAGACAGAGGGAGAAGCAAACTCCCCGCTGAACAGTGAGCCTGACATAGGGCTCGATCCCAGGATCCCAGGACCCCAGGACCATGACCTGAGCTTAACCGACTGAGCCACCCAGGTGCCCCTATATTCTGCCATTTATTTATTTATTTATTTATTTTGAGATTTTATTTATTTATTAGAAAGAGAGAATGAGCAGTGGGGAGGGACAATGGGAGAGAGAGCGAAGCAGACTCCCTGCTGAGCAGGAAGCCTGTTGCAGGGCTCTGTCCTAGGACCTAGAGATCATGATTGAGGTGAAGGCAGCTGCTAAACCATCTAAGCCACCCAGGCACCCCTATACTCTGCTTTTTAAAGATTTTGTTTATTTGAGAGAGAGAGTGTGAGGGTAGTGATGGTGCAGGCAGGGAGCAGAGGGGGAGGGAGAGTGAGGGGAAAGAATGTCCAGCAGATTGCACACTGAGCATTTGGAGCCCAGGGAGGGACTTGATCCCAGAACCCTGAGATCATGACCTGCGCCAAAACCAAGAATTAGACACTTATCTGACTGATCCATCCAGACACCCCACATTCTGCTTTTTTTTTTTTTTTTTAAGATTTTATTTATTTATTTGGCAGAGACACAGCAAGAGAGCGAACACAAGCAGGGGAGCAGCAGAGGGAGAGGGAGAAGCAGGCTTCCTGCCGAGAAAGGAGCCTGAGGCGGGGCTCGATCCCAGGACCCTGGGATCATGACCTGAGCCAAAGGCAGACGCTTAATGATTGAGCCACCCAGGCGCCCCCCCCCCCCATATTCTGCTTTTAAAGTAGTACTCTATTATAAGCTTGGGGGAATTGGGTTGCATGGTTTTTGTTTGTTATTTTTTTAAATAGTCTCCATGCTGGGTGTGGAGGCCAGTGTGGGGCTTAAACTCATGACCCCAAGATTGAGATCCACCACATTTTATTTTTTTTATTACTTTAAAAAAATTTTTTTTTAAGATTTTATTTATGTATTTGAGATGGGGAGAGAGAGAGAACAAGGGGGGAGAAGGGGCAGGAGTTGGGGAGAAGCCAACTCCCTGCTGAGCAGGGAGCTCCACATGGGGCTCCATCTCAGGACCCTGAGATTATGACTTGAGTCAAAGTCAGATGCTTAAGTGACTGAGCCACCCAGGCATCCCTCAAACTTCATAATTTTTAATATAACTACCTTCTTTTTCATGGAGTTGTGTTATCATATTTTACTCTTTATTTCTCTGTTGTTAGATGTGTTTAATTTTTCCTTTTTAAAAAAATTTAAATTCAATTAGCAATAATTTTTCCATTCTTTTTAAAGATTATAAATACCACAAAAACATATTTAATCTCTGTAGCTTGACCTGTCTTTTGAAATATTTCCCTAAGGTAAATCCCCAAATGAAGAATCACAGTTTGTTTTTTTTTTAAAGATTTTATTTATCTGAGGGGCGTCTGGGTGGCTCAGTGGGTTAAAGCCTCTGCCTTCGGCTCAGGTCATGATCCCAGGGTCCTGGGATCGAGCCCCACATCGAGCTCTCTGCTCAACAGGGAGCCTGCTTCCTTCTCTCTCTCTGCCTGCTTCTCCACCTACTTGTGATCTCTGTCTGTCAAATAAATAAATAATTTTTAAAAAAGATTTTATTTATTTGATAGAGATCACAAGTAGGCAGAGAGGCAAGCAGAGAGAGAGAGGGGGAAGCAGGTTCACTGCTGAGCAGAGAGCCTGATGTGGGGCTTGATCCCAGGACCCTGAGATCACGACCTGAGCCGAAGACAGAGGCTTAACCCACTGAGCCACCCAGGTCCCCTCAATACAGCTTTTAAGACATCTTTCTTTCTTTCTTTCTTTTTTTTTTTTGTTTTGTTTAAAGATTTTATTTATTTGACAGAGATCACAAGTAGGCAGAGAAGCAGGCAGAGAGAGAGGAGGAGGCAGGCTCCCCGCTGAGCAGAGAGCCCAGTGCCATGAAGGGCTCGATCTCAGGACCCTGGGATTATGACCTGAGCCGAAGGCAGAGGCTTTAACCCACTGAGCCACCCAGACGCCCCTTAAGACATCTTTCTAAATAATTTTCTGAAGAGATTCTAGCATAATTACTTATATTAGCAGGGAATGAGTGTATGCATTTCACTTTTACACTGGCAGTTTTTGGTATCACTGTCACCATATTTGCATGTTTTACTATTAAGTGGAAATAAAGAGAAAGATCTTTTCTGGGATGCAAGGATAGGCATGTTCCCTATTTTCTACCTGTGGTATCATAAAAAATATATTTTTTATATAAAAAAATTCGTGGCCGGAGCCTCAAAAGTCCTTGGATTTCCTGAATAATAGAAATGCCTTTTGTTATTCATAACAAACCCCTCATATCTGAGTTTATGGTAATGAAGTGACTCATGGTGGACTCTTGGTTGCAAGGGACTGGTGCCCACTCCGGAAGAATAAAACATGTGCTCAGAGGGTTGGAACTTTCAACTCTACTTCCCTCAGAGTAGGAGAGGGAAACTGAAGATTGAGCTCAGTCCTGTGGCCAGTGATTTAATCAGTCATGCCTTGGTAATGAAACCCCCATAAAAACTCCAGACAGTAAGGCTCAGAGGGTCTTCCAGGTTGGTGTTCACCATGGATGTGCTGGGCAGGTGGTATATCTAGATTCACAAAGACAGGGCATGGAAACTTTGTGCCCATCCCGTCCTCAGCCTTGCCCTATGCATCTCTTCCATTTGGCTGTTCCTGAATTGTATCCTCTATAATAAAACTGTAATAGTATAGTGCTTTCAGCCACTTCGGAGAGTTATTCGGGTGAATTATTGGGGGGCTGTGGGTAGTCCTGAATTTGTAGCCAGCTGGGCAAAAGTATTGGAAGCTGGGTTGTGACACCTGGACCTTGTGACTAACATCTGAAGTGGAGTTAGTCTCGTGGGACTGAGCCCCTTAAGCTGTGGGATTTGTACTAACTCACGGTAGTTAGTGTCAGAATTCAGCTGAATTGTAGGACATGTACTTGGTGTCACAGAATTGATGTTGGAGCATACAGCTCTTTCCCACTTTTTCTTTCAAGTGGGATTGAAGTCCTTGCTGTTTATCTGAGTATACCTTCCTTCCTTCCACCACCACCAATTTCTAGGGGGTGGCCAGGTTCTATAGGTCACGGAAGAAGCACTTGATCACCACTCAGACAGAGCACAAATGTGTTTTGGATTCCTGCCGTTCACTGGAAGCTGAGGGCTTTCAGGTCACATACCTCCCGGTGAAGAAGAGTGGGATCATCGACCTGAAGGTAGGTGTGGCTACTGGCAGGAGGGGCAAAATAGGAGCAGCCTGGCTTCAGCCTGTAACTGTCTTCAGCTTCAGCTGGATCTTCAAGGACTAGATCTAATGGTGAGGGGAAGCTTAGAGAAATAGGCCTGGGAGAGAAACTGAGCATATGAACATATGTTCCCCTTGAGTGTGTACCATCTTCTTTTTCTCTGGAGGAGTTGTTTCTCAGCTTTGTCAACGCTTCCTGGTGTGTCTGAGGGCCACTGGGTGTGTGTGCGGGATGCCAGGGACTCAACACTCACCATGGAAAAGCTCTGGCCTCTCCCCCACCCCCATGCTGATGTTTCTTATCCCTCTAAATTGGAGGTGTAGTTTTTGTGAAGAATATTTCCCTTTGGGGCGCCTGGGTGGCTCAGAGGTTAAAGCCTCTGCCTTCGGCTCAGGTCATGATCCCAGGGTCCTGGGATCGAGCCCCGCATCGGGCTCTCTGCTCCGTGGGGAGCCTGCTTCCCTTCCTCTCTCTCTCTGCCTGCCTTCCTGCCTACTTGTGATCTCTCCCTCTGTCAAATAAATAAATAAAATCTTAAAAAAAAAAAAAAAAGAATATTTCCCTTTATGGCCCATATCCTTAAATGTACATTTTGTGTAGTGAGTTCACGCATCTTGTTCACCACATTTTTTTTTAAAGATTTATTTATTTATTTGACAGGCAAAGATCACAAGTAGGCAGAGAGGCAGGCAGAGAGAGAGGAGGAAGCAGGCTTCCCGCTGAGCAGAGAGCCTGATGCGGGGCTCGATCCCAAGACCCAAGGATCATGACCTGAGCTGAAGGCAGAGGCTTTAACCCACTGAGCCACCCAGGCACCCCTTGTTCACCACATTTTGAGTATCAGCATCCCTAGTCAAATCCTGAGATGCAGTTTGTGGATAGAACCCTGTCTTTTGCAAGTAGAGATTGTTTTATTTTGGTTCCAACCTGGATGCCTTTTTTTGTTTTTCCCCTTGCCCAGTTGCTTGGCAAGAACTTCTAGTGCAAAACAGAATAGAAGTGGTGAGAGCAGACACCCTCGTTTTGTTTCTGATCTTCTGTGAAAGCTTTCCTCATTAAGTATGATCTTAACTGTGGATTTTTCAGAGCCATTCTTGCATGAATGTCCTTTATTAGATCAAAGAAGTTCTCCTCCAAGGCTGTTAATTTTTTTTTTTTTTTTTTTTTTTGGTTATCATGAATGCATTTTGGTTTCATCAGTTTTTTCGTGTTTATTGAGGGGGTTTTGTTTTCTATTAATATAGTGTATACATTGTTTGATAGGTTGCTGGATTTGGTTTGCTAGTGTTTTTGTTTCGTTTGTCTTTTAAAGATTTTATTTACTTGAGAGAGAGTAAGAGCAGGTGGGAGAGGGAGAAGCAGGCTCCCCACTGAACAGGGAGCCTGATGTAGAGCTCAATCCCAGGACTCTGGGATCATGTCCCGAGTTGTGGGCAGACACTGAAATGACTGAGCCATCCAGGTGCCCCAGTTTGCTAGTGTTTCTTTTTTTTCTTTTAAGATTTTATTTATTTATTTGACAGAGAGAGACAGTGAGAGAGGAACAGAAGGAGGGAGAGTGGAAAAGGGGGAAGCAGGCTTCGGCCAAGCAGGGAAACTGATGTGGGGCTCGATTCCAGGACCTTGGGATCATGACCTGAGCAAAAGGCAGACGCTTAACTACTGAGCCATCCAGTTTGCTAGTGTTTTGTTAAGGACTTTTGTTTCTATAGTCATTGGGGATCCTGATCTGTAGTTTTCTTGTGGTATCTTTGGTTTGGATATGAGGGTAATAATGGTCTCAGAATAGGCATGGTGGTTGTCACCTAGTGTTCCAGTATTGTTGACCACTGGGCCCCTTCTTAAAACCCTCCACTTCAGCCAGACTGCCTTCATATCTCCCTGATCGGCCCTGGCCAGTCCTGCTGTAGGCCTGTTCTCACATAGCCCCTCACCTTTGATCTCTTCTCCTTTTCTTTGCACTTTCCTTAATTCTCTCCCTCTTCTAACCACTTAGCTCAAGTTCTGCTCTTTTGCTGAAATCTTTTTGGCTGCTCCAACCCCTATTAATATTTTATATTTATATAAATAAATACTTTATATTTAATAATTTAGAGAACTAAATTCCTTAAATTCCTTAATGGCTTTGGTTTTCTTTCACCTTATAATATTTATTATGTCATAGTGCTTGGCTCTAGGGATAGCGGGATGAACAAGACAAGCTTAGTCCCTGTCTTCAGGGAGCTTACATTCTAGTGAAGGGGACAGTTAACATATAAACAAACATATAAATGAAGTAGTTAGAAACTGGGATAAATACTATGAAGGAAGCAAACAAGAAGCTGAAAGAAACATGACATTGAGCCCCTCTAATAGACCAGTGTCTGGGAAAGCAAGATGTTGGGAGGCTGATTAATAATTCCACTAAGAGGAACATTTTAGTCTGATGAGGTCCCTACCTCAGTGTTGTCACCAATAACTTTGTTTTTTGTTACTTACTTTGTTGTTTGCAGCTTACTCTGACAACCTTACATAGGAAAGGTTCTCTCTCTTTTTTTAATTAAACTTTGAATTTTTAAATAATTGTAGATTCACATGTGGTTGTGAGAAATAATACAGAGAGATCTCATGTATCCTTTACCCAGTTTCCCCCATGATAATATATTGCAGAAGTATAGTACAATACCACAACCAGGGTATTGATATTGACAGTCTGCCAGTCTTCTTCTCCTTTCCCTAGTTTAACTTGGACTCACTCATCACGTGTAGGTGTGTGTAACTACCATCAAATTAGTGTCATCATCACAGTGATGTGTCAATGCTGTTCTTTTAAAACCACTAATGTGATCTCCATTTCTTTAATTTTTTCATTTCAATAATGTTATATAAATGAAATCCTAAAGTATGTAACCTTTTGGGACTAGCTTTTTTTACCTACCACAAGTCTTTGGCAAGTCATTTAGGTTGTTATATGACTCAATAGTTTGTTCTTTCTGTTGCTGAGTTGGGGGCGCCTGGGTGGCTCAGTGGGTTGAGCCTCTGCATTCGGCTCAGGTCATGATCCCAGGGTCTTGGGATTAAGCCCTGCATCGGGATCCTTGCTCGGCAGGGAGGCTACTTCTCCCCCCACCCCACCCCCCACATTGCTGAATCATAGTCCATGTGGTGGAAGTATCACAGTTTAACCATGCACCTGTTGAGTGACTTCTGGATTGTTTCTAGGTTTGGGCTTTTTTGACAAATGCTGCTATGAACATTTATGTGTAGGTTTTTTGTGTGAATCTGTTTTTATTTCCCTGAGATAAATGCCCAGCAGTGCAATTACTGGGCCATATGGTAATTTCATGTTTAGTAGGAGACAAAAACTGCCAAACTGTTTTCCAGCGTGGCTATGCCATCTTGCGTTCTTACTAATAGTAATAACCAAGTGTGTGAATGATGAGGTTTCTCTGAATCCTTGCCAGCATTTTGGGTTGTCACCATTTTTATTTTAACCATTCTGATAAGTGGGTGGCGAAAGGCCCCTTTCCAAGACTAAGCTTGCCTACATTCTGAGTTAGGGAGGATTTCGTTGGATCTATATAGTCTCCTTGCTCCTGATACTCTTAGGAACTAGAGTCTGCCATCCAGCCAGATACCAGCCTGGTCTCAGTCATGACTGTGAACAATGAGATTGGAGTGAAGCAGCCCATTGCGGAAATAGGTGAGTACTGTGGGTGGACCTTGATGCTTGCCCACCACTGGGATCCATGTGAGGAATAAGAGTGGTCTGGGAGGGAGATTAAGGGAAAAGGAATTTCAGATCCTCGTTCAGAGATCTCCTGTGTATGGCATAGCAGTGGAGGGAGATTAAAGGAAAGGGAGTTTCAGATCCTGTTCAAAGACCTCCCATGTATGGCATAGCAGTATTTGAATCCGGGTCTAGTATTCTTTCTGTTCTTTTCATTTAACTGCAGTTGCTGCCCAAAACACAACACCACCCTTTCTTCTCTTCCTCTCTCACCTTTGTCACTTCAGTACATCTCTTTATTATGCTCACTTACAGCTGGAGACTTACTCTGTAACTCCTAAGGCACATTAGCAAATAGATCTGCTAATCTTTGCTTCCTTTAAATTAAGAGGGATATAAAAGCTAATCTGGTATATCAAAAGGCTGTGTTAACAAGGTAAGAAGAGTCTTAGGCATCAGAATATCAGGGATGTTTTGATTAGGTGATGTGTACTTGCCCTTATTTTTTCTAGTAAAGGAAGCTAGCTGAGAATGACAGGGAGTGGGAGGGAGAGAGGGAAAGAAAGGAAGAAAGAGAGAGAACGAGAAGTTATTTACTTTATGGCTAGAGGCTGGTGCCAGATGCAATTTTGCCTTAGAACTCAAGGTACCTTGCCGGGTCACTGCCAGGTGACTTCCCAACATTGTGCTATGATTCTTCCCTTCTGTTGTTTCCTTAGGGCGGATTTGCAGTTCCAGAAAGGTATATTTCCATACCGATGCAGCCCAGGCTGTTGGAAAAATCCCACTTGACGTCAATGACATGAAAATCGATCTCATGAGCATCAGTGGTCATAAAATCTATGGTCCCAAAGGTACCAGCCTCTCCTAGAGTTCCTTCTCTCAGACCTCCCAGTAAACTCCTTGACAGAAGTTCCTTGAACTCATTTGGGACTACCGTTGCTCTCAGAGGAAGTTTACATTCATAATGTCTTGCAGAATGCAAGTGTCTTTTAGCAATAACCAGGAACACTTGCCTGTTTGTAGGCTCTTGAAGTTAACTGTATGTAGCAGTCCATTGTTCCATGGTCTCTTTAAAAAATTCTTGGAGAGCAAGTAGAGATTCATTTGACTGAGGAACAAAGGGTTTTGTCATATCAAATTTAGCTAGATAAGTCCAGCTATCTTGTCTGCCACGATGTGATATTCAGAGCAATGTTCTTTGAGTCCTTCATTCCTTGTGTTTTTGTAGCCTAGGGGAAAATTGGGCTTTTACATGTCTTGGTATTTATGCCTAGATTTAATGTGTTATCCTTGAGAGACTATTAGTGTCTCAAGGATATTTGTCTATTCCCTATGGTCCTATTGGCCCAGGAATGCTTCCTAGCTAGAATTTTTTTCACTCCAATCTTGTTTTCTATATTCATGGAGGTAGCCATAAAACTCCTTTGTCTCTGGGGTGAGGGTCTGTGGGGGTTGGTAATGCTGTTATACTTTCTGTGTTTGTAGTGTATGTCATTAGGGTATATACCCTGAGGAAAAAGCTGTGATAGCTCCTGGAAATATGTAAGATGGCTTCTTCTCAAGGTTCCCAGCGGTTATAGAGTGTGAGCTATTATTATAAAAAATGCAATAGGTATTCTATCTTTAATTAAAATGTTGCCTTTATTGGCTTTTATTGTGGGTATATGTATTTTGACAAAACCAATGGAGCAGAAGCTCTGATAAGCATTTAAATGTGTATAGGTATCTCTCACTATCCAAACTCCTTCTTTCTAAAATCATGATCTCAGTGGATTTAGATAAAATGGTATCCTTCACTACCAGATGTGGGGTCAGAGCACGTGCTCTCTGAACTTGGGAACCGCAGAGATTCACATAGTGAGGAAATGTATGAGGAAATGATTTTGATGAGGAAATGAATTTGATGAGGAATTTGATGAGGAAATGAAATATTTCTTTTCTTTTAATTGTATTTATTTATTTATTTTTAAAAGATTTTATTTATTTGACAGAGATAGAGAGATCACAAGTAGGCAGAGAGGCAGGCAGGTGGTGGTGGGGGAAGCAGGCTCCCTGCTGAGCAGAGAGCCCAATGTGGGGCTCGATCCCAGGACCCTGAGACTATAACCTGAGCCAAAGGCAGAGGCTTAACCTACTGAGCCACCCAGGTGCACCTGTTTTCTTTTCTTTTCTTTTTTTCTTTTTTTCTTTTTTTTTTGGATTTTATTTTTATGTAGTCTCTACACCCAATATATGGCTTAAACTTACAAGCCCAAGATTGAGAGTCATATGTTCCACTGACTAAACCAGCCAGGCATCTGCCCCCCACCTTTTTTTTTTTTTAAATGCTTTCTTTCTTTCTTTCTTTTTTTTTTAAGATTTTATTTATTTGTTTGACAGAAATCACAAGTAGGCAGAGAGGCAGGCAGAGAGAGGAGGGAAGCAGGCTCGCCGCTGAGCAGAGAGCCCAATGTGGGTCTCAATCCAAGGACCCTAGGATCATGACCTGAGCCGAAGGCAGAGGCTTTAACCCACTGAGTCACCCAGGTGCCTTTCTTTCTTTGTCAAGATTTGCTTTTTATTTATTTGACAGAGAGAGAGAGAGAGAGGGAGCATAAGCAGAGGGAGAAGTAGGCTTCCTGCTGAGCAGGGAGCCCAGTGTGGGGCTCTATCCCAGAATCCTGGAATCCTGACCTGAGCCAAAGGCAGACGCTTAACATTTGAGCCTCCCAGGCGCCTCTACCTGCCCCTTTTTAAA
Source organism: Lontra canadensis (assembly GCF_010015895.1). Lineage (NCBI taxonomy): Eukaryota > Metazoa > Chordata > Mammalia > Carnivora > Mustelidae > Lontra > Lontra canadensis. The sequence continues at coordinate 304,576 of NW_022631010.1, forward strand.
AAATTTTATTCTAGGGGCTCCTGGGTGGCTTAGTCAGTTAAGCACCTGCCTTCGGCTCGGGTCATGATCCGAGGGTCTTAGCATCAAGGCCCATGTCAGGCTCCCTGCTCAGCAGGGAGTCCACTTCTCCCTCTCACTCTTCCCTCTGCTCTTTCTCTTTCTCAAATGAATAAATAAATCTTAACATTTTTTAAATTCTGTTTAGACAAGGTAATATATTTACATGGTTCCAAATTGAAAAGCTATAAAAAAGTACAAGGCCAGAAAGTCTGTCACCTCTTTCTGCCATTAATGTAGTTCTCTTCTGGGGAGGCTGTTTTTTGAATATTTTTCTAGAATTATTCTATGCGTTTGCAAGCATATATATATATATATATATATATATAATCCCCTCCTCCTCCTCTGTTTTTACTCAAAAAATAGCATAGTATACTCATTGTTCTGCACCTTCCTTTTTTCACCTAATAATGTTTTGTTTTTGTTTTTTTTTAATGTAAAGTACAGACTTTATAAAGTACAGACTTTCTAACAATGCTTCTTGGCAATTTTACAGTAGCAGTACACAGGGTGCTTCCTCTTTCTTGTATACACCAGCTTTGTATTTCTCTGTGTGGACTGAATCATAATTTATTTGCCCATTCCCCTGATGATGAATATCTGAGTTGTTTCTGGTTATTTCTCTCTTAAGAATAATGATGAATTGGGCACCTGGGTGGCTCAGTGGGTTAAAGCCTCTGCCTTCGGCTCAGGTCATGATCTCAGGGTCCTGGGATCGAGCCCCATATCGGGCTTTCCTGCTCAGCAGGGAGCCTGCTTCCTCCTCTCTCTCTCTCTCTCTCTGCCTGCCTCTCAGCCTACTTGTGATCTTTATCTGTCAAATAAATAAATAAAATCCTTAAAAAAAAAAAAAAGAATAATGATGACTTGCACGATCTCATTTCAGACGTGCATAGGGAACTGCTTTAAACCATGTGGTCATTACTCTTAGTATTTACCTTCCCTGATGGTAAATAATTTTTATAAATATTATGCTTTTACTGCTGTTTCTCCCTTTCCTCCACTTTTTTTTTTATTTTGAAAAGTTTCAAGCTTATAGAAAAGTTGAAAGAATATTTTGACCCCTTTTGAAAGTGATAGTTTGTTTCACCTGCGTTTTTCTTTTTTTCTCTTTTGTAACAAACTTTGTTTCCCAGGGGTTGGTGCCATCTACATTCGCCGCCGGCCCCGTGTGCGTGTGGAGGCCCTGCAGAGTGGAGGGGGGCAGGAGCGGGGTATGCGGTCTGGGACAGTGCCCACACCCTTGGTGGTGGGGCTGGGGGCCGCATGTGAGGTGGCACAGCAAGAAATGGAGGTATGGGGAGAGCAGTTCCCTTCCTTAACTTCTTCCCCTGTGCTGCGTCTCCCATTAGAGGCTTTTCTGCAGAACTGAGTCAGACCTCTGCCAGAAGAGGAGATTTAGAAAATCCGTCCTTGTCCCAGGGCTACTGGCATCTTTCTCTGAGGGAGGTGTTATGGGCTCCAAAATCTGGGTCCTTTTAGTAGTTATCAGCTCATTTATTTCTAGCTTATTGCAACCATGAGTCCAGTTATGGGGCAGCTTTGCATGCCAGGTGCTGTGCTCTGTGCTGAGGATACAGTGGTCTCCATGGGTAATACAGGATGATAGGTGGGTCTGATGCCCAATCACTTCTGAGCACAGGGAGAGGACTCCTCATCTTGTGTGTTTCTGAGCTGTTATTGGTCACTATGCTTAGTCTTCCATTACCTGCTCCTCAGTACGACCATAAGCGGATCTCCAAGTTAGCAGAGCGGCTCACACAGAAGATAATGAAGAGCCTTCCAGATGTGGTGATGAATGGGGACCCTGAGCACCATTACCCAGGTATGGTCATGCCCTTTCTATCCCCGTTCTGGAAGAGTCTGAGACTTTGAACCTCCTTTCATAGTAATTCTCTTTCCAGGCTGTATCAACCTCTCCTTTGCATATGTGGAGGGGGAGAGTCTGCTGATGGCACTCAAGGATGTTGCCTTATCCTCAGGGAGGTGAGTTGGACTGGATAGACCAGAACTATGACAGGGCTCATTAGCCTGGCCTCTAAGTGGTATAACAGATTATTAAGCTTCCTAGTGTGGAGATGACAGGCAGAAGAGCTCTTGGTTAAGTAGATGTATTTTATAAGTGCTGATTTTTTAGCTGGCTTGCCACTGGCTGAAGTTTGCCACTGTAAGAGGGCTTCCTGGGGTAGAATTTTGTGCCTTTTGTGGCCCTAGGAGATGCATGCATCTGTTGTGTGTTACGCTGGCAGTTCTGTTACAGACCTCCAGAACTGAAGAATGCTCAAAAGACCACCTAGGGTTTAGCTGCCTTCTAGGCTGGTGCTGATGGTGTGTTCAGTCCTAGGAGAGTGAGCACTTGGTTTTCCGCTGCTTCTGGTGGTCAGACCCAGCTCACATGGTGTCATGTTCTGTCGTGCTTTGGTAATGTCCTTGCTCAAGGAGGACATCCTCCACAAGGGCCAGAGGAGGTAGGTCCACATTCCAGAAAATGGAGGCAGCATCAGGCCCTTTAGCTCTACCAGATGAGAATGTCTCTTTTATCTCCATGTAATGACTTCAGGGACCTGGGGGTGGGATCAAGAGGTTTGTGGCTAAAAGCAGACATTGATGATGAACTGAGCAAGGCTCCTTGTTTTTCTCCTCAGTGCCTGCACCTCTGCATCCCTGGAGCCCTCTTATGTCCTCCGAGCGATTGGCACTGATGAGGATTTAGCTCACTCTTCTATCAGGTCAGTCAGTTGAGAGGCAACATTTATGAAAAGCATCCTCTTTCATGTTATGCATCTCCTATTATAGTCTCCTCAGACTTGTTTTCCTTATCCCTTCCTGATGCTTCTTGAAAGTTGCTAGAGCAGCGGCTCTCAGACTTCACTGAGTATCACTTGGGAAATTTGTGAAGATTTCTGAGTTCCACACTCAGAGATTCTGATTCACTAGGACTGGAGGAGAAAAACTTCTCTGGTTGGCGCCTGGGTGGCTCAGTTGGTTAAGCGACTGCCTTCAGCTCTGGTCATGACCGTTGAGTCCAGGGATTGAGTCCCACTTCGGGCTCGCTGCTCAGCGGGGAGTCTGCTTCTCTCTTTGACCTCTCCCCACTTCGTGTTCTCTCTCTCAAATAATTTAAGAAAGAAAAGAAAGAAAGAAAGAAAGAAAGAAAGAAAGAAAAGAAAAGAAAGGAAGAAAGAAAACTGTGGTGACACTAATGTGGGTGGTCCATAGACCCACGCTCTGAGACACTCTGGCTTTGTTCTTTCCGTGTCTTTTGTGGAATAGATCCTCATTGAGTATCTGCTGAATGAATTTACCCTGGTGCCAGAGTTCAGATGCGGAGCTCTTCTCTTGTGCCTTTTTTCAGGTTTGGCATTGGCCGTTTCACTACAGAGGAGGAAGTGGACTACACAGTGGAGAAGTGCATTCACCATGTGAAGCGTCTTCGAGAAATGAGGTATGCACTATGTAGCAGAGAGCCTTTGAAAGAGATTGTAATGCTGGCTCCTCTCTTGTCCTCAGGCTTTGTGTTCACCTTGCCACAAACCAGCCTTTGAGAATACTTGGATTTTAGGACTTAGAAGTTCCACAGAGTTGGGACCCCTGGCTGGCTTAGTTGGTAGAGCATGTGATTTGTGATATCGAGGCAGTGATTTCAAGCCCCACATTTGGTATGGAGCTTTCTAAATAAATAAATAAATAAAAATTCCACAAAGCCTGGTAGTGGATGATCTTGGCTACTTGTTTTCAGAAAAGGACAATGAGTTTTTAAAAACTAAAGAACTACATAAATTCAGATGTTTTTCATTATTATAGTATTATTATCAATACAAAATTAGTGATTTGTAGACTAAGTAGAGATAAATTCCCTTCAAGATAGGGATTTTTGGGGCGCCTGGTTGGCTCAGTGGGTTAAGCCTCTGCCTTCGGCTCAGGTCATGAACTTGGGGTCCTGGGATTGAGCCCCGCATTGGGCTCTCTGCTTAGCAGGGATCCTGTTTCCCCCCTCTCTCTGCCTGACTCTCTGCCTACTTGTTATCTCTCTCGCTTTCAAATAAATAAATAAAATCTTTAAAAAAAAATAGGGATTCTTAGTTTTTTTTTAAGATTTTATTTATTTATTTGACAGTGAGAGACACAGCGAGAGAGGGAACAGAAGCAGGGGGGAGTGGGAAAGGGAGAAGCAGGCCTCCTGCCGAGCAGGGAGCCAGATGTGGGACTTGATCCCAGAGCCCTGGGATCATGACCTGAGCCAAAGGTAGACACTTAACTGATCCACCCAGGCGCCCTGGGATTCTTTTGTTTGTTTGTTTTTTAAAGATTTTACTTATTTATTTGACAGAGATCACAAGTAGGCAGAGAGGCAGGCAGAGAGAGAAGGGAAAGCAGGCTCCCTGCTGAGCAGAGAGCCCAATGTGGGGCTCAATCCCAGTACCCTGATATCATGACTTGAGCTGAAGGCAGAGGCTTTAACCACTGAGCCACCCAGGTGCCCCATCGCCCTGGGATTCTTAATTTGGATTCTGTGGCTTAACTTTAGGAGGCACATGATAGCCCTGAAATTGTATTCTAAATATTGTGTTGTTTTGCTTTTTCTTTTTTTTTTGAAAGCAAGTTCATAGTTTCCATCAAGTTCTCAAGGTTGGGAACTACTAAGAGTGCTCTTTGTAAAGATGCTTTATAAACAAGTCAAGAGATGCTTTGTCAGCTGCTGCCCCCAGGGCTTCCCGTAGTAGCTGTAGAGCTCCACTTCTTCCTGGGGACATTGAGGCCTCTGGAGTTTTTCAGGGTCTGGCTCCATTCTGCTTAAATTCAACTTTCAGGATTCTGTTGGTCTGGTTATTGAGTGAGGAAGTTCGGGTATACTCCCTTCTTCCCTTTATGAACTTTACTAGGCCTTTCTGGGCTCTGGATTTTCCTTCCCAATGTCTAGTTGTATTGCTTAAATATCTACAGGTTGCTTAGTTTTCTTAGGCTTAAGATTCCTCCTTGGTTGGGGCGCCTGGGTGGCTCAGTGGGCTAAAGCCTCTGCCTTCAGCTCAGGTCATGATCCCAGGGTCCTGGGATGGAGGCCGGCATCGGGCTCTCTGCTCAGTGGGGAGTCTGCTTCCTCCTCTCTCTCTGCCTACTTGTGATTTCTGTCAAATAAATAAATAAAATCTTTAAAAAAAAAAAAAAGATTCCTCCTTGGCTTGGCTTTTGGTACTGTCTGGCACACTGAAGGGGCATTTCTACGGACCATACTGCAAAGACTTTTTCTTCTAATCTGTCACTTCAGTGTCTCCACCCTATTTCTTCTGACCTTTACAAACTAAATTCAGCCTGGTCTTATTAGCTCTCAGTAAAGCTTTATAATGTGCGTCTATGACAGTAAGTGACCTCTTAAGAGAAAGGACAGAAAGGAGATGGCTAACTTTAGAAGCCATGGAAAATGTCATACATAGAAAGGCATGCTGGTGGGTGCCTGGGTGGCTCAGTCGCTTAAGTGGCTACCTTCGGCTCAGGCCATGATCCCAGAGTCCTGGGTTCTAGTTCCGCATCGGGCTCCCCTCTCAGCGGAGAGCCTGCTTCTCCCTCTCCCTCTGCCTGCTGTTCTACCTACTTGTGTTCTCTGTCTGTCAAATAAGTAAATACATAAAATCTTTAAAAAAAAAAAAAGGCATGCTGGGAATGCATGACATAAAGGAGAGAGATAAGGCAAGAACAGAATGAAATTGGGTAGAAGAAGATTAACTGGTAAAATCCAAACCAGAATCTCATAGTCATAACACATTAAGGTAATATCTGTTCTGGGAATATCATCTAAGGCATTGAAGCTGAAGGGAATCAGATCTTAGTAGATTTATCAGCAGTAGTTCTTGTGTGAGATGGGATGTTCAAGTCTAATATCCAGGAGGTACTTTTAAATTGGAACCAGGGATGTTGGAAGCACAGTCCAACTTTGGGGAGATGAAGCTGGTAGGAATTGGCTACGGTTGCTACATACCTAGGTAATTTAGGACTAAGGTCTAGAACTAACTGAGAAATAGAGCAAAAACCAGAGAGAAGTGTTGAAAGTGGTTCTTGTGTGATGGGGAGGAGTAGAGGCTGAAACTTGCTGCTTACACAGTTCCAATGGTCTTGGTTCCACCAGAGAAAATGTGTCCATAGTCTCTCACGAATGGGATGAGAGCTTCTCGAATATAACCACAACCTTATGCCACTGGCTTGGCCCCACTAGAGCTGAGCCTGGGGTACTCAGTTATTGTTTGTTGGCAGCTATGGAGCGGCTAGAGCTGACAAGGGTTCAAAGAGAGCTGGGAGGGCACCTGGGTGGCTCAGTTGGTTAAGCATTTGACTTTAGCTCAGGTCACGATCCTAGGGTGCTGGGATCGAGTCCCACATCAGGCTTCCTGCTCAGCAGGAAGTCTGCTTCTCCCTCTCCCTCTCACCCTCCCCCCTGCTCGTGCTCTCTTTCTCTCTCTCAAATGAATAAATAAAATCTTTAAAAAAAGGGAGAGAGAGAGAGTTGGGAAAGACTCGCTAACCACCATGTTGGGTCTTTCAGGGCAAGAAAATGGAGCAAGAAGAACAGATGGATATAATTCAGGACTCAAGGGTCAGAGAGCAATGTCATTTATTTCCTATCTAAGCCCTTACTCACCCAGTATCTCTTTTCCTTTGCAGCCCTCTCTGGGAGATGGTACAGGATGGCATTGATCTCAAGAGCATCAAGTGGACCCAACACTAGAAGAATGGGCTGGGCCTCTGACTTTGTGCCAACCTTGCTTCCTCCTGCCTCACCAACCCATGCATATCTGGGTACCTTGTAATGCCTAGTGGGTGTTTCATGTTCAGACCAGAATTGCTGTAGCCCAGTTGACTTCAGTATCAGGCCACCATCAACCCAAAACAGAAACACAAAATATCTTTCCTGAGCCTCCGCTCCTTTAGTGGGGAACCCTCACCATTTCTCTCCAGGAGTCCTCTCGTCTTACAGTGAATGGATGTTCTTGGTGTGGAGAGCCAGAGCAACTGGAAGAAGGTTCTTTGTTCAGAGACCTCAGTGCTTTATGTGGACATCTGAATTATTACTACTGCTCAGCAAGACTGATTCCTTCAGGAACAAGCATAACCTACTATTTAATTTCTTTTTTGTCTCCACAATTCACCTCTTCATGTTGATTATAGACTGAAGCAAGTTTCTTAGAAGGCTTATCTCCTGTTCTTGTCCCTCTTCATTTTTTTTGACCAAATGGAGCTAGAAATATCTATGACTCCACCCACTATTCTAATAATTTATGTTTCTTTTTAAAAATTGTTAATTTGCAGATTAGAGAAATAAAATCACCTTCTTCTATTTAATTTGTGACGTTATGAAAATCTCAGAGAAAATTTCAACCTGTCCTTGGGAACCAGGAGCAAACTACCACTCCACTTTATTCCTGTAGATGACTTTTTAAATTTTTATTTATTTTTATTTTTTAAAAAGATTTTATTTATTCATTTGAGAGTGAGAGAGAACATGAGAGCTGAGAAGGTCAGAGGGAGAAGCGGACTCCCCATGGAGCTGGGAGCCCGATGCGGGACTCGATCCCAGGACTCCAAGATCATGACCTGAGCTGAAGGCAGTCGCTTAACCAACTGAGCCACCCAGGCACCCTGTAGGTGACTTTTGAAGGAGATGTTATGTAAGCAAAAATGTGATTTTCAGGGGCACCTGGGTGGCTCAGTCGTTTAAGTGTCTGCCTTCGCCTTGGGTCATGGTCCCAGGGTGCTGGGAATCAAGCCCCTCATCGGGCTCCTTGCTCCACTGGGAGTCTGCTTCTTCTGTCTGCCACTCCCCCTGCTTATGCTAACACACACTCTCTCTCTCCCTCTCTCTCTCTGTCAAATAAAAAAATAAAATTTTTTAAAAATGTGATTTCCAGCCATGGAAAGAGCTAGAGATGAATGAGAAATGAAAAGGAGCTGGAAGAATAAAGGGCCTGAGTTTTAAAAAAAGCATGATATGTTTGAGAAACCAATAGGCTAATATAGCTAGAGTAGTTTTTCCATTTGTGGGTATGACACTGTAGGTGAATAGTTACTAGAACAAAAAAAAAAGCAAGAGAAAGAATACATTAGAGTATATCACACATATTTTAAGTATTTTATTTTATTTTGTTTTTTAAAGATTTTATTTATTTATTTATGAGTAGGCTGTACACCCATTGTGGAGCTCAATGTGGGGCCTGAATCCCTGACCTTGAGATCAAGACCTGCTGAGATCAAGAGTCAGATGCCTAACCCACTGAGCCACCCAGGCACCCCTTATTTAATTATTTTTAAGTTATCTCTACATCCATGTGGGGTTCCAACCTACAACTCTTGAGATTAAGAGTCATGTGTTCCATCCACTGAACCAGCCAGGCACCCCTTAACCATTTTATTTTGATTATATATTTAAATGTGTATACCTGGTTGCAAATGTATTACGTGAGTGATGGCAAAAAATTTTGAAAGCTACTAGCTAGCAGTACAGTAAATGCAGATGGATAGGAGGAGGAGGTTTTTATTTTATTTTAAGATTTTATTTATTTGAGAGAGAGAGACAGCGAGAGAGGGAACACAAGTAGGGGGAGTGTGAGAGGGAGAAGCAGGCTTCCTGCTGAGCAGGGAGCTGGCCACTGGCTGCATTCCAGGACCCCTGTACCATGAACTGAGCCTGAGCTGAAGGCAGATGCTTTATGACTGAGACACCCAGGTGCCCAGGAAGAAGGTTTTTTAAAAAGAATTTTTATTTTGAATAATTTTAGAGAAGTTTGCAAAGATAGTTCAGAGTTAGATGTCCATCACCCAATTTCCTCTAATTTTAACATCTAATATAAAAGTTACATGGTATATTTGTCAAAATTAAGAGAGTAACATCTCTACATTAGTATTAAGTAAACTTCAGATTTTATTCAGATTTCACCAGTTTTCTCACTAATGCCCCTTTTCTATTCCAGGAGGCAATCCCAATACAACATTGCATGTAGGTTTTGTTTTCAATGCACTCTACTATACCTGCAAAGAGTATATATAACAAAGTATAGGTTCTGTTTAAAAAGGTGGCCTAGGGACGTCTGGGTGGCTCAGTTGGTTATGGCTGCCTTCAGCTTAGGTTGTGGTCCCAAGGCCCTGGGATCGAGTCCCGCATTAGGCTCCTTGCTTGGCTGGGTGCTTGTTTCTATCTCTCCCTCTGCCTGCCACTCTGCCAGCTTATGCACTCTCTCTCTGTCAAACAAATAAGTAAAATCTTAATAAATAAGTAAATAAATCTTTAAAAAATAATAAAATAAAAAATATAAAGGTGGCCTAGTTTTCTAGTTTGCTGTTTTTGGTATACTGGGCTAGTACCAGGCAAGTCTGCCACACAAATCTTCCCCAAAACTTGTTGGATTTTCTTGCTCAGTAGACTCCTCACTTTCTGATTTGGAAGATTAGTTTAGTATTGGTGATAGTCATGCTGTTGAAAACTGGGCTCTGTGCTCCAGAGCTGAAATGTAACACAAAGATAGTGCTTTGGGGTAAAGAGAAAAGACAGTTTTATTACTTCCAGGCAAAAGAGGCTGCAGCAGGCTAATGCCTTCAAAACCACAGACCCGCTCTGGGTAAAAGGCTGAGTGGTTTTAAGGAAAACACAGGGTCTGGGCGGTTTGGATAGGAATCTGTTAGTACTGCCAGTCCTATTGGTTATGTCTTCAAAGTGGTTTCATGATTAGCCCTGGCAATGGCCATCTGAGTCTCATTCCTAAGTATACTTTGAGGTAAGCAAGATGTCAACATTGATGCAGAGTTCCCGGAACAAAGGATTCTACAGAAAAACAAGTGAAGTTTGGAAAAGAGAAGCTTTAAGAATCCATAAGAGACGGGGGAAAATTGTTCAAAGTCAGTCTTGGGGGCGCCTGGGTGGCTTGGTGGGTTGAGCCTCTGCCTTCGGCTGGGGTTGTGATCTCAGGGGCCTGGGATCCAGCCCCGCGTCAGGCTCTCTGCTCAGCGGGGGGCCCGCGTCCCCCTCTCTCTCTGCTTGCCTCTCTGCCTACTTGTGATCTTTCTCTCTGTCAGATAAATAAAATCTTAAAAAAAAAAAAGTCTTGTGAAGCATTAGTGTAATTTCTATCCATCTTTATGTTTCTATAGCGGCTTCAATCACGATAACAGTTTAGGCAGGGGCAGTGGAATTTGGGAGGCTAGGACCAACGCAGGATGAGAATGATTTTTTCTATAATAAAATAATACTAAAGGGCAACCGTGTATGGGGTTAACGAGGACTGGCCGGTAAGGCTCCCTGGACTGAAATTTTTAAATGGGAAAAAACAAAAAACAAAAAACAGGTTTGGGTTCTTCTGCCAGGGCATCATCAACAGTACCAGGTAATACTTTGTGGTCCATTTCATCCTTAAAGCAATCACGCGAGGAAAGCACTACTTCTTCCCCTTCTCAGAGGATCAGGGAAGAGAAGTAATTTGCACAAAGTCCCGCAGCGAGGGGCAGAGCCAGGCACTCTTAACCCAACCCACTCCACAGCGTCACTCCCCTTAGGCGGGGTTAGTGCGCAAATCGTCGCGCTCACGGACTCAAAGTTCCTCTCGCCACAAACACCCGCAACTTCCGGGAGATTGCTCAGAACCTTAGCGCGCTTGCGCTGCCCCGCCCCCTGACGTCTCCATTCCGTCCCTCCCCTTTTGGAACGCGGAGCTGCTGAGCGGGCTGGCGGCCATTTTGTGAAGCGGCGAAAGAGGTGGTGGCTGCAGTGGGCTCCGGGAAGCCGTTCGGGCTGGGGCTGTCGGCCGCGGGGCGGAGGCACTCGCGCGGGGGGTAACTCGGGTCTGGGTTCGGGTGCCGCGCAGCTCTCCCCGGTAAGACTCCTGCAGCCCGGAACGGGCGGGGCTGTGCGGGGCTCGAGCCGCCCCTTGGTGGCCCGGGGCGGGGCCTTCGGAGGCCTCCGAGCCCGCCGCAGCGAGCGCCCCACACAAAAGGGTCGCGGCTTGGCTGCGGGGGGGAGGGTCTGGGGAGCCGCTTGCGCCTTTGAAGCCTGAGAGGATGCAGGAAGGACGCAGGAGAGGATGAGCCTGCATACCGACGTGGGGACGAGGCCATAGGAAGGACGCCCCCGTGGTCTGAGAGGGAGGAGGCCACAGTTGGGTGGCCCAGCGGCCTGCGAATTAACGGGGATTGCAGTAAAAGCGCACCTACATCCCGAATGAGCGAGATTCTCTTTGCTTCCCAAAAGGGACAGGGATTCTAACTGCATCTCTGTGCCCAGTAGTGAGGAGATTAAACGTAGTGAGGACACTCCCTCCATCTGAGGTGGAAAGGAGGCTCCCGTGGCCTAACAGGAAAAGGGAACTAGAGTCTAGACACACCTGTGGGGAAGAAGCTGCAGTCGGTACACTCCTCTGAGTCTAGCAAGGAAATCTTAGAGCTGGTCGCCGTCGTGGCCTGAAGGTGGACGGGGTTGCAGGGAAATGCTCCCGAGGCTCAGCGTTGGGCGGGGATTACCCTCGAGGGTGTCGGCGATTTGAGAAGCCGGCCTCTGTAGCGAGAAAGTGGGGGTGAGTACGCCTCCCAGACCTCTAAGAATTGTAGTAAGATGCCAGGCCCTTGAGCCCCAAGCAGGGAAGGGGCTGCAAAGAGCACCACCTTTACATATCCCTTGGGAGAGAGCCTCCAGCACTGGAAGAGGAGCAGGCCCAGTAGGAGGTGGAGGGGGGTGCTTTCGATGAGTGAATTGAGTTTCTTTAGTGGAGGCTGGAGGTTTTAGCTGGCAGCCACGTGTAATAGGTGGGTGGGGCTTTGAGAATCTACAGGTTAGTGTCGGGGATGGACACCAGTGTAGGAGGCTTAGCTGCCAGGTTGTAAATGCATGGACTTCATGTGTGCCCGTAATGTGTACTTTATAGTGAAACATCTCAACGGCTTCGGTGAAGGTAACTTTGCGTTATTCAGCACAAAACATGCTGGGAGTTTTGTACCCTGACTTGCAGGCTCCGTAGGAGAGGTTTCTGGACTCTGAAACTGTCCTTGACTCCTGAATTTCCAGAGATGATTTAATGTAAATTGTGGCAGTTGTCAGGAACTGTTCTGTATTATTCAAGAAAAGTGTAATTCCAGCCAGTATAACCTGAGAAAAAAATGTAATTGCAACTGAGAGATTGTTGAAGGAGGAACTTGTAGCTGGATTATTCTTAGAGCTTCTTGCTTGAATGGTGTAAAAATCGTGTAGTTTTTGTTAAATGCAGTATTAGTAAAATGAATTGCATTGGACTGTGTTACATAGTTTATATTGTTAATGTATTTCAGAGCATTTGCAGTTCAGAAATGTCCTACAAGTGTGGACATACGGGCTGATTTTGTTTGTTTTGTTTTATAGAAATGTAATACAAGACTGGTTGTACTCATTTTTGAGCTTTGGTGGTTTTGGCTGGATAGTGGGAAGTAATTGTGTTCAGGCATTTTCCAAGAATATTAAAAAGTTGGGAAGAACTGTTACAGGTGGTTAAAATAATTTTATGGTAATTTTTTAAGAAAATGAAATGTTTGGCGTCTTTATATAAAGGTTGAGGATGTGCTCAGTATTATTCCTGGAAGATTTTTTGACGAAACAGGGAATGCATTTTATATCATCTTTATAAGCTCAATTAAATATTTATTTTGTTTATGGGTTGTAATGCATAATTTGTGTTTTTCTTAAGTTCATATCTGTTAGGTGAAAATGTGAAGCTTTAGAAACCATTTTGGTTGTTCCTTGGAACCTATTGTTATGTGCTAATACCAGCATATTTCTGGCTTCTTTCACTTTCTTGTGACATGCCAAATGTTTTGATGATTGCATATTGAGAGTTTGGGGGTTGTTGGTACAATTTTTAGATGTGAAACTTGATTTTGTGGACCAGTGTGTTCCAGGTGCTGGAATCCAGTGACCATGTTCATAACGTTTTTATTCCATTTTGTAGAGAGCTACTCCATCTTTTGGTTTAGATGAATATTTTCTTCTGCAGATATTGTAGAAAGAATTTCTAAGTGTCAGTAATTGCACAAAAGATGCTCTTAGATACCTCTCCCTAAAATCTAGGGACTGTTGTCCATTCTTACATCTCCTGTCCCTGCCACAAGTGCTTAATAAATGTTCGTGGTATAAATGAATGTTGTTACATGTTTAGAATTAAGCAGAAAAACAGCCTCATCTGATTTATAGTTTATCACATTTTACTACCACCACTCATAAACCTTCTGGTTTGCAACGAGTTTATTTCATTAAGTTTCTGGCGACCTTTTAAGTTTTAAGACCCAACAGTGAGGGTGAATGTGGTTGGCCAAGTGAGAAGTGATACTATTGCTTTTAAGTCAAGACAATAAACATATTTGTTGGCATTTGTGGGGAGGGTTTGAAAAATAACTTAATATTATAGTCTTTTTGGCAGGAGGAATATATCTTATTTAGCAATGTCTTTTGGCTTGCCACTTTTGAGAACTTTATGAAGCTTAATGGGGAAGTGGAATAACAAGCTGTCTAAAGGATTCATGTCCCTCTGTGTCAGAAGCATTGTTTCATTAAGAATGATCCCAGAATCTGAAATGTGATTCATTTGGGGATGGGGACATAATCATGTGGATGAAGCTGTGGTTTTTTTCCATAATGTGATTATGCGGCTTATAGCTTTGTGCCCATTATAATTGGTTCTCTGTTGCTCATCTCTGAGGGTGAACATTTGAGGGGTGCTGTTTTTGTATTTTGAATCTAAAGAACTTAGCTCTGCTGTACCCTGGTTATTGTTGATTAAAGACTGACGACTGAACAAAGTTAAAATTCACTTTTTGATGTTTATCACCAGATGAAGAGTGAAACAGTTAAGTTCAACTGGTTTGTGCTTTGGCTTTCTGATAAAAGAGGATTGTTGTTGGACATTTTACTCTGAAATTCCAAGTGACTGAAATGACTAGTAAATAAGAATATATGTCGTGTCATAATATGCGAAATGTTCATAGCAGATATTTGTAATTTGTTCATGTATGTGGTATTTCTAAAGCTGAAGCAAAGCCACTATGTTAGGACTAATTCCTAACGAAGTGGAAAAGTATACTAGAGCAATCTTCTTGTTTTAGATCTTCTGATATGGGGGGGAGGGGAGACAAGATGGCGGAGAACTAGGAGGAGGCGCCTTTTTAACCTGTACCCTAAAGTGAGCTAGATCTTCTGATATAGATCAGCGAATTCAATGGCAAATCAGGCCCATTTTCTCCTTTGTACCTTGATACTTTATAAATAGGTAAAACGTGTGTTAGATGTTCTGTTGCATACAATTGGTTGTCTTATCCTTCTAACTAAAATTCACTAAGTCTTAGGTGGTTGGAGTGGAATTTTCATTTTGGGATCCTGCATTCTGTTGCTAGCTGACACTTAGAACACAGGAATGAGTAGTTCCTAGAGAACAGTGGTGCCTCTATTAAATTATTGTGCTCTTTACAAAGGGGGGGGGTTTGAGAACAAAAGTACTTCTTCAGTCTCAGTTTCTATTTACGTTGTCCATATTAAGGAAGAAGCGTAACACCAAGAGTTGTGAAGTTTTAGCTTCAAGCCTGAAGTTTCTGGGTACTTTTCTTTTGTATGGGTTGATATCCCCTTTGCTTAAATAGATAAGATTCATGAATTTACTTCTAGATTGATTTTTTTTTTTTAAAGATTTTATTTATTTGACAGAGAGAGATCACAAGCAGGCCGGGGGGCGGGGGGCGGTAGCAGGCTCCCCGCCAAGCAGAGAGCCAGATGAGGGGCTCCATCCCAGGATCCTGGGATGACAACCTGAGCCAAAGGCAGAGGCTTAACCCACCCAGGCGCCCATGGGTTGATTTTTTTACTTTAAATTGAACAACGTAAAATTTGAATGAGGCATTTGCCGAATTCAGCTGGAACTTAAACTTTTTCTTGTGACATGAGACTTCCTTCTTGTTACAGTAACTTCTGGGAACCCTTTAGAAATTTTTGATAGTAGGTCTAATGTTCCCTTTGGGCATAACTAGCTGACTCTAAACTTTTTCCTATCCAGATGGACATTTGGAGTCTTCTTGGGTGTGGAAGGGAAGAGGCTGAGAAACCTGTTTGTTTCCCTTCAGGGCACTTATCCGGCCCCATACCAGACCCTTTGAATTGGAATCTCCAATGGCGGATCATATGTTAAACTTAAATGCTTAACTAGGAAACTCTTGTGGTTCTGTTGGTTATAGAGTCAAACTTGAATGTTCAGAAAACAGTATTGCAGAATTCATGCTCTTCCTCATTGAGCATAGCCTTTACCTAAAAGCATGCCTTTATTGTATTTCAAGTTTCCCTTTGTGACCTGTTAGATAAACTTCTAGGTGTGTCTTTTAAGGAGTTTTAAAACTCTTTAGACCTAATTAGAACTGATTTGTACAACATATAAAAAATTAATACAGTGCTTTGGGCTTTTGAAAGGCTTGTTTATGACATACGTATGTAGCTTTTGTGGCAAAACAATCTTACTCTTCAGTAATTTGAGTAGCTGTCTAGAAGTTGTTTAGACTTGTCCTTTAGAAAAAATTTGGAGTAACACTAGAATTTTTTAATACGTTTTACTTTTTGGTGATGAATATTAAGCTTACAGGTGATATCTCGAACTTGAAAGATAGTTAAAAAGAGCATCGTTCTAAGTAGTGTTCTGTTGGTATCTAAGTAGTGTTCTGTTGGTATCTAAGTAGTGTTCTGTTGGTAACTTATACTTAAGACGATTTTCTTCTTTCTCTGAATTCAAAAATGATCTTTTGCATATAGTTGTCTAATTATTTGGTTTTATATATTGCTTGTGAATTGTTCACAACTTCACTGATTTGGGAGAAATTCCAGTAAGAGATAAGTGACTCATTTTTACTTTGGGAAGTCTTCTTAATATGCCATTTTTAGGGATTTTTATTTTTTTTACAAGTTTCTTGGAACAGTTGTGGTGTTAGAAGAAAAAGCACTTTTCCTTAAGATTTTGAACCCCAGTGGTTTTAAGTAGGAATTAATCATTACAGCCTGAACTGTCACTTCATTTATGTTTCTTGGTGCTTGATGCTATTTTGGTACAAAGGAAAATATTTTGAAAGAGCAACTGCAAGAATTTCCATAAGTACCCTTGAATTGATGATTTTGTCATTTGTCTTGGAACTGTTTGTGTGAACTTGTGCTTTTTCATCAAGTGTTTGGTGGGACCTGAGGAAATAGGTTGTAGTCGGACTTGTATTAAGGAATTTTCTGGACTGGTTTAATCATCAAGTGATAAAAATAATTACCAGCTGTGAAGCTGAGGTTTATGACTGTTTTAGTTTTTAATTGATTCATTCTTGGACTAATTTATGGCACATTCTTGATATATGTAAATATATATGTTTTGAGAGATACTAAATTTGAAAGCAATACCAAGTAACGCATGTGTGGGATTTTGGTACACGTGTTTTTCTTTCTTTCTCTGTCTTTTTTTTTAATATGCATTCTAATGAAGTACTCTGGTGGTTTCAGACTCGCCTTCATAATGTACAGTTCAGTGTGGCCTGTGCGTGTTGTTTTGTGTTTCCTGCATTGATTTTTGCCTCCATTTATTCTCTATTGCAGTCTAAAAGTTGGTTTTAATTGGTTGCCCACAGGATTGACTTGGCCTCTACTTCTTGTTAAGAAAATACATCTCTTGTTTTATCAGGTAAGAGATTTTGAATAGAAGGTTTGTTTTTATTCAAAATAAAATGAGACAGCTTATTTAGTAACATGAAAATATGTGTAGTAACTGAATTGTGGGGGATTTTCTTTCTTTCTTTTTTTAAAGTCTTTTCTGAGGGATGGGGATGGGGTGGACTGGGTGCCTTGAACAGTTGTTGCTCTCTTCGGGGTTCAGTTTTTTATGGATGCATTTCTTTTGCTGAATTGCTGATTATTAGGCAGTAGGCTGTTTTTTGTTTTTGTTTTTTTTTTTCCTCAGAGTAGCATTCCAGGCTAATTGCAAATGTAGGTGCTTGTTATTGGTATGGTTTTTTAATATTCCTTAGAGGTAAATGTGTAGATAATGGGTTCTATGTTTTAGAGTACCTATTTTGACTTTAGATGGAATTAAGTGATTGGACTCTAACCCTCTTGTTACATAACAAAGGTAGGCTCAAGATAGTTGAAATGACTTACCAGTCAAATAGGCACTTAGAAGAATAGCAGATCTTACTTCATATTTTTTTAGAACCTAAAAACTGTTTTTCTCTTTAGATGGCTTTATGAATAATTCATGTGTTCTTTGGTTTAATTCTCAGCCCTTTTCTAACTGGTAATCTGGGCAGATTTTTCAATATCATGTTTTCATATGTACCTTGTACAGACTTTAACTAAAGCCCTTCTCTTAGTAGCAGATGGTTTTTGAAGAATCATTGTGTATGTCATGTTAGCCCTGTGTTTAATTTTTGTGTTCTTGGGACTGTATCAGATTCCCATTTTAGTGTCCCAGTGCAAACTAACATCTTTCTATCTCTCAAGTCGTTTTGGGTGCCTAGATTACTTACCCAAGATGTGATAAAGTG
The DNA here is from genome assembly GCF_010015895.1 of Lontra canadensis. NCBI lineage: Eukaryota > Metazoa > Chordata > Mammalia > Carnivora > Mustelidae > Lontra > Lontra canadensis. Next base: position 322,177 of record NW_022631010.1, read on the forward strand.
ATTAAGCATTTTTTGAAGTTGAACAGGAATGCTGTCTTAATTTTGCATGTAGCCAATATGCTACAGACAGTAGGGAATGCGAATTTGATTTAATGTCTTGAAATCTTCTTGATGAGCTTCTCTATAGACTGCTAAATAGTAGTAAATACGAAGAAAAGAGTTTGTTGGTGTAATTTATTTTTTTAGTATTTATTTTTCTTGTTGACTGTTGCAAACCAAAAATGAAAAGCTTCCCTTCTCCCCCAAATTTCTAGTGTTTTATAATGGTCCCTCAAAGAGCATTTTCTGTTTGCCAGTCCATCTTTCTGGATTAAATTTGAAAGTGGCTTTTATTTTTGTGTATGTATGTGAGAAAACTGTCGAAGCCAAACAACATATTTCTGTTTTGTGTACAGCAGTCATAATAGTTGAGATATTATTACAGGTATTGTTGTATCAAATTAATAGTCACACAATATTTGACATGGAAAAACTGCTTTCATGGAGTTACAGGATTCTTAGAGCTTTCAGCAGGAAACTTTGCTCTTTTCATGTTCCTATTTGAGAAGCGATAAAACCAAAGCTCAAATCATATAAATTTTCTGAAGTCACAGAACTAGTTTAATTGGTTTATATTTAAATGTTGATTTATAAGATGGCTTAGAAAACACCCTATGTTGTTGATCACATAAATTTCAAATTAATATTTTCCAGTCCCAAGAATTCATTTTATACCGCTTTACAAAGGGCTTCCCTTGAATTTGCTCTTGGAAGCCATAAGAACTGAAATACTGAAATTTTACTTAAATCTGGGAGAAATACCTCCAAAAGAAAAAGTTCAGAGTGGGACATTATTTAAGGACAGCAGTGAGCTCCCAGAAATTCCTCAGGAGTTATGTTGAGTAGAGACTATAACAGTCACTGAATAAAAGTTCATACCCTAGTTCTTTTTAAAACAAAAGCAAAACAAGATAATACCCTTTTTTCGTTATCATCCTTCTTTGGGGAAAACAAGACTTTTGGGGGAGGGAGAGAGAGTGAGAGTGTGTGTGTGTGTGTGTGTGTGTATTGTTATTATTTTTATGGTGAGTTTGGAAATGAGTCTTTGGATCTGAGTTTAAATTAAAACAGCTGTGGTGAATGGCACTGCAACCAGGTTCTACTTTTTGGAGTGATGAATATAGATAACTAAGATTTTGGCTATTTTTTTCAGTATTTACTTTGGATTCTTTGTATGTGTTAACTTTGTAATAAATAATTCCATATGTAGTTTTCCTTAATAAATGGAGCAGTAATGCACATTGAAGAGTTAGGTTGAAATATGGAATCTGTTTTTTTTTTTTGAGACTTGAGTCTACTTTATTATTAAGTATTATTTATAATTCATTAGTATTGCAGTTTTCTGTTTCTATTTGCCTTCTGAGACTGAGTGTTATAAAATGACCCTGATAATTCTACAGTTGTCATTTTTATAAGGAAAATACTAAGCCACTTTTAAATATTAACTTTGCTACATCCTTTGCATGTTTTTCCCCTGCAGATTGTTCAACTTTGTGTCCTGATTTGACTTACACATTTCTTTTAAATCTTACTGAATAATTAGTGGTCTGAATGATGTTATTGGTGATTCTACTTCTTATGGTGGTTTTTTCCCTGAACCTTTGAGTCATGGCACTGAACTTCTAATTGTTCACAGAATTAATGCCTTTGGAAGTTGAAATTGTCTAGGTTTTACATTGTAAATGGCCCATAATGTTCAGTTTTTAGAATATTCAAATAAAAAAACAAACTACATTGCTTGTGATAGTTTGAGGGTATATTTGAGGGCCTAATATGGTAGCTGGTCATTCTTTTAGTTAAAAACTTGGTGTGATAAACAGGAGTCTGACCTGGCCGTTGCCTTTTCTCATCTGCAGGTGTGTGTGGTTTCAGCGCAGCATGGCTGTGGTCATCCGTTTGCAAGGTCTCCCAATTGTGGCGGGGACCATGGACATTCGCCACTTCTTCTCTGGATTGACCATCCCTGATGGGGGCGTGCATATTGTAGGGGGTGAACTGGGTGAGGCTTTCATCGTTTTTGCCACTGATGAAGATGCAAGGCTTGGTATGATGCGCACAGGTGGTACAATTAAAGGGTCAAAAGTAACACTTTTGTTGAGTAGTAAAACAGAAATGCAGAATATGATTGAACTGAGTCGTAGGCGTTTTGAAACTGCCAACTTAGATATACCACCAGCAAATGCTAGTAGATCAGGACCTCCACCTAGCTCAGGAATGAGTGGCAGGGTAAACTTGCCTACAACAGTACCTAACTTTAATAATCCTTCACCCAGTGTAGTTACTGCCGCCACGTCTGTTCATGAAAGCAACAAAAATATACAGACATTTTCCACAGCCAGCATAGGATCGGCTCCTCCAAATATGGGGGCTTCTTTTGGGAGCCCAACGTTTAGCTCAACCATTCCGAGCACAGCGTCTCCAATGAACACAGTCCCACCACCACCAATTCCTCCAATCCCAGCGATGCCATCTTTGCCACCAATGCCGTCCATTCCCCCAATACCAGTTCCTCCTCCAGTACCTACATTGCCTCCGGTGCCTCCTGTGCCCCCAATTCCCCCAGTCCCTTCTGTGCCACCCATGACCCCAATGCCACCCATTTCTGGCATGCCACCCTTGAACCCGCCACCTGTGGCACCTCTGCCTGCTGGAATGAATGGCTCTGGAGCACCTATGAATCTGAACAATAACCTGAACCCTGTGTTTCTGGGTCCACTGAATCCTGTTAACCCTATCCAGATGAACTCTCAAAGCAGTGTGAAACCACTTCCCATCAACCCCGATGATCTATATGTCAGTGTGCATGGAATGCCCTTTTCTGCAATGGAAAATGATGTCAGAGATTTTTTCCATGGGCTCCGTGTTGATGCAGTGCATTTGTTGAAAGATCATGTAGGTCGAAATAATGGGAATGGATTGGTTAAGTTTCTCTCCCCTCAAGATACATTTGAAGCTTTGAAAAGAAACAGAATGCTGATGATTCAACGCTATGTGGAAGTTAGTCCTGCCACAGAGAGACAGTGGGTAGCTGCTGGAGGCCATATCACTTTTAAGCAAAGTATAGGACCTTCTGGACAAACCCATCCCCCTCCTCAGACACTTCCCAGGTCAAAATCGCCCAGTGGGCAGAAAAGGTCAAGGTCAAGATCACCACATGAGGCTGGTTTTTGTGTTTACTTGAAAGGGCTGCCATTTGAAGCGGAAAACAAACATGTCATTGATTTTTTTAAAAAGTTGGATATTGTGGAAGATAGTATTTATATTGCTTATGGACCCAATGGGAAAGCAACTGGTGAAGGCTTCGTAGAATTCAGGAATGAGGCTGACTATAAGGCTGCTCTGTGTCGTCATAAACAATACATGGGCAATCGCTTTATTCAAGTTCATCCAATTACTAAGAAAGGTATGCTAGAAAAGATAGATATGATTCGTAAAAGACTGCAGAACTTCAGCTATGACCAGAGGGAAATGATGTTAAATCCGGAGGGGGATGTCAGCTCTGCCAAAGTCTGTGCTCACATAACAAATATTCCATTCAGCATTACCAAGATGGATGTTCTTCAGTTCCTAGAAGGAATCCCAGTGGATGAAAATGCTGTACATGTTCTTGTTGATAACAGTGGGCAAGGTCTAGGACAGGCATTGGTTCAGTTTAAAAATGAAGATGATGCACGTAAGTCTGAACGCTTACACCGTAAAAAACTTAATGGGAGAGAAGCTTTTGTTCATGTAGTTACTCTAGAAGATATGAGAGAGATTGAAAAAAATCCCCCTGCCCAAGGAAAAAAAGGGTTAAAGATGCCTGTGCCAGGTAATCCTACAGTTCCAGGAATGCCCAATGTGGGAATGCCCAGTGCGGGAATCCCCGGTGCAGGAATGCCTGGTGCGGGAATGCCCGGCGCAGGAGTGCCCGGCGCAGGCGTGCCTGGTGCAGGAGTGCCCGGTGCAGGCGTGCCCGGCGCAGGAGTGCCTGGCACAGGAGTGCCCGGCGCAGGCGTGCCTGGTGCAGGAATGCCCGGTGCAGGAATGCCTGGTGCAGGAGGTGAAGAGCATGCCTTCCTGACTGTAGGATCTAAGGAGGCCAACAATGGGCCTCCATTTAACTTTCCTGGTAATTTTGGTGGGTCCAATGCCTTTGGGCCACCACTCCCTCCTCCAGGATTAGGAGGAGCCTTTGGTGATGCTAGGCCTGGTATGCCTTCAGTTGGAAATAGTGGTTTGCCTGGTCTAGGACTGGATGTTCCAGGTTTTGGAGGTGGACCAAATAACTTAAGTGGGCCAGGATTTGGAGGAGGCCCTCAGAATTTTGGAAATGGCCCTGGTAGTTTAGGTGGCCCCCCGGGCTTTGGAAGTGGCCCTCCTGGTCTTGGAAGTGCCCCTGGGCATTTGAGTGGGCCACCAGCCTTTGGGCCTGGGCCTGGCCCTGGCCCTGGCCCAATTCACATTGGTGGTCCCCCTGGCTTTGGATCTAGTTCTGGAAAACCAGGACCAACAGTAATTAAAGTGCAGAATATGCCCTTCACTGTGTCTATTGATGAGATTTTAGATTTCTTTTATGGCTATCAAGTGATCCCAGGCTCAGTGTGTTTAAAATACAATGAAAAAGGTATGCCCACAGGCGAAGCCATGGTGGCCTTCGAATCTCGGGATGAAGCCACAGCTGCTGTCATTGACTTAAATGACAGACCTATAGGCTCAAGGAAAGTAAAACTTGTCTTAGGGTAGCTGTTCACATCAGTTCTTTATAGGGTAGATCTTCATAGTGCTGTGATTAATGCATCCAGATTGTTTTCCTAGTATTTCCAGGTTAGAACCTGTGGATTGTTTCAATTGCATATAGATTGGTTTCTGTAACATAGAGCATTGGTTGACTGTTTACAGAAGACTCACTAACAGGATAAATATTGCTGTTTGTTACAGTAAAGCTGTCTGGAGAGAACACAAAAATGATTTTGGCGTACCATTAGAGAAACCATTTGTAAAACACAAATGACCACATAAAGCTTATCAAGGAGTTTAGGTTGGTTTTGTTTTATACCATATGGGATGAAGAAAATAGAAATGTCAATAGAGCTCATTAAGGGTGCTCTTGCCAGCTGCTGAAAAATAGAAGTTGGCTGCTCTTGGAATTTGGTTTAAAGCTGGACAGATTTGCTTTGTTATAGGGTCAAAGCTTTGTCTAAAGTCCTCATTTTCTTTTAAAATTGAATAAAATCTCTGTATACAGATTCACTGTATGTACCTTTATTGCTTCTTGAGGGTTCTTGCTGTATAGACAGTCCTGCTTCTGAAGTTGCTGCTTTTTTGTTTGCCTAATTGACTCATTTGTAAATGAGCAGAACTGTTTTGTTGTTGTTTTAATATAAAACTCCACACTTGGTTTGTGCTATAACCTTGAACTTTGATTTCTAATGTCACACTTAAAACTGTGTGAAATAAGAACTTCTGCCACAAAAATAAAATACAGAGTCCTCTACCTACCAGAGCCTTTTTGGTTTGACCGCCATATTTTAGTTTAGACAGTTTAAAAATTGTTCATGTTGTTTGGATGGCTTTGAAAACCAGAAACCACTTCTAATGATCATTGTTTAAAATGCCAGATTTGAAGTCCTGTCCATGATGGACTAATGTTCTGGCAGTTTCCTTCTGTCCCAAATTTGTGTGAAATTTTGGCCTGTAACTAAACAAAGAGAATCCATTTATAAGAAAGAGCATTATATCTATGTTTTTTTTTAAAAACTGAAGTTGAAATTGTTAGCTTTGTTAGCAGTAGTGTTATAGAATAAAAGATTCATAAGCTGTTCCGTAGATGTGCATTTAATCCTGTTACTTGGAGGCTTTTTGGTCTAGTTGTTTGATCAGGAGCCTGTTCATAAAAATTCTTCATACCGAGTACAAGTGCAGCTGCCAGAGGGGAGAGAATTGAGACTCTTTTGCCCTTTCATACTCTTCTTTGGCATTCAGGACACTAAGGCAGGAGGACCAAGTGGGTTCTGGTTGGTAAGTGTCCTTGTCATAAAAACATTTGCCTTACAAGATCCTGCTCACTGCTACAAAAGGCTCTATTTATGGTTACTTTCCTTCTTAGTTAAAATGCTCTAAAGAAAGATGTGTCACATTATATTATAAACATACATGGAATAGGAGATTGGTGAGATATCATGAAAAACAAATTTTGTCTTTAACATGGGCCTCTGTCTTGGTTTGAAACATCCCCAACATTTCCTGCAAATCAATGTACTTACAAAGGGGTCAGCCTTTTAAAAGAGTTATTTCCTATTAAAAAAAAAAAAAATAGTGCCTTTTTGGTGTTGCAAGTCAGTGGAACACTGAAATACAGCGTCTTGTGTAACTTAGAGTTAAGAGTGGCAGCAGTTTCATTTGCGTGATAAGATTTGGAAAGCCTTTTCATCACTACAATCTTAGAGGTTTGACAGTACAGGATTTTTTTGTTTAGGGAAAGGATTGTTTAGACTTTCAAAGAAGACATGGCTGTGTTGTGGGTCTTTTGACAATTCATGAATACAAATTTGCTTTGACAGATCGCTAGATATTGCCTCCTCAACTAAAAAAAGCAATATGATGTTTATATATGCTGTTCAATTTAAGTTTTCTGTTAAGTAATCATTTCTCATTCCAAAGACCGAGTGCAGAAAACTTCAGCGCTGCTTGGGAGTCTTATTTCAACTGCAGATTATTTTCCCCATTGGAGAGCTGACTGTTTTCATTTTAGAAAAATGGGTTGTTTGAAGATGAAAGCCTTTTATCTTTTTTCACAATTTTGGTTATATGTTCGTACAATCTTACTAAATATTTCATATACTTTATTGCAACTACTTTGTTATTTCTACATCTTAGATAAATGCTGAAAAGGAAAACTTGATTTCATTGTTCATCAAATTAAATAAATTAAGAAAATAGTGGTTTGTGTAGAATTTGGAGAGAACTATGTTCTATATTTGGTTGAGTCACAACAGTGCTTCTCTTGTTGTGAAATGTAATTAAATGCTTTGCCCTCTGGAACTTGATATTTGTGTATTGAGACTTATTAATATAGTGCTAACTGCTAAGCGTACTGTTCATCTTGTTCTGGGCACTGGAGTTTGAGTTTTAAAAAAATTCTTGAAAATATGTTCTGTGCAATCACTCATACCTCTCTTCCTGCAAATTTTCTCAGAAGAACTAGGTTTGGGGTGAAAATGAATTTATTTTCTCATTTGCTTTGTATGGTATGAAGGATTTGTAAAGCTTTGCTCAAAGTTGTGTGCATTTGTAAACACTATCATGATATTTTCAATTTTATGTGTAAATTTTGTCTTTGGTGACTGACATGAATGGAAGAGAATCTTTTCCATTAGGTTTAATTCCTCCCACCCTCTTGCCCGGGCGTTTTTGGTTTTTTTTTTTTTTAGTTTAAAGGATTAGAGATACTACAAAATGTATTTTATAAATAAGCAAATTTGTAAACTTTTTCTGAACTTCAGTGAAACATTTAGTCCACAAGCAAAATTTGGAGGTGTATTTTGTGTTTAATACTGCAGTTTGGATGTACAATTAATTATTAGTGGCTTAAAAAAAATGCAACACTGTTGAGTGAAACGTAGTTCCTAGCTTTGTGCTCCAAGTTGTCAAAGCATCAACCATGAAAATTTCATTAGGAAAATATTTATTCAGAATTTCAGAGAATAATGTCCAGTGTAATTAGGTCAGTCTTAACCCACTGGATGAAAATCTAGGGGTGTGTATGGACATAAACAAACATACCTTGGATAAAATAAGGATCCATGAAAGCCTTAATCAAACACAAAGTCCTTTTTATTGGATTCTGTCATTGTGTACAGGTGTGGGTCAAATGTTTAAAAATAAATCCACTCATCAATTTCAAGAATACTTAAAAATGAGTAAAGAAGCCGTAAAGTTACTGCTAGTTAAATCTGTAAAGAATTTCTAGCAGTGATCACTTTTAAAACTTACTTCCCACTCTTGCAAAATTAACCACATTTAGTTTTACTGGCAGTTCTATAGTAGTCCAAGCAGTTAGAAACCAAACACAATAAAATGATTCATTGCCAGTATGGCCACAACATTGCCAGCAAATACTGCCTTGGCATCGTTCAGCAGAGGTTTTTGTTTATAAAGATGAACTCTTGAATACTGTTCAATAAACTTGTCACAAAATAAAAGAGGCTGATGCTTTTAATGCTTTACACAAGAGTACTCTACTGAGCTATACCATCAGGTTTTTGTTGTTGTCTTTGTTACTTTTTTTAAACTCCTACAAATATTTTGTGCCTTTGGAAAGGTGGATTTGGTGATCTCAGAGGTAACCATTGTTGCTTATCCTTGTCTGCTAATGCTGAAATGTGGAAAGAAGATAACCTGGAACGGCAGGGAGGAAACTTGATTCTAGGTCAAATCTGTGGTATCCATCCACCTTTTCAGACTTTTATCTTGTATGGTTTGCTAGCAAGCCACTTCATTTTGTGGACTTCTCAGAAAGAAACAGAAACCAGGTGCTCCTTTTTACAGAGGTGTCTTAAAGGGGGCTGTGATTGTCTTTTTAAAAAACTGATTAAGAAATGGGAAAACAAATCTTCAGAATACATTGTCAATTGCACATATTTCTAATTAGAGGTTTCTTTTTTTTGTTTATTCTTGCATTAGTATGTGAGGTATTTTGAGGTGGGGAAGGGGGAGAGGAATCAAAAATATTGGTGCTTTCTGACATTGATGGTCTGGTTTTGTCCCTTCCACATTTGTTCAGCTGCTAAAAGACAAACATTAGCAAATGAGAAGTTTCCATAAACTCTGGAGTCCTTTAAAAAAAAATTCTGGATTGGAGTTGCAGAGAAATTAGTGTGCTATTCCTTTTAACCAAAGCTCTTGAAAAATATATATAACTTTTTCCTTTATCACGAAAGAGTTTTTAGCCTGTTTTTGAGTTTCAATACCCAGGTTGTTTTAGAGGGGTTTAGACTTAAACATACTTAATTCTAGGTGGTTGCTGAACTGTTCTAAAATTATGAAGGTTTGACTAAGTATTTGAAAATCACAGAGTGAAATCAGCTGCCTACAGATAGCCAGAATGGTCTTTACCATCTTAAAAGGATAGACTGATGCTAATAATATGTTTTGTTTTCTTGCTCAGGAGAAAACTCACTTTAATTCATTGTTGTCTGCTTTCCAGTGTTTTACAGCAGGAAATGGTTTATCAGTTATGTGCATCGCCACCATTCTCCTTCCCCTCCCCCCCATTAGAGCTTTTATAGGATATGGTAGAGTCCAAACTTATGACTGTCTTTTTAATTAAAAAATTGCTTGATTTCAGTTTTGTCTTTTTAGTATAAAATCTGATAGATCACTTAGACTTACTCTGAAATTTCTGGAAAGAGTGTATTCTGGTGGTGGCATAGTTCTCTGATGCTGTAGTGACTTTTCTGGAAAAAAACTTCTTGATAGTATGAGCAAGTTCTTCTCTTAATGGTGCCTGTTCCTGTAAATGTTAATTCTTTATTGTGCTGTTCCTGGATTTCTTCTTGTTGCCTTGTACTACTTTGTGCCAGAGGATCTCACAGGCATCTTAGAATTTGGCTCCTTTTCTGGATCATAATAATTAACAATGAACAACTAAGGTGGCAGTGCTTTTCTACATACTGCTCTGCTACTGAAGAGTCCAGAAGGGGCAAAAAAGCCACTTGATGAAAGAAAGCATTCTAGCCCCAGGGGCAGAAGGGCAGCACTCTAAAAATCTGGGGACAGCAAATCGTGCTGGAGAAAACCTCATTAACCATCATCTTATAATTCTGAGAGTCCCAGGGACCTTCCCCTGGTGAAAATGTTAAGTCCTAGAACCTAAGGAAACAAGTTGTGGGTTAAATGACACAGCAGACATTGGAATTGGCATCCCAGCTGTACCAGACATCTGGATTCTGATTTTAGTAGCTTAATATTTCAAATCATTTTTCCTAGTCAGCAGGTGGCTTGCTATTTCATGTTGAGAGGAGGAGGAGGTGACTACTGGAGAAAAACAGCCATGACCAGCAAGAGAACATAATTCAATATGGACAGTCAGATGTTGAAGAAGCATAAGACACTCCCAGCAATGTGCTATATTCAAACAGTCTGCCCCTTAGTGTTTCATTCCCTCTCCATTCTGATGCTGCCAGTTTTCCCCTTTTACCTGCTTTCATTAGTAAGTCAGCTGGTAAGCAGGGCTATGAGTTTCTCACTGCTATCTATCTCTATAGCCTAGCTGCCTAACTTGGGGGGTAGGGGGGAATGTGAGCTCACTCACAGTTCTTGATTAGTGAACAAGATTTGTCACTTAAGCATTTGTGTTACATGTCAGATGTAACCAACCACATTGTGATACTACTGTAAGTCACCTGTTAGTCCTTGTAGAGCGAAGAATGTTTAAGGGTAAAGATACTCAGCTGCTTAAGAGATCTTAAATCATACTGACTAGTGCTGTTGCTGATGTCATTTTTCTTTTGTTCCACTTGTGAGTGAATGCCATCCTCCACTGTACTCTCCCGCATACTGTGTTGCTATACAGATGTGGTTATGTCCTTTATACATACCTCTCTTTTGTGGTGTGGGCCTGTGGGACCAGTAGGGTCCCTCTGCTATAAATCTGGCTATAGTGGAAAGACTAATGCAGCTCTTAACTTTCTGAAGTAGATACTGCCAATTATCTTTGCTTCTGTGACCATTGAATTGACGGGTTGGAATTGGAAATGTCTGTTGCCTCCAAGCTTTTAAGACAGTTCACATGGATAATGCCTTAGCCATAGCAGTAACCCATGTTAACTAAATTTTTTGAGCAGTGTTGTGCACCCAGCACTTACACACTGTGATAGAAAAGGAAGCAAAATAAGATGCTTGTTCTTGAAGACCTAAGGTTTTAAATAATACAAGTAAGTGCTCAGTTGTACTTGCGCATGTACGAGGACCATTCATGTCCTACAGGAACTGGATGGATAGGGCTTTTCTGGCCAGTTGCTAAACAAGCATAATGGAAGTATAATGGAAGCTTTGTGTGTAAGCTGAGTATGTTAATTTAGTAAAATGAAATGTTTAGTAGTGTGAGAGAACACAGTGGCACTCCCTAAAATGGTGTTTGTCCTGGAAGCTCTTAAAGTTGTGTTTAACAGTGTAGCCTGACTGAGCTGAATGGTGATTAAGGCAGGCAGGTGAGGGTTGTACTAGGGGTGTCCTGACCTACCAGAGGGATAGAACCTTTTATCTTTTTAATAACCTTTTGACCAGCTACCATGTACCTGTTCTTATAAACAAATGGCCTAATAAGACATTCATAAATGCTGGAGTTAAGTGAATTTTCCCATCACTTTCACTGCTTACACAGTTGACTATATGAAATTGATTCTTTTCCAGTTTTGCATTGATTTGATAGTTTTTCTGTATAAAATGTCTACCTCCTTGTTCTTGTTCTTCTAGAGCAGTGCTGTTCTAAGAATTTTGTCCAACAGAAATGTTCTCATTGACACTCATGTTACTTAGCCACTGTAGTTACTTTTTTTTTAAAGGATTTTATCTGTTCTGAGAGAGAGAGTGCATGTGAGCGGGCGGGGAGGGGGGGATGCAGAGGGCCAGAGAAAGAATCTCAAGCAGACTCCATGCTGAGTATGGAGCCCAAAGCAGGGCTTAGTCTCATAACCTTGAGATCATGACCTGAGCCAAAACCAAGAGTTGGATGCTTAATTGAGCCACCCAGGGGCCCTGCTACTGTAGCTACTATTAAATTTTAAAAGCAGGCTAGTGGCAACTATTGAATAGCACAGTCCTAGATTCACAGAGCAACAGAAAATTTCCTCTTCATATCTGATCTTTGGAGATCACCATGTTAGGTAACACTGACCAATAGAAATAAGAGTCATTTATGTTATCTAAATTTTTCTAGTAGCCACGAAAAAGGTAAAAAGAAACAAGTGAAATTAATAATAAATTTTAGCCCAGTATATCTGAAATGTTACTATTTCAGTGTATATACTCTATAAAATTATTGAGATTTTTGGGGGATACTGTTTTCAATTTATACTTTACAGCACATTCTTTTGAACTAAGCATATTTCAAGTGCTCAATATCTGCTTGTGGGTAGGAGGCCAATCCTGGACGGTACAGATTTAGTTTATGAGAAAGGTTATCCCCTGTCATTTCTCTCTAAGCTGTGTTGCCTCTTCCATCGGTTTCTTTACTTTTCAGTATTTGAGTTTTGTTGTGTTCCTCCTAACCTTTCCCATTCTGGTTGACAGTTTTTTTGAAGCAGTTAACGTGACTCAGTTACCATTTTCATGGGCTACAGCGAACTTTTTCACTGGCTAACTGGGTCTTCTATTGTGAAATTAATCCACCAGAGTTCAGCAACAGAACTAGAATCTTCCCTATCCCCTGCTGACCCCCACCCCCTGCACCCCACCTACAGTGGGAAGTGAGCAAGTCATTGTGTGTGTGTAATGCAGTTTCCTTATTGTTTAGACCCTCTCTTTTCTCAACTTACCTAACACAAAATTTGAAGAATAACCCATTTTAAGATCTCCTATGTATCCCAAGTGGATTTATTCCAGTAAGAGGAACTTGCACTATGAACATTAGGTAGGTTTCTTTTCCCAGGGCTCTGGTCTGCTGCTTTTCACTTGGCTTCTTTATGCCATAGATCACATTGCACACTGGAAATGCACAAGCTCTTGTTGATGTCCTTGCCCTGGAGATGCTCAGGAAGGTGGTCCAGTACTGTTGTCTTCTACACTCTGCAGGTAATAGGCAGTGGTCTTGTTAAAAGAAGGTAGATCAACTGAGTGTAGATTCCAGCAGAGCCGACTAGGGGCAGAATTGGCTGCCTAATAGGTAGTCTCTGAAAATTTTGATAAAAATCACATTTTTCTGAGCTGAGTTCTACTTTGTTTGCAGAGTTTGCGCTTGTTATTTAAGGTTTATTCCTTTGAATAAACTTAAATTCTAGTCCTATACATGCAGAATCTAGCAGTTCCTCTATTCCTGCTTGAGGGACAAATAGAGGAAACGTGGTGGATGCAGAATTCTTTTTCATCTTAGTAAAAGGCCAGTTGGTATAGGTCATGGGAAGAGGCCACATGAGCCTCAGTGCTCATGTGGAGTGTCCAGGTAGATTTCAGATTGGACTGGATTACAAGGTGCGACCTGTTGCTAAAATGGATGGAATATATTCTCTATGAGAGTTGTGGTTCATTTGTTACTATATGTCCCAGGATCAGTCATTTCCTTTCTCTGGTTTAAGAGTTTTAAGCAACAAGATTAAATGAGATAATCTCATTATGCCCAGTTTCAAGCTTCTGTGATTTTATGAACCCAGCCATTCTGTTTCTTTATGGAAGTTTGTAGGTAATTTGAACCTTAAACTACAGAAAAGCCAGTGGAACTCAGTATTTTGGTCTGGTACTGCTTTGATGCTTTTTCTGAGTTTGACAGCAGTCACACTGTAGCTTCAGAATTTCATTAGAAGAGAAAAGTAGGGAGGTTCTTCATTCCCACCAGGTAGGTCCTGTGGGGCAGGTAGACCAGAGGCATTTTTCTTGGTTGTACATGAACCAGCTAGATAGATAATGGTACAAAGAATCCATTTATGAGCACTGAGAAGAGGAGCAGTTAACTCGTTATTCGGCACTTACTCTGTTAGTGTCAGGCAGGGGATACTTTGCATGGTTGTCCTCATTTTATTCTCACAAAAACCCTGGAAGGTTGATACTATTATTTTCCCTACCTTACAAGTGGGGAAATCAGGGGAAGAGAAGCAAAATAACTTACTCGAAGTCTAATTAATAGTAAGGGTAAGCAGAGATTATTCAGTCATAGGCTGTCTACGTGACTCCAGAGGCAGAGCCCTCCTTCAGCCATTGCCTGTCCCTAACTTTTGGGAGAAGACATGAGAGGCCACTGGCAGTACTCTTCTGTCAGGGATCTTGAGCCTGCTGGGGAAAGGATTCTGGAAAGGATTCTTGGTCCAGTACTCCAATGTTTATTTTGAAGTAGGCAGGTAGAGGCTTCATGTAAACACATTCAGAGTTCTAGGGCAGAGAAAAACTCTGGTTCCAGTACTGTCCTATCTTGCTTGAAGGCCGTATATTCTTCCTCAGTTTGCTTCTTTCCTCATACCCAATTTGCTGCTCAAGCTAGGTTCTCTTTGAAGAGTTGAACACAGGTTGTAGTTCCACTTGGGATAAGTGTTCTTGGGATGTTGTAGTTTGACTTCCATACTTTTTTGACCTTCACAGAATATAGCAGGATGGGATACCCTGTTACCATTTACTGTACCATATTTTCCTGAGTTTCACTTTTTGTGTGATGTTCACATTTTAAGCTTTATAGTATTGCCAAATACAGTGGCAGCCAGACTACTTAGTATTATAAGGATCTAAACCAAATTATTTTTTAAACTTTTAGTTTTAAACACAATTTTTGTAGCCTGTATTCATATGTGTGAATAAAGAACATACAGTTTTATAGTAGGGATTTACATAATTGGTTCAGTTTGTGACTGTCTTTGGAGGCTGTTAAATTTGGGGCATCTCTGAGTTAATAAAGGGAGAAGCAGGGGTAAAGAAAAACTTGTCAACTTTATTCATGTCCCTTGAGGAGGCAGAGAAGGAAAGGAACTGTGGTGATGGGCGTAGTTCATCTTTTTAATCTGACGGGAAAAGAATATATTCCATGGGTGGTGCTCTGCTGTTTGGGAGCCTGTGGAGAATTTCCTGATTGGCTTTCAAGACTTCATTGAGCATCTGAGCTGCTCCAGCATGCCAAGGTAGGCAACAGGAGTGTGAGCATGGCTTTGGTTTGTTGGAGTGATCCTGCCACAAAGACATTTTGGTGCTCTATTCTTCCTTTTCAAAGCCTGGAAATGGAATTGGAGGCTGGTTCCTTTCTTTGTTAGGCTTTTGGGAAGGGAAGATGGCAGCGTAATACCTGAGCATGAAAGACCAATGAATTTCAGCCTGACTGGCATGAACTGGATCTAAGAGGAGTGATGTGTTCATGGATTTATGAAGAGCAGAGTTAGAATCTCCAATACAGGGGGGGGATGCCCTAGAAAATGGACACATCACTCCCTTTTTGGCAGAGCAGGTTTCCCTATCAACGATGGTAAACCAGCTAGCTGTGGGAAGGGAAGCTCTGATTTTTAGCATTTGCCCAATTTCTGTGGCTTAAAACTTGGATAGACATGCTGTAAAACCATACAAGCCTGCTCCAGCGCATTGCTGTAACCTTTCCTTGAGGTGCTTTGAATTGCTATCATGTGGTTAGGTCTGTGCTGTATGAAATAGGAGATGCATAGCAGTGTTTGTTCTAAAGATGTTATTTTACAGACAGTTGAGGAGCTAGAAACATTGACACTACTGTTGTGGTGTGGATGAGTATAGTAGCCAGAGTAAGAAACTTTTGAGTGATGGAGATACTGTGAAAAAGAGCATATGAGAGCTAGGCTTGAAGGAGGATGATAATAGCTAACACTTACTGGTAATAATAGTTCAGACTGTGCTAAGCACTTTGCATACGTTATATGAATCTTCCAAGAAAGGTAATATCCCCCACTTTACTCTTGAGGAACCTTAAGGCTTAGTATTTTGCCTAAGTTACGTAGGTAGAACATCGTTCTGGTGGGTGTGTAGTGATATCTCATTGTGGCTAGGGAGAGAAGTAAGGCCAGTATTTGGAGCCTGGTCACTTCATCAACAGGACCCATGCTCTTGCCCACTACATCACTTTGCTGTTGGATATAAGAAGGAAAGTTCTTCAGGAGAGGACGGTATGACTGTACTCCAAAGTTCTAGACATGAGGTAGGAGTCAGAATATTTGAGTTTTGGTCCTCATTTTGTTTAGCCGTGTATGTGGCCTTAGCTAAATCACATTTTACCTCTCTGCCTTGAATTGAAGGACTTGGATTTAAATGATCACTCAATTCCTTTTTATTTCTGACAATGGAGAAAAGCAGAGGAAAACAGCCTACAAGGGAGTGCAGAAGAAAACAAGACTTCAAGTGGTAGAAAGCAGAGGCAGAAAAGATCGGTCCTATATACTTAGCTGTTTCTGTTTGCAGTTCCTGACTAGCACCAAATAGAAAGGTTGGGAGTGTTGAGAGCACATAGAAATAACAAGCTAGTCTCTTGTGTTGAATGTTCCTAAAAAGCTCATTTCTCCCTTGATGGTTTCAGCAGTGGGCTAGGTCTATATTTGGGTCATTTCGAGGATCCTTGGATTATCACTACTTTCCTAGCAGTAATTCAACAAATATTTACAAAGCGCCTGCTGTGTGTGAGTCACTAGAATGGGAGCAAGACAGATCTGGTTCCTTCTTTGTTGAATTTAGTCTACTAGATGTAATAGATAAATAAGTTGCACATTTTGATAGGTCTATGAAAAGCTGGGTTTTGTTGGGTTGGAGTCAGGGAGGGTCTTCGACTTGGTTGAACTGAGAATGGAAATGAAGAGACTAGTTAGGAGACTGTTACAGACATCCAGGCAAGATATGTCGGTTCAGAAGAGACTGGACACAAAGACCTGGCAAATACTAGCTAGGCCTGTCTTACAAAAATAAATAAAATTTCTGAGATTTTTATTGACTCACTTAAATGTCATATTTAATATGGTTTTGTAAAATTTGAGTCTTATAAAGGAGGCTGAAAGTCCCATGAGATTCATTGTAATGCCACTAGATGAAAAGGAAGTGAATCTGGCTTAAGGATGTAGCTGTTCAAAGAATATAGGACGGAAAAGTGACATGAACTAGGAATTTTAATTCTGTAAGATTTCTAAACAGAGGTAGGCTTGGAAATAGATTTGAAAGGAGATCAGGATTTGGGAGAGATTAATAATCCCAAGCATTAGATAATTTGAAGGGAATATGACTCAAAGGATAGAACAGTGTACATTGTAAAGATTGGCTTATAAAGGATTGCTAATTCCAATGAGAAGCAAAGCAGGGAGATTGAGGAGAAAACAACTGGTAGCACAGCAAGCTCTGGTCTCTTAGAAATTGAATCCAGTCCCATATGTATATGTGGGCCTACAACATTCTGGTTGGGATTTTAGTTTGATCCCAGAAGAAACTGAAAAAGTATAGAACAGGACCAATTGTGGGGAAAGGGTAGACATGCTAATAGACTAGGAAAGAATGCTCCTATCTACCACCAATTGAGGCCTCACCAGAAGCAGCACCTGACCCACTGCTAATGTGTCTTCCCCAGATGAAAAGCCTCTTTCTGGGATCTTTGAGAAGTTCCCATTGTTGCCTGTAACCTCACCACTACAGATAATTCCTGGCAATACTTCTGTAGTTAACAACAAGTGTCAGGAATAAACACAGAGTTCTCCACTTGGAGTCCTCCACTTAAATTTTTCCCCAGCATTTTATTGTGAAAACTTCAAACGTACAGAAAAGTTAAAAAAAAATTATACAGGAAATAACCATATATCTGCCATTTAGATCCTACAATTTAAATGCTCCTATATGTGTTTTACCACATATCCATTTAACATACCATTTTTTTTTTTTGTTGGTGCATTTCAAAGAAATTGTGAACATCACACCTCACCCATAAATATTTCATCATGTCTTGCCTTCATTATTTCATGTAGGTTTGTTGGGCAGGGGGAGGTGGTAACCTTTACATACAATAACATATATACACCTTAAGTGTACCATTAGATGAAAAGGAAAAATGCATTCGTGACTCACATTCCTGTCAAGATAAGGAGCTTTTCTGTCTGCTCCTCCCCTTTATCTCCTGCTGCTTCTCAGTTGATACCTGCCCTCAGGGTACATGGGAGGAACAACCAGTATTCTGAATTTTTTTCACTATAGGTTAGTTTTGCCTGTCTTAAAAACTTCATAAGTGGAATCTATATATTTTACACTTCAGATTCCTCCTTGTTGCAGATATTAATAGTTTGTTTCTTTTTTGTTACCAGAGCAGTTTTCTATTACATGTATAAACATTATGGTTTATTCATTCTCGTATTGATGGACACTTGAGCTGTTTCAGATTTTTGGCTATTATGAATAAAGCTGCTATGAACATTCCTATACAAATCTTTTTGTGGACATAATGTTTTCTTTTGGATAAAAATCTAGGAATGAAATTGATCTTGGACTAGATGTGTGTTTGGTTTTCTAATAAGCTGCCAGACAGTTTCCAAAGTGGTATATTTAATGCTTTCACTAACAATGTATGAGATTTCCATGTCCTTGCCAACATTTGGCATTGTCAGTTTTTCTACTTTTAGCCATTGTGGTGGGTATGTGATAATATCTTTTGGTTTTAATTTGCATTTCCCTGATGACTAGTGCTTTTTGATCACTCTTCCTTTGCATATTTCCAGTTCTATTTTCTTTCATGAAGTAACTGATCAAATTTTTTGCCCATTTTAAATTGTCAGTATTGAGTTGGAGGAGTCCTGCATTTAAATTTTAAAGCTCAGTTGTACAAGATAAGGATAGAGAAGACTACTGCTGGGACAGTAATTCAAATGAAAAAGGCCTCAAAGTTTGAGTTGAGCAAAAACACATGTTACCATTTATTCAGCAAATGGTTATGAGTACTAACTGTTCTAAGCACTGGTATTAGGGATACAGAAATCATACCCAGCCCTAGTTCCAAGGAGGCCATAGATTATGAGAATAGACAGACAAAAGTCAAATTTTTGATATGGCAGTTTCAGTGTTATATCACTAATATTTACTGAGTACCTGCTATAGGATAGGTACTGTTAAAAATTCTGGAGATAGATTGGGCAAACTAAATGTGGTTCCTACTCTAATCCAGCTTATTTTCTTGGGTGTCTGTGGATAAAGACACCGCAGAAGCCCTGATAAGGGGAATGAGATTGAAGTTGTGTGTATGAGGGTCAGAAATGAAACCTGGCTGAAACATACCTATGTGGCTAGGTAATTAGTTAAGTGTCAGGTCTTTCAGGGAAGGCCTTGTAGACCAGGGAAAGAACTTTGGACTTTGAGTATTTGGGGATGCCATTCCAGAGCTTTAAATGGAGAAATGGTATGGTCTAGTTTCTGTTTGGCTAATGAGCACAGAAATGTGTCTGTGTGTGTTTTCAGGAATATGATGAGGAGCCCATGTAATCATCCAGAGGAGAGATGATAAATTTTACTTTGGGAATTTGGGCGAGGCTTCATAAAGGAATAATGTCCTAGCAGAACTTTGGATGACAAGGCATATGTTAGACAGGAAAGTCAGAGGTATCAGCATGTGTATGTTCCAGGAGCCAGAAATAGCTTTGGATGACTAGTTGGTTGGGTGGTAGAATAACAGGAGGTAAAGCAGACTGGGAAGGGCTTTGAAGGTTCAGTTAGGGATGCAGGGTCAC
Organism: Lontra canadensis; assembly: GCF_010015895.1. NCBI lineage: Eukaryota > Metazoa > Chordata > Mammalia > Carnivora > Mustelidae > Lontra > Lontra canadensis. Next base: position 341,592 of record NW_022631010.1, read on the forward strand.
CATATTACACACCTACTGAATTCTGCATAGATGTACTGTCTAGAGTTATGCCACAAGGTGGCCTTGCTAGGGAGCTTGGCTCTGAACCTAAGGGCCATGGGCATCTGTGCAGGACTTCTAGTTAAGGTAGAGACTCTGGAAGCTGACACAAGGAAGACTAGCTGAGGCACTGTTAAGGAGGAGAAGCTAGTGAAGAGGCAAGAGACATTGAGCCCTGAAGTTAGGTAGGGATTGTTAAACCAGAGGTAGAGGCTTTGGACTTTGAATAGTTAAGAGGACTTAAGTTGTGGATTGGGGGGAAAAAAGCTAACGATGTCCTTTAAAAATACAAAATAAACTAAAATATTGAAATAATACGGAGTGTATATAGATTATAAAATCCTCACCTTCATTCCACTTCCCTGAGATGTACCTAAAAGTTGCAGTTTTTGGTGTGCCTTCCATTTTTCTGTGTATTTATTTTGTGTACCTATTCAAATCTATTGTACATACACATACACTTGAGGTTTAAAATGGAGGCCTACTTACCATTTTTTGTGACTTTATTTTTTCATAGAATACCAATATAATATAGTTCTGCCTTGTATTTTACCTGCTGCTCAACATCTCATTGTTTTAATGTACTGTAATTTACTTGGTGCCCAATAGATAGACCTTTGGCAGTCTCAGGTGTTTTACTCTTCTCAGCAATAGTGAAATGAGCGTTCATTTGTTTCTGTTGTGTGCAAACACTGCTTCAGAAGAACATGTGATGTGAGAAGCCTGGAGTCAGATTGTGACTTTGGGAAGTTGTGGCCCCACTCCTTTGGGAGTATGTGTTCTTCTTTGGATCTGTTCTTAGGGACCTTCCAAAGCGGGGATGATAAGGATAGTCAGAGTCTAAAAGCCACATACTAGGGGCAACATTCAAAAAGAATGGGGGCTCTATTTCTAGATTTTAGCTGGGGACTTCACTGCTTCCAAGTATCAGATGGGTTCTCAGAGGCTTTCCTTGTGGAAGTTTAGACTGGGGAGAAATAGGACAAATACGTAGAAATGAGAATTTAACAGACTTGAGTTGGTTTGGTAGGACTTTATGAAGCAGGACTATCTAATGGATTAGAAGAGTGGTGGATTTTCCATCATTGGATGCTTTCAAGCAGACTGAGGTGCTATTAACAGGCAATATGTGAAGCAAGCCAAAGTGTAAGAGTCATTCTAACGTTGGTAGATAATAGCATTCCAGATGGAGACCGTGAGGCACCAAGATGGGAACAGCACAAACTGTGGACTAGGTTGGGGGAAGGATTGATTGAGGATCAGTTTAGGAGAGGCAAAGGCTAGAGGCATCCTGGGGTATAGTGCTGGGAAGCCTGGAGGGCTGAGTGAAGCTGGATGAGAGATCTGACCTCAAGTGCAGTTTTGGTACAGTCTGCGGGTGTGTGAGTCAGCGGGGACACAGGGATAGTAAGGAGTCTGAGGGTAATTGTTAATGGGGACTGTAGGAGGAGGGGTTACATGGGAGTCAAGGAGATCCATGCAAGAAGATAGTGTTTCAGCCAAGGAGATGTGTAAATTGGAAAAATTCGTGTTCCTTGATTGCCAGTGAGTTTGGCAGTGACTGGGCTGGGAGCTGAGACTGAAGATGGCCTTTTGGATTTCATTCAGCAAATATTATCTAGGTGCTTGGGATAGAGCAATAAACAAGACAAAATATCCCTTCCCCCACATTTACATTCCCTCAGTTTACATTCTGGTGGGCAAGAGAGGTTATATATTAGACAATCAACGATAAATGCTAAAGAGAAAAAGCAGGAAAGGGGTATGTGATGCATCAGTAGTAGTAGGTTTGAAATGTTAAGTACCTAGAAAAGGAGAACCTTTTTCTTCATAATAAGATTATTCTGAATAAAGACCTAGAGGGAGTAAAGAAACACCAAGCAATGTGGATAATATGAAGGAAGAATCAAGTTTATTTGAGGAATGGCAGGCAAGCAGACCTGTGTGTTCAGAATGGAGTGAGCAAGAGAGGTGTTAGGAAATCAGGTTAGAGAGATCTAGATCTTTCAAGACCTTGGAGTCCGTGGTAGAGTTTGCATTTTTTCCTAAGTAATGGGCAATAATGATAGCGGGTTTGGGCAGACGTGTAACATAACCTGACTTAGTTTTAACAGGATCACCTCCGTTGCTGTATTGAGAATAGTCTGTTGGCGTGAGGATGGAGGTGGAGTTGGGGATGGCAGATAAGGGAGACAAGGTAAAGAGGCTAATGTGATAAGCCCAGTGGCTTGGACTTTGTGGTGGCAGTGAAACTATTGAGGAGCTGGCCATGAGCAGCTGATTGCCTGCTCAGAGAATCAGTTGGGGGAATCCCAACACCACCTCAAGATGCAGGGCCCCTGAGAGTTAGTGAGAAATCATTGGAGGAAGAAACTTTTTGGGGAGTTGTATATGGATCATGGTCATGTTGGGATTAGGGTCTGATCTGGGCCCAGTAAAGGGTCAGAATGAGATTCATTGGTCTCAGAAGATCAGGGTTGGATTTTTGGTCTTGAGAACATTATAGGGATTTTAGGCTGAGGACCAGTTTGGGCTCAAAGTTGTCGATGAAGGCCAGTATACTTTTTCCACATCTTCCCATCAATACCAGGGTTGGTTGTACTCACTGTGTCTTGTCCCATTGAGCTCACCTGAGGGAAATAGAGGAGTATGGAAGCTCTAAGACCTTCTCTTCCTTGGGTGTCATGGAGCTGGATACAGGCTCAGCCCTGCCTGAGGGGAAGCCTACTGGGCTTCCCAAGCTGGGACATATAGTCAGGGAAGGGTAGAAAAGGGTCCTCAGTGCTTGACTTGGGTCCTTTTTTCCCAGATGGCCCACTGCGTGACCTTGGTTCAGCTCTCCATTTCCTGTGACCATCTCATTGACAAGGACATCGGCTCCAAGTCTGACCCACTCTGCGTCCTTTTACAGGATGTGGGAGGGGGCAGCTGGGTTGAGGTGAGAAGGGTCTTGGGGGTTAAAGTTGTGGAGGAAGATTAGAAGTGTTTGGGGGGTGGAGGGTATGTGACTGTGATACTGCTGGCCTCTGCCCACAGCTTGGCCGAACTGAGCGAGTACGGAATTGCTCAAGCCCTGAGTTCTCCAAGACTCTGCAGCTTGAGTACCACTTTGAAACAGTCCAGAAGCTCCGATTTGGCATTTACGATATAGACAACAAGACACCTGCGCTGGGGGATGATGACTTCCTAGGAGGGGCTGAGTGTTCCCTAGGACAGGTATGTGGGGCTAGGGATTAAAATACTTTAGACACATGTTCAGTAAGAGCCCTAACAGCCTAGACTGTCTGGAACGTGAAGGTGGGGGTAAGCAAGACCTAACCCTGCCTGAGATTTTGCTCCCCCATCCACTCTGCTCTGCCCCAGATTGTGTCCAGCCAGACAATAACTCTACCGTTGATGCTGAAGCCTGGAAAACCTGCTGGGCGGGGGACCATCACGGTAAGAAAGAATTCTGGGGGGGCGAGGATTACATCAGTGAGGAATTCATGAAGGGATACAGTCTCCTGCCTCCCCTTCCTAGGTATCCGCTCAGGAGATGAAGGATAGTCGTATAGTGACCATGGAGGTGGAGGCCAGAAACCTAGATAAGAAGGTGTGTCTGGAAAGAAGACCTCGGGGGTTAAGAATTAAGGAGCAGGAATGGTATTCGGGAGGGTTTAAGAATTACGGGGGTGGGACTGGGGACTGGCAAAATGGTTGTCTCTCCCTGAGTCTTATACTGGGGTCTCTGTGTCATTGACAGGACTTCCTGGGGAAATCGGATCCGTTCTTGGAGTTCTTCCGTCAGGGTGATGGGAAATGGCACCTGGCGTACAGATCTGAGGTGTGATACCCCTGGGATTGGGTGAAGTGGGATAGGAGAGACTCTCTTGGGGCTTGTGATTACCAAGGTTTGGAACAGGGAGAAATAGACCGAGTATGGATAGAGAAGAGTGACCGTTGCCCATATGCCAGCCCAGAGCTCACTAGAGGCCTTACCCTCCATCTTCAGGTAATCAAGAACAACTTGAACCCTACATGGAAGCGCTTCTCTGTTCCCCTTCAGCATTTCTGTGGGGGAGACCCCAGCACACCCATCCAGGTGAGTTTGCCTCCTGAATGTACCTGGGGAGGGATTTATTCTCACCTGCCCATCATCCCTGGTCTCTGTATACACATACACACCTTCTGTCACCCTCCCTTCCTCACGCACAGGTGCGATGCTCAGATTATGACAGTGATGGTTCACATGATCTTATTGGTACCTTCTACACCAGCTTGGCCCAGCTGCAAGCAGTCCCGGTGAGTGCCAGTCCTGCTCAGGAGTGTGGAGGTGGGCTCTAAAGGACTGCAGCCGCAGGGAGAGAGGGAGAAAGGGAGGGAGGGCAGACCAGTTCCAGCTGATGCTCTGGGAGTTTCCTATCCTAATTTTTTCTTTCCTCACCAGGCTGAGTTTGAATGTATCCACCCTGAGAAACAGCAGAAAAAGAAAAGCTACAAGAACTCTGGGACTGTTTGTGTCAAGATTTGCCAGGTGAGGCAATAGCCCATGGGACCCAGGCTCTGACCCCTGTGCTCCACGGCCCCAACCCCTTCACTCCAGCTATGATCCTGGTTTCATCTGCAGGTAGAAACACAGTATTCATTCCTGGATTATGTGATGGGAGGCTGTCAAATCAACTTCACTGTAAGTTGCTTTATCAGGAATAAGAGAACAGATCTGGGTCTCAGAGTGGCCTTCAGCTCCCCTCCTCTCCTCCTCCTAGGTGGGCATTGACTTCACGGGCTCCAATGGAGATCCTTCATCCCCGGACTCCCTGCACTACCTGAGCCCAACAGGGGTCAACGAATACCTGACAGCACTGTGGACTGTGGGCAGCGTGATTCAGGACTATGACTCGTGAGTAACTTTCTTTTGCCCATCCCTCAGCCTCTGGGCTCACAGTCCCCTCTCTGTCTCTTCTCAACTCACTGTCTTCCCACAGGGACAAGCTATTCCCAGCATTTGGATTTGGGGCCCAGGTACCCCCTGATTGGCAGGTGAGCACGCTTTCCTTCCCCAACTCCTATTTTCAGTGTCAGGGTCCTGATTTGGGGGGATGTGGTTGACTTGCTGTGTGGCACCCAGCTTTATGTAGGGATGTATCCCTACAGACACATGTACAACGAATGTTCAGGACTACGTAGCTCCCCCACAATGCTTGCTGTATACCACAGTGTCATTTTTCTTTGCACATAGATGGTCATGGGAAAAGAACCTCATTTTGATTCTTGCCCTCAGGTCTCCCATGAATTTGCCTTGAACTTCAACCCCAGTAACCCCTACTGCACAGGTAAGTTCCTTCAAACTCCACTGTAAGGCAGATCTGTCTACACCTAGAAGGCCCAGCCCATGCAGAAAAGGGATTGTGGGGGTAATGGGGCAGATACCTGATTCTGTTGTCCAAAGAAGTAGATTTTTTCTTTTTTTTCAAAGATAGATTCATTCATTCATTCATTCATTTGACAGCATAAGTAGGCAAAGTGGCAGGCAGATGCAGGAGAAGGAAGCAGGCTCCCTGCTCAGCAGGGCTTGATCACAGGGCCCCAAGATCATGACCTGAGCTGAAGGCAGCCACTTAACCTACTGAGCCACCCAGGCGTCCCCAGAGGAGAGGATTTTGGAGCTAGGTCTTTAGACTCAAATCTATGTCTCGGGTCTTTATCTTGCCTCTTTCTAAAACCATGTAAGTTGGGGCCAATTTGCTTTGGCTTCATAAAAGTGATACATACTAAAGGATGTTGAATATTTAAGGAGAGGATATGTATAAGCTCTCTCTAAGCAGTGGTAGCCGTTACTGCTTTACCTTTGCCTGCAAGCTCACTGGTACCTGTCCGGGCGTTCAGGGTGCCCTTTGCCCACACTCTTGTCTAGAGAGGGCCAAACCTTGTAGCACCCCAATACCCCCAAGTGGGCAACAAACTAAAGGGGAAAACTTGACCTGACCTGATCTGACTTAGGTTTTTGACATGAGTTCAGACTTAGAGAAAAGTTGTGAGAGTAGTTAGAGGGGCTTTAGGTCTTTGGAGCTCAGCAGTCAGGCCCTAGGTCACAGATTCCCCAACCATAAACACTACATTTGCTTCGTGATTCTGTGTGTCACTCAGATTCTTTATCTCCCTTCCTCTCCCTCCCTATCCCCTGTGCTATGTATATCGATAGCTATATATTTACATCTTTATGTACATGTATATATATGTGTGTGTGTGTATATACACATTTTTTTTCTGAAATGTTTGAGAGTTACAGTGAATAAGCCCTCCCCCAAGTGTGCCTCTATGGCCCCACCAACTTTGCACCCTTCATTGTTTATCAGTGGATGTTTCCTAAAATCAAATTCTCTTACGTAACTACAGTACAATTCTCAAAATCAGGAGATTAACATCAATACCATTATCCAGTCTAGAATTTATTCAAGTTTTGCCAGTTGTCTTTTACAGTTAAAGAAAATCTCAGATCACATAATGCATTTGTCTGTCTTCCAGAGTTCTTGTCTTTCATGATGCTGACATATTTTAAGATTACAGGCTAGATAAGTAGAATGTCCTGCAGTTTGGGTTTATCTGATATTTATTTATGATTAGATTGAGATTATGTACTTCCGGTGGACATATTATAGAAGCGATGCTATGTGTTCTTTCAGTATACCATGTCAGGAGGCCCTGATGTTGATTTATCCTATTACTAGTTCTGTTAACTTTGATCATTTGGTTAAGGTAGAGTCTGCTAGGTTTGTCCGCTGTTTGTAATAAGTGTCTTTGGGGAAGATGCCTTGAGACTATATCAATATCCAGTTACTCATTAACTAGTACCCTATAGTTTTAGTATCCTATAGTTTTAGCACTCATTGATGATCTTTGCAGTCAGTGTTTGTCAGATGATTTTGTAATTCCTCCTCCTGCATTTATTAAGAGTTTTCCTCTTGGGGCACCTGGGTGGCTCAGTGGGTTAAAGCCTCTGCCTTCCGCTCAGGTCATGATCCTAGGGTCCTGGGATTGAGCCCCCATCGGGCACTCTGCTCGGCAGGGAGCCTGCTTCCCCCTCTCTCTCTGCCTGCCTCTCTGCCTACTTGTGATCTCTGTCTGTGAAATAAATAAGATCTTTAAAAAAAAAAGTTTTCTCTTCTTTCCCATTAATTACTTATCCAGGGGTTCTTGTTAAATGGATTATAATTAGTTTTATTTATTTATTTAAGATTTTATTTATTCATTTGACAGAGATCACAAGTAGGCAGAGAAGCAGGCATAGAGATAGGAGGAAGCAGGCTCCCTGCTGAGCAGAGAGCCCGATGCTGGGCTCGATCCCAGGACCTGGGATCATGACCCGAGCCAAAGACAGAGGCTTTAACCCACTGAGCCACCCAGGCGCCCCTATAATTAATTTTATTAAGCAGGTTATAATCTGATGCTTAACCATCTTAGATTTTTCAGGGGACCCCCTTAATCAGATTTAAGTCAAGTTGTGATTTAGGGGAAGTGCCCTTCTCTTTGGTCTTAATTTTCCTGTCATTAGGATAAAGTTTAGTACCTTGGGTTTATAGGGGTGATTGAATGAAATGCACCCAAGTTCCCAGATCTGCTTGGCCAGGATGGTGATGTCAGGATTGGTGTTTTACAGTGTCTTTTGCCCTCCTTTTCTAGGCATCCAGGGCATTGTGGATGCTTACCGCCAAGCCCTGCCCCAAGTTCGCCTCTATGGCCCCACCAACTTTGCGCCCATCATCAACCATGTGGCTAGGTTGGCAACCCAGGCGGCACATCAAAGGACTGCCTCGGTGAGGATCATTGGAGGTAGTGGTGGTGGGCAGTCTTGGTCAAGGGTTCCCTTCAGGGATATGTAACAGTAGTCTTCTTACCAGTATGGGAATGTGTGACTGGGGTGTTTAGGAGGTCTGCCTCAGTTTGTGAATGGACTTATCCCCAGCAATACTTCGTGCTGTTGCTGCTGACTGACGGTGCTGTGACAGATGTGGAGGCTACACGTGAGGCTGTGGTGCATGCCTCCCACCTGCCCATGTCAGTGATCATCGTGGGTGTGGGTGGTGCTGACTTTGAGGCCATGGAGCAGCTGGATGCTGATGGTGGACCCCTGCGTGCACGCTCTGGGGAGGCAGCTGCCCGTGACATAGTGCAGTTTGTGCCCTACCGCCGCTTCCAGAATGTGAGTGGGGACAAGCCTGGAGGTAGACCAGATCTGGGAGTTTATCCTTCCACCTCTCTGAGTGGGGATTCTCACCCTTCCATTGGGGCAGGGTTGGGTGTTGGGGGTTATATTCTTTGTATCCTTTTTGGGGTATGAAATGTAGACTTTGGGAAGCTGTCATGGGTCATCACTGACCTTGCCCTTTTTCTCCTGGCAGGCCCCACGGGAGACACTGGCACAGACTGTGCTTGCAGAAGTACCCACGCAACTCGTCTCCTACTTCAAGGCCCAAGGTTGGGCCCCATTCAAGCCACTTCCACCCCCAGCCAAGAGCCCTGCACATGCTCCTCAGGCTTAGATTCCCTCAGAGGGTGGGCTATGGCTGGTCCTCAGCCTTGTGTCCCCAAGGTCTCTGTGGGCATGGTTCAACCCTACACACATTCCCCAGTGCTGCACTTTACATTTTATACTTTTATATTTGCTCCTGCTGTTGCTCTTGATCCCTCCTGCTTGCACCTGGAGTCCTTCATTTAATAAAGATCAATGAAGACCAACTGCTTTGCCACCACTCTCTTTTTGAGTGGGACTGAAAAAGTCCCACTTTTGACTTTTAGCCATGTTTATTTTTCCTGAGCCTCGGTTTATCCCCTTAGAGGTCGTTGAGTGAAGGATACCTCTGACATCATAGGCCTAGGCAAAGAAATTTGGTATTCCAGGCCAGAAGTCTAGAAACACTTCTGTTTTTAAAATACAAGGATCAAATGTGAGCCAAACAGCCAGCCTGCCCTGCCTTAGGACAGGGCTGAGCTGGGAACACAGATAAGGTGGAACATGCTAGGTGAGGGATTAGTTTAAGGACTATGCTAGTCTGGAGGAGGGAGAAGTGGTGTTTTTTTTTGTTGTTTTTTTTTTTAAGATTTTATTTATTTATTTGACAGAGATCACAAGTAGGCAGAGAGGCAGGCACAGAGAGAGGGGGAAGTAGGCTCCCTGCTGAGCAGAGAGCCTGATGTGGGGCTCGATCCCAGGACCCTGAGCCCATGACCTGAGCCAAAGGCAGAGGCTTAACCCACTGAGCCACCCAAGCGCCCCTAGAATCCTGAATCTTTATAACAGCTAATTTTTTTACTAGAAAATTGATAACGTATTTTCATTATAAAAGAAAGAATACAGAAAAAAATAAAATAATATGCCCCATGCCCCAAAAAAATATTTGGGGATATTTTTTAGTCCGTCTTAACAAAACTCTAATCTATACATGTTTTTTATTTTATAAAAATGGGGCCATATTATACATACTATTTTAACATGCTTTAAAATGCATGTTAGTACAGGGGCACCTGGGTGGCTCAGTGGGTTAGGCCTCTGCCTTCAGCTCAGGTCGTGATCTCAGGTTCCTGGGATGGAGACCCGAATCGGGCTCTCTGCTCTGCAGGGAGCTTGCTTCCTCCTCCCCATCTGCCTGCCTCTCTGCCTACTTGTGATCTGTCTCTCTCTCTCTCTCTCTCTCTGTCAAATAAATAATAAATAAAATCTTTAAAAAAAAATGCATGTTAGTACAAAATTATTTCAAATATAAATATTTTATAAAATAGATAATTGAGCAGGTGAGGGTTCCTATCTTTCCTAGATCTGACATTTTTTTTCTAAGTAGGATATTATATTACACATACTCTTTGTACCTTGTTTTTATTATATTTTGGGTGCCTTACCCATTAGAACTTATTGGTGACCTTATTCGTTTTAATGCATAAATTACTCTGTATATGAGTATCTTACAGCTTATTTAGCCAGTCATTTATTTATTTATTTTGAAGATTTTATTTATTTGACAGAGATCACAAGTAGTCAGAGAACTGAAGGCAGAGGCTTTAACCCACTGAGCCACCCAAGCGCCCCCAGTCTTTTATTTATTGAGATTTGGGTCCCCTCCAATTTTACAATATTACAAAGTGTTGTAATGAATATTTCTGTACATTTATCTGTGCATTTGCCACAATATATATATATTTTTTAAGATTTTATTTATTCATTTGACAGACAGAGATCACAAGTAGGCAGAGAGGCAGGCAGAGAGAGAGGGAGGAAGCAGGCTCCCTGCTGAAGAGAGAGCCCAATGCGGGGCTCGATCCCAGGACCCTGGGATCGTGACCTGAGCCGAAGGCAGAGGCTTAACCCACTGAGCCACCCAGGCGCCCCTGCCACAATATTTCTGAAGGAAGTTCCTAGAAGTAGAATGCTAGATCAAAGGATGTGAATATTTAAAATTTTAATAGATAACTGTAAATTGCCTTCTATAACAACATTTTTTTGTATCCCTTTTTCCTTTAATCTGACAAGCAGAAAATATTTTCATTTTTAGCTTGAATTTAATTCTGAAGGCGTGGTACCATTTCATGTATTTATGAGTTCTATTTCTTCTGAATAGTCTATTTATAGGTTTTTTTGTTGTTTCAGCCTTTATTCTTACACATGTGGAAAATACTTCCTTCCAAGTTATTGCCTTTTCATTTATAGTATCTTCTAATCCATAGAATTCTTTGGAAGTTTATGTATACCAGTCTAGCTTGCTTTTTAAGAAATTATCCATATATCATGAATTGCTTTCCATGACATTAAACATTCCCTTAAATATTACCCTTTCTTTTGGTCACATTATTTTGGTAGCATAATTTATCATCTTATATGGGATTCCTGGGTGGCTCAGTCAGTTAAGCGTCTGTCTTCAGCTCAGGTCATGATCCCGGGGTCCTGGAATCAAGTCCCACGACAGGCTCCCTGCTCAGCAGGGAGTCTGCTTCTCCCTCTCCCTTCAACCCTTCCCCTGCTCATGTTCTGTCTCTCTCTCTCTCTAATTAATTAATTAATTAATTAAAAATTGGTTTATTATCTACTATTTCTGTATTCTCTTTATAGCGTAATGAATATCCTTAAAAGTATTATCTTTGATTATATTGATATATCCTTTGTTTCCATTCTTAGGAATGAAATTAGTATGATTAGAGAATAATAAAATGTTGTGTTTTTTTTAAGATTTTATTTATTTATTTGACAGACAGAGATCACAAATAGGCAGAGTGAGAGGGAGAGAAGCAGGCTCCCTGCTGAGCAGAGAGCCCAATGCAGGGCTCGATTCCAGGACCTGAGCCAAAGGCAGAGGCTTTAACCCACTGAGCCACCCAGGCGCCCCAGAGAATAATAAAAAGTTTTAAGGCTTTTGGTCCCATTGTGAAACTGCCCTCCAGAGAACCTATATTAGTTCGTATTTCTAACCTTGGGCTTTGAGAGCATTCAGTACTTACTTATTTTACTTATTTTAAAACGATTTTATTTATTTTTTTCACAGAGAAGCAGGGGGAACAACAGGCAGAGGGAGAGGGAGAAGCAGGAGGAAGATCCCAGGACCCTGGGGTCATGACCTGAGCTGAAGGCAGCTGCTCAACCAACTGAACCACCCAGGTGCCCCTCAGTAGAGTAATTTAAATTATGAAAGTAATATCCTGAAAATTTAAACAAATGGATATGTGCTTCACTCTCACATATATGCATGCATTCCACTTCCTAGAGATCTAAGCACTGTTTATAATCTGTATATATATTCTTCCAGTGCATGAACACACTGGGAGGATCTCAACAGGCAAGATGGTGCATGTTCCTTTGCCCAGGCTGGTCCCCCTTTTCTTTTTGCCTAGGTAGAACTCCTTAATCTTTGATGCCTGATTCCTCCATCTTTTATTCTTTCAATTCTACTTTGACCCTTAGAGTAAAGAATTCTTGGATCAATAAAGGAACTGTTTCCTGGAGCATCCTCCCTCCCCTGTCAGGCTCCCTGAGGGCAGGGACTGATGAACACTAGACCACTTGTACTGGGCCTTGTAGTAAAGACAGCCTGATATGGGACTACAAGGCCTGTGTCAGTTCTGACTCCGATGCTTCCTAGAGATTCTCAAGTCTCCTTAGTTTTTGAATGTTTAGTCCAAGAAAAGGGGTAGTTAACTTCTCCAACTGTACCTGTAGGAGTTGGGGAGACTGTCCCAGAGTATAGAGGTAGGAATTGAGGTGCACAAATACAGCTTCAGGCTGACTGGCAGCTCTGAGTTAAAGAGGGTGGCCTCTGGAAGAAGGTGGGTTTGGGTTCCACTGTGGCGTTGTTCACTAGCTGTGTGACCTTGAGCAGTTCCTGACCTGAGCGGTTCCCCCTCTGAAGTTACGAGGATTAGCTAATGTGTAGAATGTCCAGAGTACCATCTCTTGTGCCTGGTAAGCACTCCATAAACATGAGCTGCTATCTTATTGATCTGAATTTCTCCAAATTAAGAAGGTGGATTGGAAAGTAGCCTCCCCCCCCACCATATTTATATGCCAAAGGCAACCAGAGTCCTCCCTACCCCCCTCAGCATGGATCCAGCTGCTTTTAGCACAGACCTGCACTCTACTCCAACAATCAGCATCTTTAATGGGGTTCCCCTGTGGCACTGTCCCCTGCCCCCTCTGAAGTTCGCATGCCATGGGCCCGGACCCGATACAAGCATGTGAAATGGGGATGGCCCCAGTTGCTTAGAATCTGGATCTTCACCTTGGGAAAGGCAGCTGGGGGGTCATTCTGGGGAGACAAATGGTTCATGCCAGAGCCTGCTGTCCCGAGGGCTGCCTTCCTCCCCAGTTTTCCTTTGCTGTCCCATTCCTTTAGCACCCTCACCCCCAGAGACACACACCTGTAGGTGGAAAGTCTGAATCTCTGATTTCTCCACATCGAAGGTGAATTTCCCCAAGAAAACTTCAGTTTCATCATCAACCTGGAGGCCCTGGTGGGTGAAGAGTGAGTAGAAGAACAGTGAGGCACAGGTGGAAGAGGGAGAAAGCAACTTTATTGAGGACCTACTATGGCATAGTTGTATGCACGCTCTCATTTTTTGGTGTTAGGATAGTATAGTGTGGGACGTGGGCTCTAAGAAGTTCGCAGTTTAGTTTGGCCAATTGTCAGCTGTGTGACCTTGGCAAATAACATCCCCTTTCTGAGCATTACTTTCTTCATCAGTGAGGGGGGAGATGAAAATACTTCTTAGGTTGTTGACTGGATGCAAGGAGATGATCCATTTAAAGTGCTTAGCACAGAATAAGTGCTCAATAAAGCCATACCTAATGTTTGGATATGGTTGTAATTATAACCTGTGGGCCTGAGAGATGAGTGGTAATATCTCCATTTTTTGGATGAGCAGGCGAAGACTCAGTGACACCAATTTTCATAACTGGTATTTTCTAGGCAAAATCCCCCACCTCCTTAGCCTTAGCCCCACTCACGTAGACTGCGAAGTCTCGAGGGGCGCTATTGGCTCCCCCGGTGTGTGCCACACTGGGTGGTGGATGCTGCAGGGTGACGTCACTCAGTTGCACACGACCCGGTAGCCGGATCACCACCTGGCCCTGGTCGCCCTCAAAAGCCCAGCAATTCCCAGGAAACACATCTGGCTGCAGACGAGCAGGAAGACCTTCAGAACCCTCAACAGAGCAACTACGGCCCTTCCCCAGCCTGGGCATTGGTTCAGGTAGGACCGACCCTTAGCCCAACCTCTTCATTGGCCCCACCCAGCCCTCTACCTGGAGCCTGGGTGTTTGCGCTGCCAGATCCTGTTAAGCGCCATAGTCCCTAGGACCACTAGACCTGGCCTCCAGCAGGGCAATCCTCTGCCAGGCAGGACCCCACCTAGCATCATGACCTCAGTTCCATTGGGTCCCACCAATAGGGAGCTGTTGGGTCCTTTCCCCAGCATCCCGCCCCTGGTCTGTTTCTGGGATCCAGGTTCCAGGCCCACCTCCAGAATAACTGTTGGCGGCCGCGCATAATTCCAGAAGCTGAAGCGATTCCAGAAGTAGGCAGTGTTTGCATCTTCATAGTCCTGTGATGTCTTCTCTAGGTCAATGGAGGCCCCTGGAGCAGGAAGAAGCAATCATTCACAGGCTTCCAGGCCTGACCGACAGCTGGGGCAGGGTCTCTGAGGTCCGTCTTTTTGGTCTGGTCATATGTGTAGGTCTGTCTGTGTCAATGTCTCCATCTTTTTCTGTGTCTCCGAGTGTCAGTCTTGCAGTGTCTCTGGGTCTTACCCACAGAGCTGAGCGCATAGTCGGGTTTCCTCACAAAGTCTTCATTCAGCCTCTGGAATACAATCTTGGCCACTCTCTGAAAAGAGGGAGGGCAGGTCCTGGAGGGATGGAGCTTGCAGGTGGATTTACAGGGAGGTAGAGTTCCGGGACTAGGTTCTCTGGATTGGATTTTGTGGACCCCGAGAGAGAAATCCCAAGTTGGGGCTCTGGGGCGGGGTTTACTGCTCCAGACCCAAGGAACGGGCTCCGCAAGGGGCTTCCAAGGTGGACCTTGGACTGAGCAGTGTGTGGAGACACGGGCAGCACTTTGGACAGACAGAAGGCTGCAGGCCTCACCTCGCTGTTGGCTGCACGAACGCTGGACACCTCCTTGTGTAGTTTATCCAGCTCGGCCTGGAGCTGCTGCAGTTGCTGCCCCTGGGAGCGCACACGCTCGTGGTACTCGCTGTAGGCGGGAGGTTGGCACAGCGAGGTTGGCTCCCTGTCCCCCTGGGCACTTCCCCTAAGGTCCTGCACAGAAGTGCCTTTGAGCCCCCTGGTTCCCCACCCCAGGTGCCCTTTCACCTTAGAGTCAGCATCTCCTTAGGTTCCTATTGGAGGGAGGGAGGGACAAAATACAACGCTGCTCAGCTCCCACCCACTCTCTTCTCCCACTTCAGCCTGGGAGCAGCCTGACTCAAAGGGCCTACTTTTTGAGGACTGCCTCCCCTTCCCTGACCTGCCAGGACCTCTCAGAGACCCCCAACCGCCTCTGGGCACAATCCTTCAGAGAGATCTGTTTATATCCCTTTGTTAGGATTGGAGCCTCCAGCACTGTCCCCTCCCACCAGCTGAGGGGACTCCACACTTTCCAGGTTCATACCCTGCCAACCACCCACCCTGGGATACAGTTGCCCTGACTCACATTGTCCAAAGGAGGAACCAGGTACAGCAGCCCCCACCAGAGTGCTGGAGAAAGAAGGGTAGTCTCAGGGCAAGCCAAGGGAGAGGGTTTCCTTGGCATAAAGGGGTGGTGAGGAGAGAAAAGGCTTGAGGGGGGCTGCTGGATCTAAGGGGGGCTAGTGGGCTCTGAAGGGGACTGTGAGCAGCTGAAGGCCTTGAGTGGGCTGAGGGATACAGGAGAAAATGTGCCAGGTTTGGCTGCAAAGCATCCAGGGCTGGGGCCCCAGGGGATTCACCACCCCCTTACCTGCCAGAAAGAGGCTCAGTAGTGACACAGCTGTGAGCAGGAACCGGATGGAACAGACCTCCCTGAAGAACCGGAGGGAGACTGAGGCCCGGACCCTAATGCGCCCCGCAGCCCCACGCCAGGTCCTAAACCCAGCTTCTGCTGACAGGACCCAACCAGGTCCGATTGAGACAGGCTCAAGCCTCCGCGGGTCAGGCCCTGCTCCCCGCCCCATTCCCTCCCTCTGACCTGTATACAATGACCAGCGCGTCTCCTACCAGGGACAGCAACAGGCTCAGCACCTGCAACAGCAGGCCTGGAGAGAAGAGTTGGGGCAGAGATGAAGAAGGGCTCAGATAGGTTCAGGAGGGTCTTGGGAAGAGAAGGGTGGGCTAGGAGAATTAGATGAGGGCAAGGAGAACGAGTTCAGGCTCAGAGAAAGTGGCTCGGGCTCAGGGAAGGGTCTGGAGCCTGACATGGACGCGGGGCTCAGAACAAGCAGGTCTCTCAGAAATGAGGACTGGAGTTCAGAGAGGGGAGCCGGAGGGTCAAAGGGGCTCCGGGCTGGCGTGGCCCGTACTCAAGAAGTTCTTGGACACGCGCGGTGGAGGCATCTCCTGTCTCAGATCCAGGGTCGAGAGAAGGTCGAGCTGCTCCTCAGAGGCTACGGGAGATCCAGCCGGTTCTGCGGGAGCCCAGGGGCGCCATTGGGGCCTTGCGCAAGGCAGGTCCATTCTTTCCCCGGGACCGGGCCGCAGATTTCCCAGCCCAGAAGCGGGGCAGCCTCCACGGGCACTGGTCCCACCGCATCCCCACCCTAGGTCTCTCTGCACTCTGAGGCCCCACCCCTCAAGGATGCTCAGTCAAGACGTTGGTAACTCGGCCGAACGGAGACCCCGCCCTCAGGCGAGTCTTGGTGCCGCCTTATTTATAGGTAGCTACTTATGCGATCACCGAGGCCGCGCCTCCTCAGTGGTGTCCAATTACGGGATATCCCCGCCCCTTCCCAGGACCGTCCATCACTCCAAGGTCCCGCCCCCTAGGGAATCGTATTTGACACCTCCCTCTTCGCCCTACAGGCCCCGCCCCTTAGGAGGTAGCCCCCTAGATTTTATCCCGATTCCGTGCAAGCCCCGCCCCCCTTGACCCCGCCCCCTCCCTCAGCTCTCCCGGGTTCGACCCCGCCCGCACCCGAGGCCCCGCCCCTCACGGTTGCCGCGCCACAGGCGGTCTGCCCATTGTGGCTCCGAGGCGCAGGCTTCTGCCGAGAGCTTCCAGCCCATGTGGTTCCTCCGGGCACTCCTGCGCTCAAGGCGGGCTCACCGCAGCTCGAGCCCCGGGCTCTTCTGCCCTCAGGCTCCCCGGGGCCCGGCCCAGCTGACCGTTGCCCGCTGCTGTCCCCCGAGGTGACGCTCACTGAGCTGTTGCTGTTGTCGCTGTAGAAGTTGGATGTGTGCTTGTGAGGGGACTTGGCCGAGCCCGGGCGGGGGCTCCGCCGCATCCTGACCCCGAGGCGCCCTCTCACGGACGCCAAAGTCGCCGCCGCAGCCGCCAAGGCCCTCGGCTCTCCCTCAACCGATGTGCGCCGCCGGAACCCCACAGACCCTGTGTGCGGCCGACGGGCCCCCCAGCCAGATTCAACCCTCTCCTTCGTAGCTGAGCCCGGCTGCTGACGTCATAAAGGAGCCTATAGTCTCTACGGAACTCCCTGAGGGTGTGTCACAGAACTAGTCGTGACAGCCCTGGGAGCCATGGCAGTCTCTTATTCTTTCCCATGTTAAAGCAAACGATGACATCACATCACTTCCCAGAACGCCCTATCTTATGCACTTGTTTTAAAAGATTATCTAGCCCCCTTCCTGCTTAGTTTTTCGCCTCAGCTCATATCACCTATATGCTGTATATTTTACTTACATATTTCTTCATTGCCTGTCACACCCACTAGAACGTAAACTTTATGAAGGCAGGGATTTTTGTCCTGTTCACTAGTGTATCCTTCAAGACCTAGATAGGTCTAATGAATGAATATTAAGAAGGGGTAGAGTGGGGAGGCACCTGGGGGGCTCAGTCGGTTAGGCTTTTGCCTTCCGCACAGCTCATGATTCTGGGGTTCTGGGATGGAGCCTCGCATCCGGCTCCTTGCTCAGCAGGGAGCATCCTTCTCCCTCTGCCTCGCTCTGCTGCTTCCCCTGCTTGTGACCTCCTTCTCTCTGTCTGTCTCTCTGTCAAATGAATAAATGAAATCTTTAAAAAAAGGGGGGGGGAGGGAGTCACCCAGGGCAGTTCTAAATAAACACTTAGTTTCTTTTGATCAGCAAACCCTTCAGGCCCGTCCTCTCTTCCTAGTCCTCAGGCCAGAGAACTCAGACCTCAGGATCTGTGCTTCCCTCTCCCAGACCCATGTTCACCAGGAGTCCATGGGGTGAGAATTCAGCACCCATCAACCACCATACCCACACTCCGACCATCTTGCGATACCAAAATTGGAATGAGGAATCGCAGGTGGTCATAGCCAAGAGACCATTTATCCTGCTGTGCAATAGAATAGAAATTCAGGTTCCCAGGTACATTGTGAGATTCTACTTGAGCATTTCTTGAGTGGGTGCAGGAATGTGCATTTTTAACAACCATATGTGTGATCCTGATTAAGAACCACACTTTGAAAAGCAATGCAGTGCATTCTATGCACATTACACAGCTAGGCAAGTAGGTCCAGAAAGGGGAAAAGAGTTTCTAGAGTCCACACATTTTATGATAGAGATTAGATTTCCAAAATCCTGCCCTGGAGCCCAGTACTTTCTGCTACATCCCATTTTCTTTGGAATGTTAGGAAGAGAAAGTGACAGTTCTTAGAGGGGATGAGGGGGAGTGAAAACTTGCCAGGCTGTGTTCCTGCCCAGAAGGGGATGTGCCTGGGATCCCTGGGTGGCTCATTTCATTGAGCACATCCACCTTTGGCTCTGGTGGCAATCCCAGTGTCCTGGAAGTGAGCCCCGCATGGGGCTCCCTGATCAGCCAGGAGTCTCCTTCTTCCTCCCCCTGCTCTTGTGGTCTTGCTTGCTCTCTCTCTCTCTCTCTCTCTCCCCCTATCAAATAAGTAAAACTAAAAGAAGAAGAAGAAGGAAGAGGAGGAGGAGGAGGAGAGGGAGAGGAGGAAAGGAAATGCCCACATTAGTTTCCAGAAGGGTGGCATGAATACCCTGCTTGATTAGATGCCACAGAGGTCGGGGTGAAGGGAGGGAAAGGTCAAGGCACTTCGAGCTAAGAATTCTGGTCCCCTCTCTGACCTTCTTTGGATCCCACTGCCCCTGTCAACTGGGGATGTGAAGCCTTCCCCCAGTAACTGGGGCCTTAAGGTCTAACCTGGACCTTACTTAAAAACGGGACAACCCATGCCTGATTGTCTTGTGTTCTGTAGACCTCAAAGCTTGTTTGGGCAGGTAACTCCTGGGAAACAGATCAGGGCTTTCTAACCCCTCTATTAAGTTGGAGAAGCTGAAGCACAAGGAGGGACTGACTGTGTCTGGCTCAAGGCCACACAGCAAGACCCAGCTCCTCTGAAGGTCTAATCTTATCTCTGCTGCTGCCTGATACATTCCTTGGACAGAAGCCAAAACGACAAATTGCCAGTTCCAGAACCCACCCAGCATTCCTTTCTACTGCCTGGATGTCTTTCTCTGCTCAAACCCTGTCCTGGAAGCCCATTTTATTTTACTTATTTATTTTTTTAAGTAGGCTCCATACCCAATGTGGGCCTTAAACTCATGACCTTGAGGTCAAGAATCACATGCTCTACGGACTGAGGCAGGCAGGTGCCCCCTCAAAAGGCCATCTTAAACACTGTCTTCTCAGGGTAAGTGCCTCTGGCCACCCTCCTCTTGAGTTCCTCAGTCCTGACCCTTTCCTGCTCTGATGGGCAATGCAGTTATTTTGTTTGGTGTTGGAATCTGTGATGCAACTAAGCTACTGGAAGACAGAGAATGTGTGTGCGTCCCCTCTGTGGCTACACCCTTCCCCAACGTGTCTGCATAACACAAGTCTTGCCTATAGCAGGTGTTTTTAAACAGAATGGTGAAATGCATAGCCAGGATAGGCACTCCACACCTAGTTACATTCACACCTGAGTGCAGGCTACCATATACATTCATTCCTTCATTCAGTAAAAGTACTGCACATCTGTTTAACGGTCACTAACCTAAGTGAGGAGCTCTATGTCCAGAAAATGCACAATTGTTCAATATTTTATAGACAATATCAAGAACTTTCAGATCCCCTGGAGCTTCTCTATGGTCCCATTAGTAAGACCCCAAGTCCCCAAGTTAAAGACCTCTGGCTCCTGGGTAAGAAGTGTTCTGAACACTTGCTGTGTGTAAGCTAGGGACATACGTTCAATCACTCATTAATTCCAATGTGTTGAGCACCCACAGCACTAATGCTGGGGCCAGGGGATTCATTTATTAATCCATCCATTTATTTAGTCAGTTTTTTGAGGGTCTACCATGTACTAGACCCTCAGTGGGGCACTCCGGACAGAGAAATAAATAAGAAGCATCATGAGACCTGTGCCCTGAGGCCTCATTGGCTAGTGGGGACAGAGTAGGGTCCTGTCTCTCCCCTTGACTCCATCTCCACCTTATCCCAGCTCCCACTTCCCAAGAATGCATGCAGGATGGAGGTAAAGCTGGTGCAGGCAGGGAGGCCTGAGCTGATCACAGGGACCTTACCCCCTTTTCTCAGTCCTTCGGCTCCCTCTCCACCCATGACCCCCAGGCCTGCCTGTGTGTTTGACTAAAGGGTAGGGATTGCTGAACCTGCTGGGTGAGTCCAGTTGAGTCAGAGGCAAACGGGGTGAGCGGGCAGGAGGGCAGGTGGGCAGAGGGAGAGCCAGTCGCCCTGGGACAATGGCTCTGACAGTGTGTGTGCGGCGACTAACGGGGCTGCCGGGCACCCCTGACTGACAAGTGAGGCTCAGCTTTCAGGGTGAGGCTTTGTAGGGGTGTTCTAAGGATTTTGTAACTGGGGGGCTCCCATTTCTCCATTCCCTAGGCCCCCAATCCAGTGCCTAGGCATCTCTCCAGCCTGTCTCCTTCCTCCCCAAGCCCAGTTCTCTGCCTCTTCCCTGTCCCTCTTCCACATTTCTTTAAGGGTGAACCCAGGGGGACTGGACCCTGGTCTGGGCGTGTGTGTGTGTGTGTGATTTCTTTGTGGGGAAGGGCTGATAAATGACTATTTCAATTCTGAGCAGGCTTCACCCAAAAAACAAGGAGAATTCGCTGTGGTCAAGAAGCAGATATCAGGGGCGCCTGGGTGGCTCAGTGGGTTGAGCCTCTGCATTCGGCTCAGGTCATGATCTCAGAGTCCTGGGATCGAGCCCCGAATCGGGCTCTCTGCTCGGCGGGGGGCCTGCTTCCTCCTCTCTCTCTGCCTGCCTCTCTGCCTGCTTCTCTGCCTGCTTGTGATCTGTCAAATAAATAAATTAAAAAAAAAAATCTTAAAAAAAAAAAAAAAGAAGCAGATATCAGTGAGGTGAGTGGGTTGGGTCCTGGAGGGGGAGAAGCTGATCTGTGCACCATCTAAGTCCCTCTTTAGATGAGCTGGGGAGCACATTCCTGGGTTTTGGGAGCTGTATTCTCAGGAAGTGGGATCAGTCTCAGACTTGAGAAGCCAGACCCAGTCAGAATCAAGACTGGGGGGATTAGTTCTTGACTGTTAGTTACCCTCCGATCAGCCCTAGTTTAGAGTTAACCCTGTGTTGGGGGAGGAGGGTTTGGTTCCAGGTTTAGGATAAATTAGAGAGTTAGCTCCAAGTTTGGAGGGTTGGATCCTGTTTTAGGGTTAGGATAGGTTCTGGACTGGTGGTCAGGGTCAGCCCAGCGTTGTGTATCACAAGATTCCTCCTATCCTCAGCTGTTCCGTTGGCCACACTATGGGGCTCCGCTTGTTGGGGAGTGCCTGTCTGTGCAGGTGGTTAACTGCAGCCGTATGTTCAGCCCCAGGTGAGTAGGCCTGGGGGAGCCAAGGATGCAGGTGGGGCTGGACATGGTGTGGGGCCGGATGTGGTGTGGGGCTATCCTTGTGGGTCATTCTTCTGCTCCCTGCCATACCCACAGGTCTCTCGGGACCCTGGTGATCTCCCTGCAGCAGTTACAGAGTACTGGGCATTTGGTGCTACGGGAGGCCCTAGTGGATGAGAATCTTCGAGTGACCCCCGTGAGTCTCACGAGTCCTCAGCCTGCTATCCCCAAGCCTGAGAGTCCCTCTAGATAGAGAGTTCCATTTTTCTTATTTATTTATTTATTTATTTATTTAACAGACAGAGATCTGGCAGGCTGAGAGGCAGGCAGAGAGAGAGGGGGAAGCAGGCTTTCTGCTGAGCAGAGAGCCCGATGCGATGCGGGGCTCAATCCAAGGTCCCTGAGATCATGACCTGACCCGAAGGCAGAGGCTTAAACCACTGAGCCACCCAGGCACCCCAAAGAGTTCCATTTTTCAGAGGGGAAAACCCAGATCCAGACAAGAGTGATAACAAGATCCCCCAGCCACTGCTCCTTTCACTGTGGCCCCTAAATGGGTTAGCCCCTACGTGGGCTAAGAGCCAGGCTCAGCGCTGAGGACCAGGGGTGTGGTAATGGGGGAAGAAAAGGGGCTCAGTTCTGCTCCCTCGCCCAGGACCAGACTCAGTTCTTCTGGGAGGCAAAGATGAACCTGGCTGGGTTTTCCTGGTGTTTCATGGAGGGTCATATAACCTGGGAGGCATGGACCTGGGTTCAAATCTCTGATCCACCATTTCCCAGCTGAGAACTTGGACAAGTTATTTAGCTTCACTAAGCTGTTTCCTCATTTACATTATGTGGAGTCATAGGAAATGTTGAACTTCTCAGTCTGTTGTTTGTTGAGCTCTGATTATAAGCTGTGCCAGGCAATGAGGATTGAGTGGTGAGCACAGCCAGATAAGGATTTGCCCTCTTAGAGTTCCATATCTAAAGAGGGAGGCAAACATTGAACAGATATTCACATGAATAAATGCAAAATTGTCACTGATGGTTGTTATAAAAGAGCTAGGATAGTGTGTAATTTGGAGGCATAGTGTATTTGGGGGTCAACTAAGGTTCCCGAGGAAGTAGTGTTTGAACTTGGAATGGAAGGATGATAGGAGTTAACTAAGTGGGAAGGGAGAATGCTCCAGGCAGAAGAATGGGCAGATGCAAAATCCCAGTGCTCTGAGAGAGCATAAGGCGGGTGCAGGGCAGGAGCAGACCTCCTACGGGACAGGACTGGAAAGGCTGGCAGGGGCCAGACCATGCAGAGCTGGGAAGGCCACAGTCATGAATTTCCAAGAACAAAGAGAGAATTCTGGAGTCGTGTTTGGCCTCTTCAAGAAAGAGGTAACTTGCACATGCTAAGTTCTTAATAAGTTGTCAATATTATTAATGACCAGAGAGAAACTACAAAGTCATCACAGAGGCAGGCCAGGAGGGTCTCTGGGTACAGGTGGGAAAAAAAAAAAAAAAAGGCATTGTCTTTGGACTTCTCTTAGCCCCAGGCAGTTTGAGGGGCACTGGGGCACACTGTGTGTCTGGTTTCAGATCCAGGTGGAGCTTGACCTGAAATATCGGCCCCCCAGAGGGGGCAACTGGAGCCTGGGCAGAGGAAGATTTTGGGTCATCCATCCGGGACAGGTACCCCCGCCCCTCATCTCCTGCCATCTAAGCAAGGCCAGATTGTTCCAGCCCAGCCAGTTCTTGGAAGGGAGAAGTGGGACCTAACTGTTCTCTGGATCTGCTGGATGTGGTGACCCTTGGACCCGTGCTGCCCAGCCTGTTGCTCTGTAGTCCCTCACAGTCCCTCACTCCTTTCACTTATATTCCTTCCAGCTCAGAACTGATCATCCCCAATGTGGGCTTCCAGGAGCTGGAGTAAGTATATGGAGCTGATCTGGGATCACCAAGTCAGTCTTGGGACTAGGAGTCAGTGACCCAGGGTCAGTCCCAGGGTCTTGGGTGGGGCGGGTGTCAGTATTTAATTAATTCTAGGGTGAGAAGTCAGTCCTGGAATCAGGAGTCAATTCTGGAATTAGGGGTCCCTGGTTAGGGGTCAGTTCTGGAAATAGTGGGGTCAGTGTAATGGTCAGAGGTCAGTCCTAGTGTCAGGGAAGTCAAGGGGTGCCCAGAGATGGGTGACAGGTCCAGACACATTCCTTGAAGGCCTTTCTTATCAGGCCCCGGGAGGCGCAGCTGGAGCGGCGGGCTGTGGCATTGGGCCACAGGCTAGCTCGAGGCCTAGGTCAGCAGGATGATGAAGACGAGCTAGAGCTGGATGGAGCTGGAGGACGACCCTGATGTGGAGCTTTCAGGGGTCGTGTTCAGCCACCTCAAGAGGTAACTTGCACCCACTGCACACCTGCACCCACACCTACCAGCGTATCAGCCTCACATGCTTACACATGTAGGCCCGTGCTCCTCCATGCTCACAATCACACAATCCCAAGGTATGGGTGAGGAGTGGATATCCTGGGATCAAGCGTCACCTGCTCCTAGACATACACCCTGCCCCACTCACGCACACGGTTACACCGGCACACGTGGAGATGCCGGAGCCCACTTAGGGGATGAAACTTGATGAGGGTAAGGAGTTTTGTCTCTTTTGTTCACTGCAGGGTCCCAGGGCCTAGAATAGGGTTGGCACATAGTGGATATTGAACAAATCTCTGTCAAATGAATGAATGAATGAATGGTTTCAGGGCTCCAGGAATGAGTCAAATTCAGGGTAAATGGTTGAGATGGATGCCAGACAGACTGGAAGCACTCAGAATCCAGAAGTTCAGAGGGAGAGGAGGTCTTACCCCTAGCACTGAGCAAGAGTGTAGGTGGCCCAGGAGAGGAAGTGCAGTGAGAGCTGACCCTGTCCTTCCCACAGCCGCACTCGGGGCCTGGCTCGAGGGGATCCCTTCCAGGCGTGTGGAGCTCGGGACTTCCAGGTACCTACGCTCTCCCTCTAGGCCCCAACCCTTGGTGAATACCACCCACTCTGCACACTGGAGGTTTTCCCCCTCCTTTGGCAGGGATGGCTTCCTTTTCTCTTGCTTCTGCCTGCTTCAGGTGGCCGTCACAGTGCTCGAGGCCCAGAAGCTGGTAGGAGTCAACATTAACCCCTATGTGGCCCTGCGTGTTGGGGAGCAGCGCCGAGTGACCGCCACCCAGCGCGGGACTAATTGCCCCTTCTACAATGAGGTGCGTGCAACCAAGGAAGAGGGGCCTGAGAGGGACCCAGGATTTAGCCGGTGGGCGGAGGAGGCGTGGGCTAGGTGGAATCCTGCTAGTGCCTTTGGTAAAGAGGGGCTCTGTGAGGGAGGGGGTGCCAAGAGGCACCAGGACAGGGAGGAGGGCGTTCTTTTTGCAAGAGGCAGGGGCCAGGGGGCATGAGCCCTTCACATATACTTTCTCTCACCTCTCTTGTTACCCCACTTCAACCTAGTACTTCTTGTTCGAATTTCATGAGACCCGGCTTCACCTCCAAGACTTGCTGCTGGAGATCACGGTGAGGCGGCTAGGGATGAGAGGTATCCTCTAGAGAAAGGGGGATGACGAAGTTCCAGAACTAACCCCAACTTCCCCCAGGCTTTCCATTCGCAGACCCTCCCCTTTATGGCCTCCCGGATAGGCACCTTCAGGATGGATTTGGGCATTATCTTCGACCAGCCAGGTATCGAACCCTCCCCTCCTTTAGACTCATCTGCACCGACAGGGGAAATTGACCCTTTGGGCACTAATCCCTAGATACTAACTTCGGAGACAGAAACCTTTTCAGAAGGCTGACCTGCAGGCGCTTCCGCTCCTCCTCCCTACCGAGTCGGACACGAACCCCGGTCAGCGCAGCCCCACGACCGCCCCGTGCAGCCTGCCAGTGTCCCCTGAACTGTGGCTCTCCCCTCCGCCTCCAGATGGCCACTTTTACCAGAAATGGGCTCCGCTGCACGATCCCCGCGACACCCGCGCCGGGACCAAAGGCTTCGTCAAGGTCACTTGTCCGTGAGGGCGCGCGGGGACCTGCCCCCTCCGCTGCCAGCCCCGGGCCCGGGGCACAGTTCAGACATCGAGAAGTGAGCCGGGGTGAGGGCGGGTAGGGGGTGAGGTGGAGAGTAGGACGGGGCGTGGCCTCGGGGAGGCGGAGAAGGGGAGGGACCGAGACGGCGGCATCCTCCGACCTCAGCGCGCGCCTTTCTTGGGAACCTGCTCCTGCCGCGCCGGGTGCCGGCCCAGAGGCCGTGGGCGCGGCTGCGCGTGCGCGTGTACCGCGCGGAGGGGCTGCCGGCGCTGCGCCCCGGGGTTGGGGAGTCTGGCCCGCGCCCTGCAGGAGCAGCGCGTCTTCATGGACCCCCTACGTGCGCGTGTCTTTCCTGGGGCAGCAGGTTAGTCCCTCCCGTCCCCACCCGGCCGAGGCTCAGGTCCCGGTCCCGCGCTGACCCCTCTCCGCCGGCCTTCGCCGCGGCCCTCAGGGCGAGACGTCCGTGCGCGGCGAGACGGCGGCGCCCGAGTGGAACGAGCAGCTGAGCTTCGTGGAGCTCTTCCCGCCGCTGACGCGCGGCCTCCGTCTGCAGCTGAGGGACGACGCACCCCTGGTCGATGTGGCTGTTGCCACGCACGTGCTGGACCTGAGGCAGATCTCACACCCGGGCCGCGCGGGTGAGCGCACTGGGCCAGCGCCTGCTGCCTCCGCCCCGCCCGCCCTGGGTCCCGCCCCGACGCCAAACGGCATCCCCGAGACCCCGCTCCGCTTAGAGTTCGGGCCACTGGGTAACCCGCGCTCCAAGCCGGCCCCTCCCTTCGGAGCCTCACCTGTTGCCCCCAGACTACAAACCCCGCTCTCGCTCTCGGGTTGCCTCTGGTGACGAAATCCTAAGTACAGCTGCGTTTGCCCGGTAAACCCGCCAGCTGTGCTCTCCCTACAGCAACACACGTACAGAAATAAGCCCAGCCACGTACATTGTCGGTTTACTCCGACCCTCACCGGATCACCCGTGGCTCTTACCCAGTCGTGACTGCAGCCCCACGGCTTTGGCTCCGGCCCCGGCGCCACAGCTCCATTTTCCCTAGCGCCTTTGGGAGCCTCACTGGTTTAGAAGTGGCTCTCGGGTCTTGGTCCGTGGCTGTCGGTCCGCAGCTGTTTGCAGACTTCCCTCTCCGAGCTGCCAAGGCCCAATCCGACTCCCCGCCCCAGGAGAGAAGGGTGTGCTGCATGGACTGACCTGGTACCCATGGGCCCCATGCTCCCCTCCAAAACGCTGTTTTTGTCCCCCACAGCGGGGTTTAACCCCACCTTCGGCCCGGCATGGGTTCCTCTCTATGGATCTCCCCCCAGCGGGGGGCTCCGGGATGGTCTTCAAAGTCTCAATGAAGGTCTTGGCCAAGGCATTTGGTTCCGTGGCCGCCTGCTGGTGGCTGTGTCCCTGGAAGTGTCCGAAGGGAGAGCTGAACCTGAGCCTCCCCAGGCCCCACAGCGACCCAGATTGTCCCGGCTCACGAGAAAAAAGAAGAAAGCCAGGCGGGGTCAGACCCCAACGGGGATCCCACAGCCCCTGGATGCCAGCTCCAGTGGTGATGGTCCAGTGGAGATTCCCAGTGCCATGGAGGTGGAGGTGGAGGAGTTGCTGCCTCTGCCAGAGGTGGGGCCTGGGGTTTAGCAAAGCGACAGCGTCACTCTCAGCTCTGGGGTGTGTAACTGGCTCCCAGGCATTTAACACAGGGGGTGGAGTCTGAATGTTGGGGTCTGGATAAAGAATGCAGTGTGTGTATACATGTGCTTGCTCTTATGAATATAGGGCGGGGGGCTGACCAGAGTTAGGATGCTTGTAGTGACCTATCTAGGCCTCGGTTGCAATATTTTTCGGTAGGCATTGTGGCCAAGGAGTCCTGGTTGCAGCCTGGGTAGGTGGGGGCTGACTGCTGCCTGACCCTCCTTCCTCAGAATGCCCTGGCGCCCTTGCAAGATTTCCTGCTCTTCGGTGTGCTTTTCGAGGCCACCATGATTGACCCTGCCTTGGCCTCCCAGCCCATCAGCTTCGAGATCTCCGTTGGTGTGTAGCCTAGCTGGACCCCTGAGGGTCATGGGCTTGAGGGTGGTGACTCTTGTTCCAGACTTGGGCCCCTGAAAGGGACAGTTGAGTCTCAGTAAGGGATGGGCTCTGAATATTACTGAGGCAGAGGAGGTCTGAAGGAGGGGTCAGCCCCTCAGCCTGGTGCCCCCTGACCCTTGCTGCTCTGGCAGGTGGCGCAGGCCGCAGGGAGGAGCAACCGGGCGGAGGTGCCAGGGCCGGGAGGGAGCGGAGGGCGTGGCAGGGGAAGCAGAGCCTCTGCTGGAGTCCGAAGTGGGAGTACGGCCAGTGGAGGAGGGGGAGGAGCTAGGGACCCCTGCCCAGCGACCTGAGCCCATGGATGGCAACGGGTGAGTGTACCTGGTGGCTGGAAGGAGGGCGGTGGGAGGTCTCCAGCGGCCCAGGACTGCCCCTCGAAGCCTCTGTTCTTCCCTGGCCCGCACAGGCCCTATTTCTGCTTGCCCCTGCGTCACCGCAAGCCGTGCGTACGCGTGTGGAGCCTCTGGGAGGATCACACGTGGCGCCTGCAGAGCACTAACTGCGTGCGGAAAGTGGCCGAGAGGCTGGTGAGAGCGAGGCGGGCGGCCACAGGGAGAGGCCGCACGCAGCGGCGTCGGGAAGACTGCAGCCTTTGAAGGGGGCTCTGGGGCGAGGCTAATAGGTAGAGCACGGGGGAGCCAGCACCTTGAAGCCGCAAGGCTGGAGAGCCAAAGAGCATAGCTCCGGGCGAACTGAAAAGACCAGAAATTGTGGGAAGACAGGGGTTCAGAATTGCTACACCGAGGAAAGGAGCCGATCGTGAGTAGAACAACTGGGGGGTGCAGCCAGGAGAGAGCTAGAAAAAAGGATCCATGAGCTGGGTGGAGCTAAAGAAGCGCTGCGCCCAGAGGTGCGGCCGAGGGTGGACCGGGCTCTGGGCGGGGTGTGGTCTAAAAGAGGTCGGAGTCTGGGACACTCGGGACTCTGTCGCGCAGGACCAGGGGCTGCAGGAGGTTGAGTCTCTGCAGCGCAGGCCGGGAGCTGGCGCCTGCACGCGGCTGAAGCAGGCGCTGGAAGAGCTGGTGGCGGGGAGCAGGTGAGCTTGGCGCCTCCGCGTCGCGGCCAGGGGTCCCCGCCCCAAATTCCAGGGAGAGGGAGGCTCGAGGCGGTGTTTGGAGCCAAGGGCGGCTGGAAGCTGCGTTAGGTCAGCATTTTTACAGAAGAATGAGAAGATTGATGATTATCTCTATCACGGGAACTTGATGGAAATCACCGGGGTTTAGGCCCCTCCCCTCCAGTGGGCTGCTGTTCTCCGTCTCCTAAAGACTAAAGCTCCCTTACCCACCCTCCCCTCAAATCTCCTTGGCTCCTTTCCTCCACTCTTGTTACAGTTACCGACCTCCCCTCCTACTACATGGAGAAAATAGGAGCCTCGCCTTCCTCTATCCAATCTACCACCTTGCCAGCTCTGTAATCCATCTGCTCACCTTCGCTCCTGCTACAGCAGAGGAAGGGTCCCAGCTCCCATAGCCGTGGCTGTAATCTTGATTTCATCTCTCACTGGAGGAATTAGCTCTACAACTGTCCCCTTTCTCTCCTGCAGCATCAGCTGGTCCCTGGTTTGCCAGGTCATTATTGTAACCACATATACTTGTTCTAGTGACTTCCATGTTTGACCTTCACTGCCCTGAATTCTATAACCTGCTCCAGGTACTTCAGTGTTTTTCTGATCCTCTTCTCAAAAGATTTATCAATCCGTTTATTCAATAAATATCTATGGCACTTTACCATGCCAGACACTGTTTTAGGTGCAAGAATAACAATGAAAAAGCATTCTTGCCCACGAAAAAATCCCGAGATTTATATTCTGGTGGGGGATAGGGTGGGAGTTGAATGGAAACAGATAAGAAACACATAAAGTGCAAGGAAGAAACATAAAACTTATGATAAGGATATTGTTAGGGAGAAAACAAAGCTAATAAATATTAGAGAGAGATGGAGCCATTTTAGAAAGGGTGGTGAGGAGAGGCCATTGTGGAGTGACATGAAGAAGCTGAAGGAGCAAGCTGTATCTGTAAGCGTGTTCCAAGCAGAGGGATAGCATGTGCAAAGGCACTGTGGTGAAACATGACTGGTGTGTTTGAGGAGGAGGAAGGGAACCAGTGCGATGGCAGCAGAGTGAGCAGAGTAGATGAGGCTGCAGGGTGTGGGGGGGAAGGAAAATGATGGTGAAGAGAGGCATGTCGAAGCCTCATTGGCCATTTTAATGAACTTGGCTTCCTCTCTGATTTAGATCAAGAGCCACTGGAGATTTTGAAAACAGAAGGGATATGCCCTAACTTATCCTTAAAAAGGGTTGGTGGTGGGGCGCCTGGGTGGCTCAGTGGGTTAAGCCTCTGCCTTCGGCTCAGGTCATGATCCCAGGGTGCTGGGATCGAGCCCCGCATCAGGCTCTCTGCTCAGCGGGGAGCCTGCTTCCTCCTCTCTCTCTGCCAGCCTCTTCTCTGCCTACTTGTGATCTCTCTGTCCAATAAATAAAAATAAAATATTTAAAAAAAAAGGGTTGGTGGTGGAGGAATGATATAAGAGAGGAAGCAAAGAGATTACTAAAGAGGGCATTGTAATAATCCAGGTGACCAATAATGATGAATTCAATTGAGGGTGGTTGCCGTGGATATAGAATGATATGAATGGATTCAAGAGCAATTTGGACTTTGGAGGGACTTCAGAGGTGATGCAGGACTTGAGAATGGCAAGTATAGAGGATGAGGAAGATGTGCGGAGGGTCATGAATGACTCAAGATCTTGGCTTGCACAACTACATAGATGATGCTATTTACTGAGCGATGGAAGACGAGAGGGAGAAGGTCTGATGGGAGGAAAGGGCGTATCAGAAGCTCATTTTGGGGTATGTTAACTTTGAGATGTCTATTAGACTTATAAGCAGACATGTCTGTTGGGCAGTTAGCTGTCTGAGTTGAGTTCTGGGAAGACTTCTAGACTAGAAATGAGAAATAGTGAGCTGTCAACATGTAGATGGAACTGGCTAAGATTGTCTAGGGAGCGGAGAAAAAAGAAATCCAAGGTCCTGGAGGGCTCCAGCATGCAGACGTAGGGTGAGAGGAGGACTCAGTCAAGGGCCTGGTTGTCAGTGGTCACTTTTCCTCATTTTTCAACCTCTCAGGGTCAGTGGATGCAGTTGACGCACCCTCCTCTTGAAAGAGTCTGCTGTTGGCTTCCATGCACTTCATTTTCCTTTTGCTTCCCTTGCCATTCCTTCTCTTTTGCTGGTTCCCTCTCTCTTCTTGACCTGTACTCACTGCAGTTGTTTGTGTGATTATGTCCCAGGGCTTCACTGTATCTTTTCTCCATCTACATTGTCTACATCTCCAAAAGAGTAACCTCCCCTAATCCAATTTAATTCCTTGTTTGATTTTCCATACAGGGCAATTAAACTGTTTCTGTTTTCACTTTACTAAAATTATTTTATCTTTCTTTTTATTTATTTATTTTAAAAAGATTTTATTTATTTATTTGACACAGAGAGAGAGATCACAAGTAGGCAGAGAGGCAGGCAGAGAGAGAAGGGGAAGCAGGCTCCCCGTTGAGCAGAGAGCCCGATGCGGGTCTCGATCCCAGGAGCCTGAGATCACGACCTGAGCTGAAGGCAGAGGCCTAACCCACTGAGCCACCCAGGCGCCCCTCTTTCTTTCTTTTTTTCTTTTTTTTTTTTTTTTTTAAGATTTTATTTATTTATTCAACAGAGAGAGACAGCATGAGAAGGAGCACAGGCAGGGGGAGTGGGAGAGGGAGAAGCAGGCTTCCCTGTAGAGCAGGAAGCCTGAGGCGGGGCTTAATCCCAGAACCCTGGGATCATGACCTGAGCTGAAGGCAGACGCTTAATGTCTGAGCCACCCAGGCACCCCTAAAATTATTTTGTTACTGAAATTATTCTTTGGCAGGGAAATTTCAATGAAAGATTTGTCCATATAATATTTCACTATTTATAGTGGTGGCCAGTGTGGTTTTCTTTTTGTGGCTATTATTTTTATCAGATCCAATTTCCCTGAATCCAATCTTGTGGATCTAAACCTTTTTTTTTTTTTTTAAGATTTTATTTATTTATTGGACAGACAGAGATCACAAGTAGGCAGAGAGGCAGGCAGAGAGAGAGGAGGAAGCAGGCTCCCTGCAGAGCAGAGAGCCCGATGTAGGGCTCCATCCCAGGACCCTGGAATCATGACCTGAACCGAAGGCAAAGGCTTTAACCCACTGAGCCACCCAGGCACCCCTGTGGATCTAAATCTTATCAAGAAGATTTGACTCAGTTTTATTTTATTGATTATTTCTACCAATAGAAGTCTTGGGAGCAAGGAGCATTATTAAGCTAAAAGTGTAAGCTCTGGGAGCAGTATTAGGTGAAAAATCCTTGGAGTTATTTATTTTATGTATTTTTGAAAATTTCCATAATAAAAACTTAAGAAATCATCATGGGTCATAAAGGACCCCAAATATGTCTCAAAAATAATCTGGGGTATCTGGTGGCTCAGTCCATTAAGTGTCTGTCTTCGGCTCAGGTCATGATCCCAGGGTCCTGGGATCGAGTCTCATGTTGGATTCCCTGCTTCACTGGGGGTCTGCTTCTCCCTCTCCCTCTGTCCTTCCCCTCCATTTGTGCTCTCTCTGGAATGCTCGCTCCCTCTCAAATAAATAAATAAAATCTTTAAAAAAATAATTTTACTTTACCCAGCAAATACTTTTTCAGCATTGATTAGGTGCCAAGGCCTAAGGGTACAGTGATAATCAGAATGAGGTCCCTGCCCTAGAGACTTTCTATTACTTTATATTTGGAGAGACAGAAAAAGCACAATATGAGGATAGAGAAAGTGGCAGGGACTGTTTAGAAGGGAGGATGAAGAAAGTTCTGAGAGGAGGTAACATTTGAGGAGAGGTCTGAATGGACATGAGCCATGCAGAGATCCAGGGGCCAAACATTCTAGCAGAGGGAGTAGCTGGTACAAAGGCCTGGAGGTGGTGATGGGCTGGGTGTGTTTCTGGAGGAGCAGAAGAGCCAGTGCAACGGTGGGTTGGACATGAAGGGACAGTAATAGTTAATGAGGACAGGGAGGTCAAGGGAGCCTGATTGTGTAGGACATTTTTTTAGAAGATTTTATTTATTTATTAGAGAGACATAGGGAAAGAGGGAACACAAGCAGGGGGAGTGGGAGAGGGAGAAGCAGGCTTCCTGCTGAGCAAGGAGCTCTATGTGGGGCTTGATCCCACTCTGAGATCAGGACCTGAGCCAAAGGCAGACGCTTAACAACTGAGCCACCCAGGCACCCCTACATAGGGCATTTTTAAGAATTCCGTTGTTGGGTGCCTGCTTGGCTCAGTCGTTAAGCATCTGCTTTCAGCTCAGGTCCTGATCCCAGGGTCCTGGGATCAAGTCCCTCTCCCACTCCCCCTGCTTGTGTTCACTCTCTTGCTGTGTCTCTCTCTGTCAAATACATAAATAAAAATCTTAAAAAAAAAAAATTCCGTTGTTGACTCTGAGCTGAGAAACCCCTGGAGAGGAGTGAAATAGTCCGGAAAAGTGTTGACAAGATCCCTCTGGATGCTGTATTGAGACTATTCGGGGCGGAGGGAGGGAAAGCACAGATGTAGTGGTAGCAGCTAGGAGGCTGTTGCAGTAGTCCTAGGTGGGAAATGATGGGGGCTTGGACTCGGCTGGTGCTGGGAAAGGAGAAAAGTGGTCAGATGTGGAACGTATCTTGAAGGTAGAGCCTAAATAACATGCCGACGGGTTGATGTGGAATGCGAGTGAAAGAAAGAGCAGCGAAGGGCTTCTCTGAAGTTTTGAAGTAAAGCACAGTTTGGGGGGGTGGGTAACTGGATATCGTGCACTTGGTTTGAGCTACCTGTGGTCAGTTTGGGAACTGTCAGGCACAGCACATCTGAGCCTTTAGTGTGTGTTGGAATCTGCCAGGATATAAGCACGCGGGTTCTAGCAGCAGCTCTGGAGTGGGGCTGATGCTGTGTTTCTGACTCGTTAATACTAATGCTGTTGGTCCTGGGCCAGCTTTGAGAAGTCAGGCAGCAGGTGGTTGCATACCAGTGCATTCTGGAGCTCCACTCCATTTGGGAGTGGTCCACATACAGAAGCCATGGTTGGCTTAGGAACATAAGAGAGAAGGGCTGCAAGCAAGTCTGGGGGTGGGAGGTCTGCTCGGAGCGAGGTGGCTCCTCAGGGTCAGCGTTCCCTCCTTTGACTCCCATCTGCCATGCCCACCCCTGCTCGCTGCAGACAGTTCTGCCACAGTGCTGAGCACAGGACAATGACCCGGCCCAACGCCCTGGATCGATGCCGAGGGAAACTGCTGGTGCATAGCCTGGTACGGTCCAGGGAAGGGGGACCTGGGCCATCTAGCTGGGGCCTTCCATTCATGTTTTCTTCCTGCCCTTCCAGAACCTGTTGGCAAAGCAAGGACTGTGGCTTCTACAGGGTCTGAGACAGGGCAATGTGCAAGAGAGGGTGGCACTGGCCAAGAAGCTCTTGGCAAAACTCCACTTCCTGGCCCAGGAGGTAACATCAGGCCACCATTTCCCTACCATGAATGATGGTTGCCCAACAGTGATTGCTGCACAGCAATGTACTATTGAACCGTACACTTAAAAATGGTTGCAGTGGTAAATTTTATGCTACCCATATTTTATCACCCCCCCCCCCCGCCAAAAGAGGTTGGATGGGAGGTTGCCTGTGGAGCATCTAGGGGAGAGATGGCTAGGAGGCAGGTGGGCACATGGATCTGGGATTTACAGATCTGTGTCAGGGCTAAGATGGGTATTTTGTCCATCTGTCCAGTGGAAGCTGTGGGAACAGGTGGTTCCACCTCTATCCGTGACTCAGTTCTCTGTCCGCAGCCCCAGCCACCCCTCCCAGACGTGCTAGTCTGGATGTTCAATGGGCAGCGCCGTGCGGCCTGGGCCCGGATTCCTGCCCAGGATGTGCTGTTCTCCGTGGTCGAGGAGGAACGGGGCCAGGACTGCGGGAAGATCCAGAGTCTGCTGCTCACAGTGAGGGGGACAGGGTCGCTGGAGACTGGAGACTGGAGGGGCGGGGGTGAGGGGGCACAAGAGGGTGGAGGCCTATGGCTCCCCACAAGGGGGTCCCCAAAGTCTTTTTTTTTTTTTTAAGATTTTATTTATTTATTTGTCAGAGAGAGTGAGCACAGGCAGACAGAAGGCAGACAGAGTGGCAGGCAGAGGCAGAGGGAGAAGCAGGCTCCTCGCCGAGCAAGGAGCCCGATGTGGGACTCGATCCCAGGACGCTGGGATCACGACCCGAGCCAAAGGCAGCTGCCTAACCAACTGAGCCACCCAGGTGTCCCCCCAAAGTCTTTTTAAATGAAAAAACTTTATTTAAAATATTTTTCAATTTTTAATAAAAATTTTTTAAGTTAAAAAAGTTTTAGTTTTTAACTCTAAATTATTCAAGAATTATTATTTTTAAAAGTATACCTGAACTCTTTTCAGTTATCCCCCAAACTGAAAGAGGTTACCCCTTTACCTAGGTTCACTTTGATGTGAGATAAACACCGGGTTTTCAGAGCTCTGGGCCTGCGTTGGCCCTTTTGCTGACTGGGCTCTGGCAGACCAGCAGGTGGTGAAGATGGGAGAGTGACTAGTCGGTTTCTTATAAGTACAGCTGGTTTGGGGGGCAAAATGTTTCTAACTGAGGAGTCCCTGGAACAGACGCTCACGGGGTCCCTAGTGCTGAGAAGCTGTGGCCCTTGGGGTAAGGGACAGGGAATCTAAATGCATTGGGGCGGAGGGGACCTAGAAGGTAAGTGTGGGGTGTGGGGGTCCTGGATGGAGGGCAGGAAGTGGGATGTAAGGGTAAGGTACAGAGAGCTCTCCTTGGGTTTGGCATCAGGAAATGATCTAGTGACACAGAGAGAATGGGCATGCCTTGGTAGAACAGGGGCTGGTCTAGCTGGGGTAATAAGAGGCAGACCCTAACATGCCACCTCCCTACAATAGGCACCTGGGGCAGCTCCTGGTGAGGTCTGTGCCAAGCTGGAGCTCTTCCTGTGGCTGGGGCTCGGTAAGCAAGCCAAGGCCTGCACCTTAGAGCTCCCCCGGGACCTGCTGCCCGAGCCCTCCGAGGGACTGCCCCACCACCTGTACCGGGATGGTGAGTACAGGGCCCAGCTCGATATTTGCACAAGGTATGGGGCTAGATGCTCAGCTGGGGTTTGGCGGGGGAGGGGTCTGGGGTCAAGGACTCCAGTGGTCTCCTGAGCAAACATCTTTGTGTTCTCCCTAACCCAGACTTCAGCTACTTCCAGCTCTGAGCTCACTTGTACCAGGCCCGAGGGGTGTTAGCAGCTGATGACAGTGGGCTTTCGGACCCCTTTGCTCGAGTCCTCATTTCTACCCAGTGCCAGACCACAAGAGTGAGGGCTGAACTGGGATGTGGGTTCTGGGGGGACTCCGGGAGACGAAGTGGGGTGAAGGCCGAGCTTTTCCTCCGACCCTAAGTCTCTCTTCCTGCCCTGGGTTTTCAGGACAGGTTACTGGTTTGGACTGCCCTGATTTTAGAGGGTGGTATAAAACTGGAGGGCCTTCAAGGTGAGGAATGGTTTTCTGGGGTTGACTGTAGGACTAGCCCCAAAGGTGGAAGATTATTTAGGGGTCCCTGGCTAGGAGGGCAGGCTTCAACCCCAGTGTGAAGGGCACACTCATCTTTATCACACTCCCTCCTTTTGGGATAAACAGCTGCTTAAAGGATTACTTTAGGGCAATAATGCTCACCTGGGATGTGTTTTGGGAGATCCTTTGGATGCCTGCTTTTGAGTTTCTCTCTGCATGGCCCCCAAGGTCCTGAAGCAGATGCTGAGCCCCCTGTGGGATGAGCTCTTGGTGTTTGATCAGCTGATCATAGATGGGAGGAGGGAGCATCTGCAGGAGGAGCCGCCATTAGTGCTCGTCAATGTCTTCGACCACAATAAGTTTGTGAGTGTGGCCTGGGTCCCACCTGGGTTTCCACCCCTGAGTACCCCCACTCCTCATCTTGATGCCCCCTTCCCCTGGCTCCTGAGCTTCTTCTACTTTTGTCTTCCTTGTCTTGCTCTCCACAGGGCCCCCCTGTGTTCCTGGGCAGGGCACTGGCCGCCCCAAGGGTAAAGCTGATGGAGGACCCTTACCAACGCCCTGAGCTACAGTTCTTTCCCCTAAGGAAGGGGCCCCGGACAGCTGGGGAGCTCATCGCCACCTTTGAACTCATTGAGCTGGACTACAGTGGCTGCCTTGAGGTCAGAATACCCTGGGTTAGCCAGCATGGGCTGTGGACTCCTCTTGTTATTCTTTTTTTTTTTTTTTTTTTTTTGACAGAGAGATCACAAGTTGGCAGAGAGAGGGGGGAAGCAGGCTCCCCGCTGAGCAGACAGCCCGACTCGGGCTAGATCCCAGGACCCTGAGATCACAACCTGAGCAGAAGGCAGAGGCTTTAACCCACTGAGCCACCCAGGCGCCCCTCCCCTTGTTAGTCTATCCAGGTCCAGAGAATATGGAACATGGGTATGTCCTGGGATTACTCCTCCAAGTACTTGGCCCCCAGAGAATGCAGGCTGCAGATCTGTCCTGAGGTCACCTCATTGGACTTCCTGAATTCAGGGAACATTAGAAGTAGACACACTGTAGGTTCACCTTGCCAGGCTTCCAACCCTGGATACCCAAGGCTGCAGGTGGATCCTCATGCCTCAGATGCCCACCCTCCCGCCTAGACCGAATATTTCCTGGGCTGCTCCCTTCCTGCCCATCCAGCCTTGCCCAGTTCCCCTGGATTGATATATCCCTAGGAGCTCTCAGTGTCCCCTCCCTGAGCCCAGTTTTCCCTCCTTTGGCCTGATTCTTCCTTGACCTCTGTCTCTTGCCCCCCTGCAGCCCTCAGTGCCCAGTGACGTAGAGCCCCAGGACTGACACCCCTGGTCGAGCACCTCTCTGGACGCCTGTCCCTGCCACCTGACGTGCGTCCAGTGCTCAGGAAGTTCCGTGTTGAGGTATTGCCGGGCACACTTACATCTCCCCCACTCCCACCACACATGCATCTGGGTGCCCTCAGTCAGGTGCAGGCCCCTGAATGTCTCGCTTCCTGACCCCAGGTGCTGTTCTGGGGTCTGAGGGGCCTTGGCCGTGTGCATCTATTTGAAGTGGAGCAGCCCCAGGTGGTGCTGGAGGTGGCTGGGCGACGCGTGGAGTCAGAGGTCCTGGCCAGTTACCGTGAGAACCCCAATTTCACTGAGCTCGTCAGGCATCTGACAGTGGTGAGGACGTGGGCGTGGAGCAGGAAATGCTGGACTAAGAAGTGAAAGGGCAAAGGGATGATGAATTCCCAGCCAGTTATCTTAGATTAATCAAGGGATCAACAAACTTTTTATAAAAAACTAGATAGTAAATATTTTAAGCCATACAGTCTCAGCTGCAATTACTCACTTCTGACTTAGTAGCGTGAAAACAGACTTAGACAATAAGTAAATGAATAAACGTGACGGTGTTTCAATAAAACTTTATTTACAAAAACAGGCAGTGGGCCAGATTTGGCTTGCAGGTTATAGTTTGCTAATCTCTGGGTTAATCCATGAACTGGTGGTGCTGTCTTGGTTCCGTTGAGGCGATGGGTTAGGTAAGTGTCAAGAAGTATGGGTCAAAAGGAATCGATCTAGTCCCTGAGACACCATGCATTTTTCGTGTATTTTCTAATTCCTGTAGTATAGACTTTGGACTCAAGTTCTGGCAATGCTCATTAGGAGCTTGTCAGATTGCTTGTCTTAGTTGAGCTTTAGGTTTTTTTGTTTGTTTGTTTAAAGGAGCAACAGGTACAAAAGAAAGAAGGATTGAAGGCAGGAGTACTCTGAGGAGCCCGTGAGCGAAAGGATCTGGGGAAAAGTTCAGAGCACTGAACAGTGCTCTGTCCCTGTGAGAGGGTACTGGGACAAAGTGTAGTGGTTCCAGACTGCAAGGGGGTAAAATCCCACAAGAACAAACAAACAAACAAACAAACAAACAAACAAAAAAACAAAAGTAACAGAAAACCTTAACATTTCTTGACTTTATTTCATATGTAGGAGTTTTCAGTTTGAAAACTTGATTGTGCTGTAAACTGGTGAAGCTGAAAGCAGTTCGCTCACTGAACTTCTAGGAAGTGTTTCCTTTCATTTCCCATTTCCTATCCCTCTTTCCATTGTGCCCTTGAAAAGAATGAGCTTTCTTCAGTTGTTGGGTTGAGTGCTCCGTGGGTGTCAGGTAGGTCCAGCTGGGTTGACAACGTTCTGCAGGCCTTCTTTAGGAAAGCCTTCTTGGTGATTTTCTGACCCAGTTGTTCCATCCATTGTTAAGAATATGCTATTGAGGGCGCCTGGGTGGCTCAGTGGGTTAAACCTCTGCCTTCGGCTCAGGTCATGATCTCAGGGTCCTGGTATCGAGGCCTGCATTGGGCTCTCTGCTCAGCAGGGAGCCTGCTTCCCCCTCTCTCTCTGCCTGCCTCTCTGCCTACTTGTGACCTCTCTCTCTCTGTCAAATAAATAAATAAAATCTTTTTTTTTTTAAAAAGAATATGCTATTGAAATCTCCAACTATTATTGTTCAGTTGTTTTTCTTACCTTTAATTTAGTCACAGTTTACTTCTACTTTGAGAAGTAGGTACATGTATGTTTACAATTGTTATAGCTTCCTATGAATTGATGTTTATCATTATAAAATGTCCCTCTTTGCCTCTAGTAAAATTTTGTGTCTTAAAGTCTATTTTTCTTGATAGTATAACCACTCCAGCTCTCTATGGCCACTGTTTGCCTCATATATCTTTCCCCATCCTTTTCTTTTCAACTTATTTTTGTATCTTTCTAAAGGGTGTCTCTTAGACATCAGGAAGTTGCATCTTTTTTTTTTAAAGGTTTATTTAGTTGAGAGAGAGAAAGTGTGGTGGGAAGGGGCAGAGGGGGTGAGAGAGAATCTCAAGCAGACTCAGCACTGAGCACAGATCCCCGATCCTCATGTGGGGCTCAATCCCATAACCCTGAGATCATGACCTGAGCTGAAATCAAGGGTCAGACACTTTTTAAAATTAATTAATTAATTAATTAATTAAATTAATTTATTTGACACAGAGAGACACGGTGAGAGAGAGAACAAAGGAGGGGGAGTGGGAGAAGGAGAAGTAGACTTCCCGCTAAACAGGGAGCCCGATGTGGGGCTGGATCCTGGGACTCTGGGATCATGACCTGAGCTGAAGGCGGAGGCTTTTTTTTTTTTTCTTTTGATATTTTATTTATGTATTTGACAGAGGCAGATCACAAGTAGGCAGAGAGGCAGGCAGAGAGAGGGGGAAGCAGGCTCCCCACTGAGCAGAGAGCCCAATGTGGGCCTCCATCCCAGGACCCTGGGATCATGACCTGAGCCAAAGGCAGAGGCTTTAACCCACTGAGCCACCCAGGCACCTCTAAAGGCAGAAGCTTTAACGACTGGGCCACTTAGGCACTTCAAGAGTCAGACACTTAACCAGCTAAGCTATCCGGGCATCCCAGTAGTTGCATCTTTAAAAAAATAATAATCTGGGGTGCCTGGGTGGCTCAATCAGTTTCATGTCTGCCTTTGGCTCAGATCATGATCCCAGGGTCCTGGGATTGAGCCCTGCCTCTCTGACTACTTGTGATCTCTGTCTGTCAAATAAATAAATAAAATCTTTAAAAAAATTAATCTGGGATGCCTTGGAGGCTCAATCAGTTTCATGTCTGCCTTTGGCTCAGATCATGATCCCAGGGTCCTGGGATTGAGCCCTGGTGTCTGCCTCCCTGATCAGCAGGGAGTCTTTTCTCCCTCTCTGCCTCTCCGCAACTCATGGTCTCTCTTCTCTCTCTCTTGCTCTCACGGTCTCTATCAAATAAATAAGATCTTTAAAAAAAATCCAGTTGGCAATCTCTGCCTTTTTAAAAAAATTTGAGAGAGAGAGTGTGCAGACATCCCCAAGGTGGGGTGGGGGGTTGGTGGGGGTGTAAGGGGGACAGGGCAAAGGAGAGGGAGGGAATCTCAAACAGAATTCAGAGTGAGTGCAGAGCCCTGCCTGGGCCTCCACACAGCCTGGATCTCACAACCCAGAGATCATGATCTGAGCCAAAAACAAGAGTCATATATTTAACCGACTGAGCCACCCAGGCACACCAACAATCCTACCTTTTGATTGCAGTGTTTAAAAAATAAAGTTGATATGAAATATTGGGGTCTGGGAGTGAATGGTCAAGAAAGAATTCATGAGATGTCTTTGGTGTGAAAAGGGTGGTTTTATTAAAGCACGGGATAGCACCTGTGGGCAGAAAGAGCTACACTGGGGTCATGAACTGTACTGGGGTCATGAGAAGTAGCCCATTGTATACTTTCAGGTCGGGAAGGGGTTAGGGATAAACTAAATCTCTAAGGAGTTTGGAAGTAAGGTTTCCAGGATTTGAAGGTCTAGCTGTTGTTAGGAAAAGGTCATTTATTACTGTCTAATAAAAACCTTAGTCATGGGGCACCTGGGAGGCTCAGTGGGTTAAGCCTCTGCCTTCAGCTCAGGTCATATGATCTCAGGGTCCTGAGATCGAGCCCTGCATCAGACTCTCTGCTCGGCGGGGAGCCCGCCTCCCCATCTCTCTCTGCCTGACTCTCTGCCTACTTGTGATCTCTCTCTGTCAAATAAATAAAGAAAATCTTTAAAAAAAAAACCTTAGTCATGAGACCCTTCAGGTGTATATAAGTGGGCCATATGTTTGGGGATGATTGCTAGCATGCATCTTGGGAGGTAGAGATAAAGGGATTTTTAAAAAAAGATTTTATTTATTTATTTAATTGACAGAAGGACAGCAAGAAAGGAAACACAAGCAGGGGGAGTGGGAGATGGAGAAGCAGACTTAGGGAGCCCAATGTGGGACTCGATCCCAGGGATCGAGGGATCATGACCCAAGCCAAAAGAAGACACTTAACTGACTGGGCCATCCAGGGATTTTTATTTGTTAAAGAAGATTTATAGGATCCTGGAGGTCGGGCTAAGGTTGCTTTTTGCCTCTAGCAGAGTTCCTGGAGGAAGGTCACTGTGCCTGTCTTAAGTACTTGTTGATGGGATGCAAAGGAAATTTCATTTTTTTCTTTAGCCTTTGTTTTCACATCAAAGCAACATTTGATGTTACTTTTGACATGGTTGAATTTATATCTGCCATTTGCTGTTTGTTTTCTGTGTCTCATTTATTTTATGTCCCACTTTCTTTTGTATTAAATATATATTTATTAATGTACTGCTTTAATTCCTTGGTTGATTTTCACTTAATAGTTGCTCTAGGGATTGCAATTTGCAGACTGATTTTTTTCACAATCTACTTCAGATTAATACTGATTTTGTTCCAGTAAAACTTCTCCATTATAGCACCATTCTTTCCTTCCTCCTTTGTGCGGTAATTGTCATGTATATATAAAATAACCCAACAATACAGTATTTTAAGTATTGTCCCTCCCCCCCAGGATCCACTGATAGATATAGAATTCCTGTATTAAAGGACATACTCGTTTTTCTGGCTCTAGACCTGTGTTGGCAAACTGAACATTGGGCCATTATATCATAACAACCACCACCACATGTTTCTGATAGCGATTTGTAGGCTCCAAAGTAGTCTTATATCTGTTATGTGATTTGATATTTACAACAGTCTTTTGAGTCCAAGATTGTGTCCCTTTTTTGCGGGGAAAGCAGGCTCAGTCGCTTACCAGACAGGACACAGTGAGGCTGTGATGGAGCTGAGCTGAGAAGGCAGATTTGGCTGCGTTGTTTGTCTGTCTCTGCTGCTGCCTCTCCCTCGCCCTGCAGGCCTTCAGAGACCCAGTTCCCCTCTCCCCACCCCAGGACCTGCCTGAGCAGCCCTACCTGCAGCCCCCACTCAGCATCCTGGTGATCGAGCGCCGGGCCTTTGGCCGCACCGTGCTCGTGGGTTCGCATGTCGTCTCCCACATGCTGCGATTCATACTCCGAGGTCATGAGGACCCCCCCCGAGGAGGAAGGACAAGAGGAAGAGGCAGGGGACCTAATGCTCAAGGGACCACAAGGTAAGGGCCACCACACAGAAGCCCCTCTGGTTCCTGGTTGAGAATTATTCCAGGGGACCCGCCTGTGGGGCATGGAGTCTCACTTTTACTCACCTGACCTCCTCCTGGTGTCATTTCCCCTCTCCCAGGACAGAAGTCCCTGGATCCCTTCTTGGCAGAAGTGGGGATGCCCAGACGGCTACTGAAGGTGATGGGGTATGCGAGATGGGTGGAGAAGGGGCTGGCGGGGCTTAGGGTGGTGCTGGGTTAGGGCCAATGAGTTCTCTCTCCCTCAGGCTCCTCTGAAGAAGTTCCCCCTGGGGAGCCTCCTGAACCAAGGCCCTGAGCTGGAGGAGGAAGTCCCAGATCCCAAGGAGCTCGACTGGTGGTCCAAGTACTACGGCGTCTCTGCAGGAGCTCCGGGGCCAGGTGGGGGCGGGGGCGGGGCCCAGGCCGCAGCTGGAGGCTGAGGCCCCTAAACGCTAAGAGGGAGCTCAGGAAATGTGGTGCTCCACAGTGTTCAGAGCTCTTCATTAGACAAATCTTCTCATCTTTGTAACAGTTCTGGAAGCTGATAATTACTAATTCTATTATCTATAGCTGCGCTGTCAGAAATATGTGAGCCACGTATGTCACTGGAACTTTTGAGGTAGCCAAACTAAAAAAAAAAAAGAGGTGAAATTGATCTTAATAATAGATTTTGTTTAATATGTCTAAAATATTTCAACAAGGAACTGTTATACAAAATTACTAATGAGATATTTGACATTCTTATTTTATACTAAAAAGTTTTAAAATCTGGTGTGTGTGTTACACTTATGGCACATCTCAGTTCAGGTGCTCTCCAGGCGCACGCGGCTGGGGGTTACTGTCTGGGCAGCGCAGGTCTAGGCAAACCGAAGCTTTGAAAATGCAAGTGGTTCACACAGATAGATCTTGAACTGAGATCAGGAACTTTCCGTGTCCTGGAAAAGGGGTGGATTAAGGAGGTAAAGGGAAGGGTAGAATCTCCGACTTGCCCTTTGATTTCAGACCAACTTCGAGGAGGACGAGCTGGACGATCCCGGGGAGTCAGGTAGGAGATTTGACTTTCTTGCTCCTGCTCTGTCTGTCTCCCTCCCTCCTCTGACACCAGCATTTTTAAACTGCGGCATTTGTGTTATTCCCAGATGGGGGCCACCTCATATCTGTGGCTGGGGAGGCCCAAGACCAGGGTCAGGGGGAGGCTGAAGTCAAAGGTTCCGTATCCCAGAAGAAAGCAGTCCCCACCCTGAAGGTGAGTGGGTGTCTGGGAGAGAGAACTGTGCTGGGATTCGGGCCACTGGCCTGACACCGAGGCCCTTGCCGTTCAGATCTACAGTGGCACCCTGGTGGAAGAGTTTAACCACTTGGAAGACTGGCTGTATGTGTTTCCGCTGTACCAAGGACAAGGGGGCCACGATGGAGATGGAGAGGAAGAAGGGTC
Source organism: Lontra canadensis (assembly GCF_010015895.1). Lineage (NCBI taxonomy): Eukaryota > Metazoa > Chordata > Mammalia > Carnivora > Mustelidae > Lontra > Lontra canadensis. The sequence goes on from NW_022631010.1 coordinate 385,699, forward strand.
CGGACATCCTGTGGGCAAGTTCAAGGTATGTTTGGGGAAAGAAGTGGCCAAGGAGTACAGGTGGGATGCAGAGGAAAGACTCTTTTTCCAGGGACTCTTCTGTCTCCCCCCAATCCAGGGCTCCTTCCTTCTTTACCCTGAATCAGACGCAGTGCCGTTCTCCGAGCCCCAGATCTCCCGAGGAGTCCCACAGAACCGGCCCATCAAGCTCCTGGTCAGAGTGTACGTGGTAAAGGTGAGCATCCTTCACCCAGCATGTCTCCAGCAAGGGTAATGTGTGGGAAAGCTCCAGACTGCAGGAGTTGGAGGAAACACAAGGGTCAGAGTCCACCTCCTTCAGTTTTTGGGGAATCTTAGGCACAAGTGAAGAGACTCCCCAGTGTTAAAGAGCTTGTTTTTGGCACAACCCAGATTTAGAACTTAGGTCTTCTAACTCCTCTTTCATGGTTCTAGACCCTTAGTTCATAGCACGGCGAGTGTAACTCCAAGAAGAATGCAGCTCTGAATCTCAGGTTTCATAGTGGCTTGTCATCCAGTTCCTTCGTACAGATCCTTGCCTGGCTGTGGTTTTCATACAGCACTCAGCAGGGCCCTGAAGTTTCCTGGAAGGCATCTCAGGGGATGAGAGGAATGAGTGGGTTGCTTTGCTCCCTTCGATCCCAACCCCAGAATAGATTCTGTGCTTTTATCTGTTTTAAATATAAGGATTCTGAGGAAGACGGAAATTAATGTTCTGTGGTGTATCCTAGTGCATAATTCAATAGGAGGAGTTGTTTTAATCTGCTTCTAGCAGTAGCACAGACTAGATGGTCTGAAATAGCTTTCCGATCTAATACATCTAGAACCGCTGGATAAACAATCTTAAATGAATGCTAATCTCATAAGAATGGGCAATTGAACGGAAAAATAAGAATTCCCAATGGGCATAAGACGAAGAGGTAGTAGTAATCCTAATTCCTGAAGTACAAGTTGTCTTGAGAGGTTTGTCCGTGTCTGGACCCCGAGCCTTGGGTTCTAACAACCTGTCAAAGATGGGAGCCACAACCAAGACCCTTGCGTGAAGCATGACCCTCCCCAGGAAGGGCTCTGCTCTTAGTGAAAGGTGGGCCAGAGGAAACCCACCTGCTGGGAAAGGAGCCTGTTAGGGAAGTGGTCTGTTTCAGCTTCTGTTCCAACTAGGAGAAATAGAAAACAATGTCTTCCCCAAGAAATGTATGCTTTTACAATTGTTCCCTTGCCTTTTCAAGTTCCTGGGGGCTGCCTGTGTATCTTGGCTCATGGCTTCTTCCTCCATCTTCAGAGCCAGCAGCATAGCAATTTCAAATCTTTCTCCCACTGGTCCATCTCCCCCTTCCACTCGTAAGGACATTTGTGGTTACGTTGGGTTACCTGGATAAACTAGAATAATCTGGTGATTTTTTTTTTTTTTTACATTTTGTATTTTTATTTAACTGTTTAGCAGATAATTTACATATCTCCCCACCCTTTCCTTTAAGTTAGTGTGACAGTTTTCCTTAATGAACAACTTAAAGAGAAGCTTTGGTGGAGAATGGAATGTTCATCTTATGATTCTTAACCACAGCTGCAAAGTCCCCATTGCCCTGTCAGTAGCGTATCCACAGTGGGTCAGGGGATTCAAAGGTGGACATCTTTGGTGGCGGGGGCACTCTCTTCTACCTGCCACAGAATGTAAATTGCTATAATGGCTTTGGAGAACAATTTGGCAATATTTAGGAGAAGGGAAGATTTTCATTGTCAAAGCCTAATAATTATACTTCTAGATATGATCCCAGGCAAATTCTTACATATGTGTACAAGGAAAAAGAAGAATTGCTCATTCTAGGGCACCTGGGTGGTTCAATTGATTAACCGACTACCTTTGGCTCTGGTCATGATCCCGGAGTCCCAGGATCGAGTCCCACATCGGGCTCCCTGCTTGGCAGGGAGTCCACTTCTCCCTCTGACCCTCCCCTTCTCAGGCTCTCTCTTTCTCTCTCAAATTAAAAAAAATAAAATTGCTCATTTTAGCATTATTTGTAACAAAAAAATGTTTTTTTTTTTTTAAATTTTATTTATTTATTTGACAGAGAGAGAGAGAGCACAAGCAGGCAGAGGCAGAGAGAGAAGCAGGCTCCCCACCGAGCAAGGAGCCCGATGCGGGGCTCGATCCCAGGACCCTGAGATCATGACCCGAGCCGAAGGCAGCGGCTTAACCCACTGAGCCACCCAGGCGCCCCCAAAAAAATGTTTTTAAAGATTTTATTTGAGGCACCTGGGTGGCTTAGTGGGTTAAGCCTCTGTCTTCGGCTGGGGTGGTGGTCTCAGGGTCCTGGGATTGAGCCTTGCATTGGGCTCTCTGCTTGGCAGTGAGCCTGCTTTCCCCCCACCCCCTGTGTGCCTCTCTTCCTACTTGTGGTCGTGCTCTCTCTCTCTCTCTCTCTGTGTAAAATAAATAAATAAAATCTTTAAAAAATAAAAATAAGGATTTTATTTATTTATTTGAGAGAGAGAGAGAGAGAGAGATACACAGAGAGAGAGCATGAGCAGGGGGCGGGGCAGAGGGAGAAGCAGACTCTCCCCTGAGCAGGGAGCCAGATAGGGGGCTCGATCCCAGGATTCTGGGGTCATGACCCAAGCCAAAGGCAGATGCTTAACCGACTGAGCCACCCAGGCACCCCATAACAAAATGTTTTTTAGAAATGACCTCAAGTGGGGGTCCTGGGATTGAGTCCCACCCACATTGGGCTCTCTGCTCAGCAGGGAGCCTGCTTCCTCCTCTTTATCTCTGCCTGCCTCTCCGCCTACTTGTGACCTCTCTCTCTGTCAGATATATAAATAAAATCTTAAAAAAAAAAAAAGGAAGAAGAAAACGCAAGGGCCAGAGCCTCTGTTGTGGTTTCTGCAGGAAAAGCAAGGCAAGGCAGAGTGAGCAGGCTTAGGATTGGTTAGTGTGAATAATTCCAGCAGGCTCTTGGGTACAGGGGCTGTCTCCCTGTCTCTAATTGTCTGGTGCCTGGCTCTGGGGTGATTAGGGCAGAGGAACTTACTTCCTGGAGTAGGAGAGCCCGATGGGGGAGACAGTTCAGAGCACGGGCTCTGGACTGGTTGGTTTCCATATGAAAGGTGCCCTGGGCAGTGAGCTGTCATACACAAGGTGAACTAGCACAGGCAAAGATGCTCAACATGGCTCGTCATCAGAGAAATGCACATTAAAACCACAGTGAGGGACCACTTTGCATACACTAGAATGGTTAAAATTAAAAGGACTGACAATACCAAGTATTGCTAAGGATATGGAGCAACTGGAATGCTCATACACAGCAGACAGCAGTGTAAAAAACACTAAAAATGGGCGCCTGGGTGGCTCAGTCAGTTGGTTATCTGCCAACAGCTCAGGTCGTGATCTCGGGGTCTTGGGATCGAGTCCCGCATCGGGCTCCTTGTTTGGCAGGGAGCCTGCTTTTCCCTCTCCTTCTGCCTGCTGCTCCCCTGCTTATGCTCTCTCTCTGTCAAATGAATAAATAAAACCTTTAAAAAAAACACTAAAAATATATTGCTGTATATAAATTATACTTCATAATTTGTTATGTATTTATTAAATTATGTAGTTTTCAAGACAGAAAAGTAAGTTTAATATGTACAGTTAAAAAAACATGCAAAATGGTGCCATATATTGCTTAGGGGTATGTGTACATGTAGTTAAAAATATTTTCACTTTTTTGGTGTGTGTAAATCCTAAACCCCAAAGTGTCCTAGCTACTTCAGGGATGAAAAGGGAATTAAATCAGATAAGGAGATTCAATTTGTTGGTAGTGTTTTCTTTCTTAAGCTGGGTACACATGTGCTCATTGATTTATTCTTTTATATTAAAATATCTTTATCATTATAAAAAATAAAAGTGAATAATACAGGAAATTGATTTAAATATTAAAGCCCTATACATTTTTCCACATATCTCCTGTTTCATTATCTTTTTCATTGTACCTATTTATATGTCTTAATATTTCATAATTATTTAAAAGTCACCTTGTCCAGCCTCTCTGTTAATTCCTCATGGTGGGAGTTCTCCTCGGTAACCTGCTGCTTACACTTAATCTGAGATTTAGTCCAGCAAGGGTAACCCGGGGTTATGACAGTGACACTTTTCTCAGCCCCACCCTATTCTGTCCCTCTAGGCTACCAACCTGGCTCCTGCAGACCCCAGTGGTAAGGCAGACCCTACGTGGTGGTGAGTGCTGGACGGGAGCGGCAGGACACCAAGGAACGCTACATCCCCAAGCAGCTGAATCCCATCTTTGGAGAGTGAGGCTGGGCCCTGGGCGTGGGAATGGGAGCACCTTTACCATTTGATCCCCTGGCCCCAGGGCTCCCACTCAGGCAGCTGCCGTGGTGATGGTGAGGGAACGGATGGAGGCTGACGAGACCCCTGGAGCCCCTGCCCCCACAAGCCCACCTCCTAGGTCATGGAGGTGTCTTCAGGTGTTCTCCCTCCTGTCCAGGGTCCTGGAGCTCAGCGTTTCTCTCCCTGCCGAGCCAGAGCTGACTGTGGCTGTGTTTGACCATGACCTCGTGGGTTCTGACGACCTCATTGGGGAGACCCACATTGATCTGGAAAACCGATTCTATAGCCACCACAGGGCCAACTGTGGCCTGGCCTCCCAGTATGACGTGTGAGTCCTATAGACCCTCAGAAGCCTTTGAGTCTGAACAAAGACATTCAAATTTACATTCCCATTGGTGTCCAGATCCTTTGAGTTCATTGAAGGGGACCACCCCATGACCAAGACCTTATAGTGTAGTGGGTCAAGGCCTGGGCTTAGGATTTGGGATCTTATAACTATTAAGTCACTTGATCTCTCTGAGCCTCTGTTTCCTCAGCTGCAAAATGGAGGGAATATCAGTATCCCCGCCACTGGAGCATGTGGCATACATCTTTGATTTTCATGGTTACCATTAGCGAGGACTAATCTGTCTTGCATTAGAGTTATAAATCTGGATCCCGTGTCTTCAGGGGACCCCATCCATGCTCCTGTGCCCAACTGTGTCCATATGCTGACCCCGATGGAGGCCACAGGGACGGGTACAATGCCTGGCGTGATGCATTCCGGCCTTCGCAGATCCTGGCGGGGCTCTGCCAACGCTGTGGCCTCCCCGACCCTGAATACCGAGCCGGGGCTGTCAAGGTGGGCAGCAAAGTCTTTCTGACACCGCCTGAGACCCTGCCTCCAGGTACCAGCCCCTCTCTGATGGACAGCCCCGAGGAAACAAGATTGTTAACAAGGTCCAGGGGGCCCCTGGGGCCCACTCTAGTGTGTGCCCAAAAGAGCCTGCCTCCTTCTGCAAGCAGAGGAAGTGAGTTTGGCTGAGTAAGGATGAGATTCTTGGATGGCAGGGAGAAAATGGTCTTTGTGGGTGAGCATGATCTTCAGAGAGCCCTCAGGATGCCCTTTCTCCATGACCTTTACCTGGGCACGACCTCAGAGGCCTAGCTAATCAAGCTTCCAGAACATTGGGTGGCCCATAGAGGATCCCATATGACAAAACATGGCTGAAGAATTGAGCTCATGCCTCATAACTGGCTGGTGGTCTGTCTCATTTAGGGACATGGTCCCTCCCATCCCACTGGCCACTGGAACACTGCTGGTGTTTCACTGGTGGAAGTGGTTGGAGAAGCATCTTCCCACTTTCTGAGCCTTGTGGACTTGCCCTCCCCGCCCACGGGCTTTGTTCCAAATAGCAGCTGCCTCAGCTTTGCACCTCTGCTGAGGACTGGGGGAGGAAGGCAGCAGCATTGGGAGCTGCGCAGAACCCAAGCTTGCGCACCTCTTGTTGCAGGTAGAGGGGGCCCCAAGGTGGCAAGTGAGGTCCCTGAGGAGGCACAGGCATTGCTGGTGCTGCGGCGCTGGCAAGAGATGCCGGAGCTTGGGATCCAGCTGGTGCCTCAGCACGTGGAAACTCGCCCCCTCTACCATCTCCGCAGCCCAGGGCTGCTGCAGGTGAGGGAGGTTTCAGAACCCCAGAACTCCCACCTGCTCCTGGACCTTGGGCCTTCCCCAAGACCTTTACCTGGGCACGACCCGGCCACTTCTGATTTGACTCCTGATCCTGGTCCCCAGCATTCCCACTCCAGTCTTAGACCCCCATCCGGGACTCCATACCTCCAGCCCCGACTTTGTTCCTTCAGGATCCCCACCCCTGGGCCACCAAGGCTAAGAGCTGGCACTCCCAATCTGACCTCAACCACAGGTCCCTAGGATCTGGACCTTGGGAACTTACTTTTTATCTCAACCTTCCACCCCAGGGCTTGATCCTTAACACAACTTCTGCTCTGGAAGCCCCTCTTTCGGACTCTACCTTCATCCTTACCCCCACCCCCCACCCCCCAGCACCCAGGGATCTACGGGACTGTACCCTCTTGATCCCAGCTCTTCTCTCCTTTGGCTGTTGCTGGAGGAGGGATCTTCGGTGGGGCCCTTCAGCCTGGTCCTGTGTTCCCAGGGATCCCTTCACATGTGGATTGATATCTTTCCCCGCGATGTGCCTGCCCCACCCCCAGTTGACATCAAGCCTCGACAGCCAATCAGGTGAGCGCCCCGACCCCTCCTCCCCGGGGTAGGCGCATCCGGGGACTGCCGGCCGCAGACTGCCAGTGAAACAGGCAGAGGCCGCTGACCCAGGCTTTTCTGTTGGGCGAGCCATTAAATTCCCTTCCTTCTCATAAGCCATTGTGAGTAGGGAGCTGTCACCTGCAACCAAAAGAGTTTAAATATCAATAAACCCTTTCCGAGTTGAGCTCATCAGAGTGGAGTTTGGTGTAGGGGGTATGTGCTTCAGATGTCCACAGTCTGTCACTTTCTACCTGTGGGCTCTGCTTTCGTTGCTGTCACTCTATGGGAGGCTCCTGCAGTCTGGGGGCAAGGTGGCTGCTAACGGTGCCAGGCTTACATCTTGCCAACTCAACTCCTTGAGCAGAAACATAAACGTGTCTTTACCAGGCTGAGCAAAAGTCTCAGGGCTGACTCTCCTCGATCAGCTTGCTTCAAATGCTGGTCCCTTAACCAATCCCTTAACCAACCCGCGTGGTTGGGGGGCTGGCCTCTGCCACCTCTGGAGCCTGGGAGAGGTCAGATTGACAGTGTGGGGGGTGAGGTGGGGGGATATCCAGGAAAAACCCTGGCAGCCAAGGACAGGGCTATTTGGGGTAGTACAGGAAAGCTGGAGCCCCTCCTTCTGCCCCTCAGGGGCTGCATGCCCTCATCCCCGCTGTCTCTCTGCCCCTCCCACTTGTGTCTGCAGACTGGCGCTCTCTCCTCTGCACCCTAGAACTGCAGCTTGCATGTCAGCCTGCTGCTGATGCCTCCAGCTCTGTATCTGAGGTTATAGTCAACCTTGTCATGGCCATGGCCGAGGTCCTTCCTGCTTCCTGCAGCCCCTCTCAGGAGCGCCTCAAGAGTCTTAAAACTCTCTTCCAATACATTCCCCAGCTATGAGCTCAGAGTCATCATCTGGAACACGGAAGATGTGGTTTTGGATGATGTGAACCCGCTCACTGGAGAGCTGTCCAGTGACATCTATGTGAAAAGGTGAGCCTGCGGGCACCCAGGCCGATGGCTGCGGACTAAGCGGAGATTGAGGTCAGGGGCTGGGGGCTTGCGGGAGCTGGGGAAAGGGTTAGCCTGGTGGTGGGGTGGGGAGGCAAGCTGGGGGAGAGCGTGTTTCTGGGTTGGGTCTCTGTGCTGGGGTCCAGCCCTCTGCCTGCCCCTCTCCCCTGCCTGTAGCTGGGTGAAGGGGCTGGAGCACGATAAGCAGGAGACAGATGTTCACCTCAACTCCCTGACGGGAGGGAAATTTCAACTGGCGCTTCGTATTCCGCTTCGACTACCTGCCCACGGAGCGGGAGGTGAGCGTCCGGCGCCGGCCTGGACCCTTCGCCCTGGAAGAAGCCGAGTTCCGGCAGCCAGCGGTGCTGGTCCTGCAGGTCTGGGACTATGACCGCATCTCTGCCAATGACTTCCTTGGTACGGCTTCGCCTTCCTCCTGCCTCACCCCCGGGCTCCAATTTCTGCCTTTGTTGCCCCTGCTCCCCGTCCCTTGGTTCCCTACTCTAACCCAGCCCTGGATGCTGGGTTTCAGACCCTTAGGTCACTATTCTTGGCTTTCTGGCCTCCTTACTGAACTTAGCCCAGAGCACAGACCTCTATTCCCACCCTATAATGTCCCCAATCCAAGGTCACTTTGGACTCTGACGCCATGGTCCCTGCTTTGGCAGTCCAGTTCCATCCTTGGCTCTGTTTGGCTGGGCTCTGACAAGCTGCTGGCACGAACACCGTGCTGTGTGGCCCGCTGCTGTGGCCTGAGCATCACCCCGGAGCTTCTAAGCCCCAAGGCACAGTCCTGCTGTGTGGGGGGGGGGGGTTGCTAGACAGACCCTGATCTCTGGCCTAACCCCAGAGCTCCGGACTTACAGGATCCCTGGAGCTGCAGCTGCCAGACATGGTGCGGGGTTCCCCGGGGCCCCGAGCTCTGCTCCGTGAGGCTGGCCCGGGACGGGGCCAGGCCGAGGTGCAACCTCTTCCGCTGCCGCCGCCTGCGGGGCTGGTGGCCTGTGGTGAAGCTGCAGGAGCCGGAGGATGAGGTACGGGAGCAGCGGGAGGCTTCAGCCGGCAAGAAGAGGCGGAGGAAGAAGAGGAAGGGCCGGCCGGAGGATTTAGCGTTCACGGACCCCAGAGGCCACGTCCACGTGCTCACGGTGGGTGAGGCGGACTCCTGACCGCGGGCTGCTGATTGTGGGGGGCGGGGGAGGGGCAGGAGGGGCGGCCTAAGCCCACCTCCGAGCCTGGCCTCTGTTCCCCCTTTCTTTAGGGGAAGGTGGAGGCAGAGTTTGAGCTGCTGACCGTGGAGGAGGCGGAGAAGCGGCCAGTGGGGAAGGGCCGGAAGGAGCCGGAGCCCTTGGACAAGCCCAAGTGAGGGGGAGGCGGGGTCGAGCGGGGCAGGAGGGGCCGGAGTGGGGCAGGGGCTTGCTCGGCGTTCTGACATCCCCTTTTCCCCCGCCCCCACAGCCGCCCGAAAACTTCCTTCAACTGGTTTGTGAACCCACTTAAGACTTTCGTCTTCTTCATCTGGCGCCGGTACTGGCGCATCCTGGTGCTGCTGCTGCTGCTGCTGCTGGCCCTGGTCGCCGTCTTCCTCCTCCTGGTCTTCTAGACCTTGCCCGGCCAGATCAGCCAGGTCGTCTTCCGCCCCCTCCACCAGCCCTGACCCTAACTGACCCTGCATACTCTTCCTGGAACTCCCGCCCCTCCAGTCCTCCTGGGGAGTTCTTCTCACCGACAGGAGCTGTTGGGAGTTCACTGCTTTCCTTGAATAAACTTGACTGTGCCTCCCCTCTGATGCCTGAACTTAGGGTGGACATGATACAAGGGCAGAAAACAAAGCTTTCCCCGGGTGACAGGTGCTGGGGACTCACCCAAGGGTGTGAGGCTGCTCAGAGGAAGAACGGGACCTGGCAGGAAGTTCAAGGCCAAGAGTCCTGGCCACCAAGCTATCACCTGTTGCTCTTGCTTCTGATAATGACATCCCTTTTACTTAACCTGCTTATGGCTTCTACCATTCTGTGACAGCTAAGCACTTACCTACTTCTGATATGCTGAGAGTAAGCCTATCAGCACACTTCTGGTTGCAAATAGAAATCGCAACCCAAACTGGCTGAAGCAAAAAGGCATTTTGGGGAGCTGGCACGGTTGCGATTCCCAGGGCTTAGCCGGCAGCCTGTCCCAGGGGTCAGAAGATGTCACTAGGACCGGTTCTCTGCCTGTGGGCTCAGCTGTCCTCTGGGGGCTAGGTCATTTGTAGAGGGTTCGCCACCCCGCCGGAACTGCAGGATGGCGGCACCAACCTCAGGTCTCCCCACATTCATGTCCTAGTTTTCCTAGTTCCGACAGAGCCCAGAGCTGGCAATGTCGCGCTGGGGGTGGGAGACATGTGGATTGAGACCTCCCTGGAGCTTAGGGTGGGAGATCAAACCTCCTCCCCAACACAGAAGCTGAGAAGGTAGACAGGGAGGTTTCTAGAGGAAACTCGGGGTTTTATTAACAAGTAGAAATGGTTTCCAGCTGACAGAAAAAACAAGGCTCACTACAGCACGCAATCTGATCTGTAACTTGCAGAGGAGACCTGGCCAAGGTCACAGCTCGTGAGGGATCCCATCAGAGCTAGATCTCAGGTCTTTCTGCCTCTAGACGTTTTGCTCTCATCGTCCTACCCTGCTGCTTGTCCTCTCTACTTCCCTCCCTACGAATGTCTTACCCAGCCCCTCCCTGAGAAACGATCGGGCGAACTGACTGGCGCTAATGCCCCTGCTTCCGGGGCTGCTGTGCAGTGGGCTCCTGGCCCTGGCTCTGCACACGTACTGTGGGCTGTGATGGGAAGCCCTGGCGAGCTCCAGAGCTGGGGATCTGACGCCAGCCCGCCTCCAGAACGGCCACTGCTACCATGCCTCCGTTTTCCAGTGCTGCCTCCACCTTGGAGACTGCACATGACCTGCCTGGATCCCGCTCAGGAGACTGAGCCCAGGGTGGCAGGGAGAGGCCCTGGCTTCAGCTATCACGGAAGAGGGGGCAAGCCCCAGCCTGCACCCAAGGCCCTAGTACCACTGGGATCAGCCTGTCATGAGCCTGCGGGCCGTGGTGGCTCCAGGAAGCTCCTCCTGGAAAGGTCCATCTCCACCCTGGAGCTGAGCCCAAAAGGCCCAAAGACCACCTCAGAGGAGGGACGGAGGACAGTGGGACGGACATTCATCTGGTGTGACTAAAGCCCCATGAGCCAGGGGATGTCCACGTGGGGCTCCCAGAGGGCACCTGGCCTGATCTGTCAGTCCTGACTGCCTTCGGGAAGTGGCTGTGATGAGGGGTTGTTTCTAGGCTCCAACCAGACAAGAACCACATGGAGACCAGCAAGTACTATCACAACCAACAGATTTATGAACCTGCACTGAGACCGACGCCGAGTAGGGGTGGGGTGGGCAAGAGGCTGGGAATGCCCACAGGGCCAAAGAGAAACGGGAGAACAGAACAGCAGCGGGGGAAGGAGACAACTATGTTGTCTTCCCGAGGTCGATTTTCTTCTGGATGGCTCGAGCCGAGTGGTAGATGAGCGAATCGATGAGTCCAGCCACTGGGGAGAGACACAAGGGCTGGCGCTGGCCCTGCTGGGCCCTTGACTGGACCCCAGAGCCTTTTGACCTGACCGGTTAGGCCAGCATCTCCCCTTGGCTGTTGAGGTAGTCCTCCTTCCCCAAGTAAAACTCCAGCAGGGAACCCAGGCTTCACATCCCCCCACCACGCTCCAGCCCCAGCCAGACGCCCTTGAGCTTCTAACCTGTGAACATGCCCCCGATGATGGCGCACACGCCTGTCAGAAAGTGCGTGAAGGACCTGGAGGAGGGATGGGCAGGGGGTCAGCAGGCACCCCTCCACCCCGCAGTCCCAGGCCCCTCCCTTCTGCCACACTCACCTGTGCTTCTCTGTCAGCTTTACCATCATGGGTGACAGCTCATACAGCACGAAGACTCCGGGAAGCCCCTGATCACCCATCAGCCCGTTGGCGACCTTCTCGTGTCTGGTCACAGAAAACTGATTTGTCCTCAGCACCTGGGACAGGAAGAGAGTCTGGGCCGGGGCCAAGTCTGTGACCTGGCTCCCAAACCCTCTCAGACCTACACCTGCTCCTGCCCTTGTCCGTGGCACCTGGACTGTGTGGGAGAGAAAATAAGGCCCCACGTGGCTCATAACCACCGCAAGACTCGGGGGCCACCCAGACACACTCTCAGCCTCACCACGCCGCCTTCCCCTGGGTCACCAGCTCTCTACAGTTTACCGATCCCAGCTACATAGGGTGGATTCTCTCAGTGGGGGTTCACGGGATGGGAAACAACTTGCCAAGGCCGCACCATGAGTTCCTGGCAAGGCCAGGCCTGACATCCTGTCTGCTGAGATGCTGCTCCATAGGCCACAGCAGGAAGGGGAGGAGGGCCCGCAGGAAGGGGAGGAGGGCCCCCAGGAAGGGTTAGCCCCCAGCCCAGGGCAGACCACAGGGACAGTGAGCACCAGAGGAATGGATGGAGGCAGTGAGGACAAGTAGAAAGTTAAAGTGCTTTCAAGTCTGACAGCCTGGGCCCTTCACTCTGGCTGTGAGGGTATATTACTCCCCCGCCCCCAGCCTGTCATCCATCATCTGGGGATAAGAGCAGCACCCCACTTCCCAGGTCAACGGGACTCAAGTGCTTGGCACCAAGAGGGACTCTGACAGCTGAGCTCCTCCAGACTCACCTCCCCGTCTACCTTCATGTACACTGTGGGTACCACCTTCACGAAGTACTGGAACATCATGGAGGCTGCAGGGGGAACAGAGCACTGGGCATGGGTGCCGGGCAGGGCTCTGGCAGCCAAGAGCTACCTCCCAGGCTGGTACCTTGGGGTGCGGTGACATTGGTGCGGTCCAGGGGGTTCACAATGCCCGGGTAGTCCTCCCCGAATGACAGATGCCGGATGTAGTGGGTCATGTTGATCTGAAAGCAACAGCAGCACCTGAGCCTTGGCACTCAAGGCCCCACCAGGCCTCACCCCATCAATGGTTCCGCAGGACAGCAGCAGACAGGGATGCCGGGTCTGGGGAGGGGACGTGTGGAGATGGGGGAGGGAGGGAGACATCCTGCCTGGGAGAATGTGACCAACACAGGCACCCCTACACCCCACTGGGGAACTCCTTTCTCACAGAGTCCACGGCCTCTGGGCCTCCAGTTTGAGGTTCTGGTGGCATTCCACTACAAAGCCAGTAAAGGCTGGGCACGGACAGGTGTGGCAGGTGCCTGGTCTGCCTGGAAGTCTCAAGCCAGGGGAGCCTAGCCTGGGGGTTGAGGGGGGCAGACTTCCCAGCTCTGACACCTGTCCTGCTCTAGTCTTATCAACCTCAACCATTAGAAGGGTCTTTAAAAACATGCAAATCTGATTACATAATCACCCCAGTTAAAGGACCAATAACCTCCACCGCCTGCAGGAGGAAGACCAGACCGCTGCTTGGCCTGAGGCTTGTGCAGTCTGGTCCGTGCCAACCTCTACACACCTGCCTCTGCGGGTTCTGAGAAGTTCTCCACTCCCTCCTGACTTTGCCAGAGGATCCCTTCGCCCAGGACACTCTTGCCCAGCCCTGCCCATCTCTGACCTGTGCAGACCTCAGTTCTCTGCCCTCAGACTGATTGCCTGGCAGAATATGGTATATTTTTCTCTACTCCCCCATCCCAGGACATCCCTGCAGAGACAAGAAGGCAGCAGTCATCTCCCATGCCCATCCGCCCCATATGGCTTCCGGCGGTACGTACGTTGTCGAGGCCGAAGCTCTGCAAGTCATGGACTAGGAGAGAAGGGAGAAGGTGTCATCAGATGGGATAGCACTGGCCTCCTGGCTCCCTCAGCGTCCTTGCTCAGGCCTCCACACCCCTCTTAGAGTGTGACTGCCTAGCTCCTCTGACCCTCCACCCCCCAGCCTGGCCCTGCTGGAGGGCCGCCCGTCAGGCCCCCCTTGGGCCTGTGTGCGAGTCCAGGCCCTCCTCGGACCTTAAGAACACAGACCCCATTTCCCCCCAAAACATACAGGGAGCCCTCTATGGCTGTCTCCCAGGTTTCCACTCCCACCAAGTCCCTGCTTGCACCTCTGGAGACAAGCCCCGCTGACTCTGGTCTCTCACTAAGTACAGCTGAGGGCCAATCGCTGAGCCCCAATGTGAGGTGGGCCCTGAGAAGGCTGTCCAAGCACTTTCCCCGACCCCCGGGCCCCCACCCTCAGAGCCCCCAAAGGAAACACTATGGGTACCCTGTACTATCTATTTCAGAACCAGTGCTTCCTGCCCTCTGGACCTGATCTCTCCTACTTCAAGGAACCCTACCTGAAAAGTAAGACCCCCATCCCAGGCCCATCCAAACCTCCTCCCGTCCTGAGAGGGTAGGCTGCCCCAGAAGTGGGGGCTTGGCCTCCCTGAGGGGCAGGGCCACTTACTCTCCACAGCATGGACTGCAGCACGGGGGAGGGCAGGAGAGAGACGGGAGGAAGAGAAAAGAGATTGAGAGCTTCACAATGAGAACTACGGAGGAAGACACATGGTAGAAAGGAAGGCTGGAATATTCTGGCTCAGCAGCAGGGTCTGGACCCTGCTAACAAGGCTCCTCCTGGTCTCATCCCCAGGGGAACTCTTCCCTGGCCAGGGAGGAATGCAAGGGCTCTTGGGGGCAGAAGTACGGTGGCCTAGGAAGAATAAAAGATTTAGAGCCCAATAAGCCACTTTCCTAGCTGTGTGACCTTGGGCAAGCACCTTGCCCGCTCTGGGGCTCAGTGATCTCTACAAAGGGTATTCTGAGGACCAGGTAGGATCTAAGATGGAAAAGCACAAGGTAAACTTCATAATCATCCCCCCACAAAGCAACAAAGATGTCAGAAACTAGCTCCCAGACCTTCCATTCAGCCAGACCTCTGGCCTCAGGCAACTGTAGCCTTGTGTTTTGAACACCCTCCCAGGAGACAGAGCACCTCTGCTCTGGGCTCCCTGACTCGGGCTGCAGCCCACGTGGGACCTCCCACTGCATGCCTCCAGAGCCCGGCCAGCAGTGCGACCCTGACCGTCTCCCAGTGTCCCTGTGAGACCCCTGACCCCTCCAGAAGAGGGGGCTCTGGACCCACCTCCCGCCCCTGCCCAGCATTCAGCCTCACCCTGCACACTGCCTTCCACACCAGCCGCGCTCCCTCCAGGAGGCCCGTTCCTCCTGCTCACTGCGGTCGCTGGGCACGCAGGATCACCAGCTCATCTCTCACCCCCGGACGCCCGTCACACTGCAGCTCCGCACATCCCCCAATACAATCCCGACTCCCAACCCTCCCAGGGGGCCCCATTACTCATCAGGGAAACCCCTACTTCTTCAGCCTCTATGCATTCAATTCATTGTCGCGCTCCAACCGCAGCCTGACTCTCTCTTGACAGTCCTTTCCCTGCAGCCCCCTCAGGGGTGATGATTTCTTCCCCATGCTTAGCCTCCTCCGTAGCCCAAAGTGAGGCCTTGCTTCTTAATGCCATTCCAGATCATGGTCCCTCGAGCTGCCCTAAAAATCCCCAGCTTTGCAGCTTGTGGCAAAGTACACTGACTCTCCCTACTCGTCTTAGTCCCTTCGAGATCCACACAGAAGCGTAGGCTGGCCCTTCGCGCCTCTCAACGGCTCTCGGCTCTCGAGTCTGGGCACCACTGTCTCCTCCACAACCCTGTCACCCTTCCCGGTGATCTCCTGATCACAGCTGTCATCCTACCTGTCCCGAATTGGTCAGCCTTTCCTCCCGTTGCCATGTTTGGGCTTTCTACATTTCTAGGGCACGCGGTTCTGTCTTCTTTTTTCCTCTCGAGGACGTCACCCTGGTGACGGTCCTGCCCACCCTGGAGCATGACTGGCCAGCTCTGCGGCGGACTGTTCCCACCGCATGTCACCCACTGCTGCCTCGCACAGCTTGTCCACCAGCCCCCTCGAGTCTAGCCCTTGCCCTCCCGGTCCAGCCCACCCTCTTCCCTTTCGAGCAAACTCCACAGAAGAGTGGTCCTTCTCACAGGCTCCAACCCCTCTCCCTTTCCTTCCTGAGCCACACAGTGGTGATCCCTATCACTCCACGAAAGCTGCGGCCAACGTCACAGTGACCACTGCTAGGTCATACAGCCAGGGGGCAACTCTCACTCGGCGTGCAGAAACATCGGGTCTGGGTTTGGAAACGCCTCCTTCCCCAGGCTTTCGGGACACCCCCTCTCCGCTGGCCTTCCCGTCTGACCAGCGCTCCTTACTGGTCCAGCGGCTGCTTCCTCCCAACGCCCGTGTCCTCTGACAGGGGAGGTGCCATGCTCCATCTTTGGAGCTCCCCTCCTCACTGCCTACCCTCACCTCCACGGCGACCTCATCCTGTTCCATTGTTTTACATACCCGAGGACTGCCACCTAAGTATCTCGGGGCCGGACCTCTCCCCTGACCTCCAGATCCAGCCAGCTGCTTACTTGCATCCGAACTGTCTAAAAGGACACCCGGAGCCCACCAGTCTGAACATATCAGTCACCGAATTCCTGCTTGATTTTTCCACATTCTTCTGAATCTTCCCCTCTCCCTAAACAACTTCATCCTTCTCACTCCTCAGGCACACAACTTTGGAGTCATCTCTGACCCCATCCCTTCCCGCGCCCACCGCCGCCACCCATCAGCCACGCCTCTCGGCCTCACCCTCCAACATCAGCCAGCCCGGCTTGTCCCTCCCCGACTCTGGCCTGGCCCCCATCATCCTGTGCCCAGATGGATCACAGCCATGGTCTCCTACCAGCCTCTCTGGATCTGTCCTGCCCCTAGTCTTGTCCACAGAGCAGGCTGCCTACCTCTGCCAAGTCAAGTCACAGCACGTAGCACCTCCTCAGAGCCCAACGATGGCTGTGTGTCTCACGGAGAGTAAGGGCCCTTGTCCCTGTGGTGCCCTCCCAAACCCTGCAGGCCGTGGCCCCGTTACCAGGCTCACCTCACCCCTAGCCACACTGCCCTGCTCGCTGCGTGCCAGTCCCCCGCTTTCTTACTGCGCCTCCAACTCGCCAAGCCCGTTCTCAGCTCAGAGATTTGCATTTGCTCTTCTCTCTGCTTCAGACACCTCTGCCCGGACACCCTTAGCTCCTTCACCTTCTTCAGGTCTTTACTCAAATGCCACCCCATCAGTCCTTCCCTGCCCGCCCGACACCAATGGCACACACGCACCATCTCGCCAGAGCCCCTCGCCT
This sequence comes from Lontra canadensis, assembly GCF_010015895.1. Lineage (NCBI taxonomy): Eukaryota > Metazoa > Chordata > Mammalia > Carnivora > Mustelidae > Lontra > Lontra canadensis. The sequence goes on from NW_022631010.1 coordinate 402,531, forward strand.
CCGTCATCTTGATCCTGCCTTTCTTGGGCTCACAGTACTCAACAGTAACGTTTGTGGTCTGTTTCTTTACTACACGCCGAGGACAAGGACTGTGTTCCGTTTGGAGGTGCGCTGTGAGCACCCAGACTAGAAGGGGGTACGCAGTGACTCCCGCATACCTAGTGTGTGCACGGAGGAACCCGGGAAGGAACAGAAATCCCACTTATTCATCTGTGTGAACAACCTGTGGCGGGGGGCTAGTATCTGCAGCCCCATTTTAGAGAAGAAATTGAATGGGGCTCCCTAGTCCCCAAATCTGACCTAACTTGGGAGGGGCTGGCCCTGTGTTTGAACCCTGCCCTGCTGACCCCAAAGCCTCCCACACGGCACACCTGATCCTGGGAACTACTGTGAGACAAGTGCCCCCCACAGCCGGGCTCTGGGCCGCAGCCTTCACCTGCACAAGCACCCTAGGAGAGAAGGACCAGCCTCTCCATTTTATAAAATAGGAAACGAGCTCAAAAAGGTGAAGGAAATTCCTCCAAGTTTCGCATAGCCAGTAAGGTCTGAAACTGAACTCTGAACCCAGGCAGTCTGGCTCCCCAGACTGTGCTCTGAACTGTGTACCAAACTGCTACCCCATGATGAGGGTCTCCCCCGGGCCGAGGACACACAGCATCGGGCGGGCAGGCGCAGGGGCACTAAACCCACCGGGGCATCCAGGGTCTAAAACCCCCAGCGAAGGCAGGTGCACTCACCATGCACATGAGACTGCTGGAAGCTCTTCCCGGGAGCAAAGTGGAAGTTTCCGGCCACCTGTAGGGGATATTCCCACTCATTCTCCAGCCGTCTCTTCCCTTCCTCTGGTCTCCTGAGGGCCTGAGAGGGCCCTTGATTCACCGTGGAGCGGGGCCAACCCACAGCTCAGCTGGCCCTTTCCCACCTCAGTCCCTCCCGTACCTTGTTGACTTCTAAGAAGCCATACACTTGGCAGCCTTCGTTCTTCTGCTCCTGCATCTTCTGGCTGAAGCCCTCTCGCCGGCACTGCTCGATAGTGTCTGGGTTCTTGAAGGCCCAGCCCCGACGCCGATATGCCTCCCGCACGTCTTCACAGGTGTTGCAGCACCTGCGGGCAGGGGGGAGGGGTGGGGCACGCGGTGAGAGCCGGACAGCGGCACAGGCCGGGAGCCGGGACCTCGGGAGACAAGCAGTGCTGTCCACGGATGAAGCCTCCGCCAGCCTTGCCCCCCGGCCACCAAATGTTCTCAAACCACGTTTGCTCAGAGGCAGCAGGACTGTTCAAAATGCATATTCCCATTCTGTTGGGGATGCTGAAATGTTTTAGGACAGAGAGCAGTGACAGCTGCCGAACACCTGAAGGTAGTTAATGCCACTGACTCCAACACGTGAAAATGGTTAAAATGCTAAGTTTTAAAAGTCATACATATTTTACCACAATGGGAAAAAATATTAAATACACACTCCCAGGCCCTACCCTAGACCTGCGGAATCAGCTTCTTGGGGGCCAGGGCCCGAGTTACAGAACAGCAGTGGCCGCCTATCACAGGCCTCATCACCTGGGCTGGGCCTACAATCCCAGCTCTTTACATACAGTGTACCCTAATCCCAATGTGACTGTTCTGGAAGACATGTTCTCACCAACCCCCTTCCCCAGAGAGGTTATGTGGCTCTGCCCGAGGACACAAGGGTGGAACCCAGGCGGCTGGACTCTGAACTGGAGCGGGGACCACTTCAGCCTCCACCTGGCTCTGGCCCCACACAGGGCCTGGCCATACAGCCCCAGTCACTTGCACCAGGAGCAGTGACTGAGGTACACATCCCATCCCCACTCAACTCCCGTTCCAACTTCCCCCACCTGCCGTGGAGCCCGCCACAGACGGAGGATGGCTGACACATGGTGCCTCGCGGGGAACCCCCCCACCCCGGCCCCCAGGGTCCAGCTCACTTGATGTCTTCTGTTTCGGCACCATAGCAGCTCTCACAGCGATCAGGGTCCAGGGAGTCAGGGTCAAACACCTTTACCTCGACTTTCCCGAGCTCTAAGGGGAGGACAGAGGCAGGGGCATCAGCTGGGAGCAGACAGAGTGAAAACTGCACCCCTGACCCCTGCACAGGCCCTTTGGTCTGTGGCCTGGGCATAATAAAAGCTACAATAATAGCTAATACTGGGGTGCCTGGGTGGCTCATTTGGTTAAGCGCCTGCCTTTGGCTCAGGTCGTGATCCCCATCAGGCTCCCTGCTCAGCAGGGAGTCTGCTTGTCCCTCTCCCTCTGCCCCTCCCCCTCTCTTGCGGTCTCTCAAATAAATAAATAAAATCTTAAAAAAAAAACAGCCAATATTTATATGGTGCACACCATGTGTCAGGCACTAAGCACTTCGGCACATGTATTATTTCTCGAAATAAAAGTACGAGTAATGAAACAGTAACAGCAAATACTAAGTGTTAGCTGACTACAGGTCACTGTGCACAGAATGTCTTTCACCACACACGGATCCGAGGAAGACTGGGATGATTACTACCCACATTGTACTTGCAAAGATGCGGAGACTCAGAGATGAGAAGTAGCTCTGCCCAGTGTGACACAGTAAGTGGCAGATTTCAGCCCTAGTTTCCAGGCGTGTGCCTTTAACCACCTCACCTTGGTGCTACACCTCAGACCTCTCTCTCTGCGCCCGACTCCCTGACTTTACCTCCTCCTAACCGCAGACTGCAATATTCAATGCCGCGACCTCCTGCCTTCCCAAGTGGTATTTTGTCCTCCCATCTGAGCCTCATTCCCACATGCACACCTAGACCCTGTTATTTCCCATGACTGAAACCTTCCACAATTCAATTTCAAGTATCCCAATCTCTGACTCCTTATCCTTATTTTCCCAGCTCACTACCTCTGGTACCCAGAAACCACCAATTCTTTGACAACACTGACACCATCACCCCCTCATGCCCTCGCTTCCCTCCTTATTTAAATTCCATGGCCCAAATGGGGAACGGACTGTCTTCAATAAATGCTGCTGGGAAAACTGGATGTTTATATGCAAAAAATGAAACTGGACCCCTATCTTATACAACTCACAAAAATTAACTCGAAATGATTAAAGACTTAAATATAAGACTAATATTGTAAAACTTCTGAAAGAAAATAAGGAAAGAGCTCCCTGACATTAGTCTTGGTAATTATTTTTTGGTTATGACACCAAATGTGTAGGCAACAAAAGCAAAAATAAACAAGTGGGACGACACCACAATAAAAAGCTTCTGCACTGCAAAAGAAACGATTAACAAAACGACAGGGCAACCTATGGAATACAAGAAAATACTCACAAATGATATATCTGATAAGGGGTTACTATCCAAATTACATAAGGAACTCATACAACTCAACAGCAAAACAAATGAACATCAAAGGATCTAATTAAAAATGGACAAAGGACCTGAACACATATTTTTCAAAAGAACACATACAAATGGCCAACAGGTAAATGGAAAAGAGCTCAACAGCATTAATCATCAGGGAACTGCAAGTCAAAACCGTGAGAGATCACCTCACACCTGCTAGAATGGCTGTTATAATTCATAAATACAAACAAACAGGACACCTGGGTGGCTCAGTTGGTTGGGCGACTGCCTTCGGCTTGGGGTCGTGATCCTGGAGTCCTGGGATCTAGTCCCACGGGGGCTCCCTGCTCAGCAGGGAGTCTGCTTCTCCCTCTGACCCTCCCACCTCTCGTGCTCACTTTCATTCTCTCTCAAATAAATAAAATCTTTAAAAAACAAACAAGAAATAACTAGTATTGGGGCACCTGGCTGACTCAGTATAAAATGCAACTCTCGGTCCTGGGGTTGTGAATTTGATCCCCACATTAGGAGTGGAGCCGACTTAAAAAAAAAAAAAGAAAATAGCAGCGCGCCTGGGTGGCTCAGCGGGTTAAGCCTCTGCCTTCGGCTCGGGTCATGATCCCAGGGTCCTGGAATTGAGCCCCACATTGGGCTCTCTGCTCGGCTGGGAGCCTGCTTCCCCCTCTCTCTCTGCCTGCCTCTCTGCCTACTTGTGCTCTTTCTCTCTGTCAAATAATTAAATAAAATCTTAAAAAAACCCCAAAAACCTCTTTAAAAATAAAGCAACAACAAAAAACAAGAAATAACTAGTATTGACAAAGATGTGGGAAAAAGGGAATGCTCGTGCACTCTTGGTGGGAATATAAATTGGTGCAGCCACTATGGAAAACAGTACAGAAGTTCCTTGAAAAATTAAAAAGAGAACTACCATATGTTCTAGCAATTCCACTGCTGGGTATATATCCAAAAAAACCCAAAATCATATCTCGTATCAGTATCTGCAGTCCCATGTTCTTTGCAGCATTATTTACAACAGCCAAGACATGGAAACAATCTTAAGTGTTCGTCAGCAGATGAACAGATAAAGAAAATGTGGTGCATATATACATAATGGAGTTTCATTCAGCCACTAAAAAGAAGGAAATCCTTTATCTGCAACAACACGGATAAAGGTTGAGGACATTATGCTAAGTAAAATAAGTCAGACAGAGAAAGACAACTTCATGATCTCATTTACATGTAGAATCTAAAAAAGTCTGTTTCATAAAAACAGACACTAGAATGGTGTCTGGGGCTGGGAGGTGGGGGAAACAGGGAGATGTTGATCAGGGGGCATAAACTCCCAGTTAGAAGATGAGTAAGTTGTGGGATCTAATGTATAGGATAGACTGTAGTTAACAACACCGTACTGTATACTTGAAAGTTGCTAAGAGAGTAGATCTTCAATATTGGTTCTTACCACACACACAAAACATAACCATGTGAAGTGATGGATATGCTAGCTAACCATACTGTGGTAATCATTTCATAACACCAGTGTAACCCAATCATCACACGATATACCTTAAGTTTACAAAATGTTATTTTTTCTTTCTTTTTTTTTTTTAAGTGGGTTCCATGCCTAGCATGGAGCCCAATGTGGAGCCTGAGATAAAGGCCTGAGCTGAGATCAAGAGTTGGACGCTTAATCGATGGAGCCACCCAGGTGCCCCCATGATGTTATACTTCAATTCTATTAAAAAAAAAAAAAAAGATTTTACTTATTTGATAGAGAGAAAGGGAACACAAGCAGGGGGAGTGGGAGAGGGAGAAGCAGGCTTCCCGCCAAGCAGGGAGCCTGAGTGGGGCTCGATCCCAGGACCCTGGGATCATGACCTGAACTGAAGGCAGATGCCTAATGACTGAGCCACCCAGGCGCCCCATGACCTCACTTTCAATTTCCACGAAGAACAGAGAAGCAACAGAGACCACTTGATCTCCCCACCAAATCCATCAGGCCACCTGCATTCTCTGTCAGCCCCTACCCTGCCTTCTCTGCTCTCTTAGGGCAAAACACCTGAAAGTGTTTTGTTTTGTTTTTAAGATCTTATTTATTTGACACAGAGAGAGAGAGAGAGATCACAAGCAGGCAGAGAGTCAGGCAGAGAGAGAGAAGCAGGCTCCCTGCTGAGCAGAGAGCCTGATGCGGGGCTCGATCCCAGGACCCTGAGATCATGACCTGAGCCGAAGGCAGAGGCTTAACCCACTGAGCTACCCAGGTGCCCCTGAAAGCGTTATTTTTACTCAATGGCTCTCTTTCCTTTACTGTTCTTTCATCAGATTTTCATCCTCAACAGTATTGAAATTATTCTTTGTAAAGTCTCCAGGGGCTTCCATGTTGCCAATTGCAATGGTCAACTCTTACTGATTTTATAGGACTCTCAATGGCTTCTGACAGTTGCTCACTCTCTCTTCTTGAAAGACAGCCTCCATTTGGCTTTTGCAACATCTCTTGTTTCTCTTCTACCTTAATGGCTCTCAATCTTCCTTCCTGGATCCTCTTTTCCTGACTTCTAAATATTGGAGGGGCTGAGGGTACAGTCCCTAGACCTCTACTCTACTAACATTTTTACTCCTTAGGTCTTCTCCTTTAGTCCAGTGGCTTTACTGCCATCTGCATGCCGATAACTCCTACATTTATTCCCCAGCCCTTCTCTAACGTCTAGACTGGTAGTCTAACTGCCTCCTTAACATCATAAGGTATAAATGGGCACCCCAAGTTTAACATGCCTCAAACCTGAAATCTACCTCCCAATCCTCATCCTTCCTTGTGAGACCAATCCCCAAGAAGTCCTCAGTGATCACCACTTCCTGGTATTCACATCCTTATGTAGTCCCACCTCCTGTAATGAATAGGGCTGATGTGTGTGACCACTCATATATTGCAGAAACAATGGTGTCCAACTTCTGAGGCTAGGTCATAAAAGCAGCTGCGGTTTCTACCTTGTGGTTTCCCAGATCACATGCACAGGGAGAAGCCAGATGCCATGCTGTGAGGACACTGAAGCAGCTCTATTGAGAGGACCGTGTGCTTAAAGGCACTGAGGCATCTTGCCAACAGCCATACACTTGAGCTCTTAGAAGTAGACCCTCCAGCCCCAGTCAAGCCTTCAGATGACTATAGCCTCAGCCAACAGCTAGACTGTAATCTCATGAGAGACCCTAAGTCAGAACCACCCAACCACACCAGTCTTGAATTCCCAACCCACAGAAACCGAAAAAAAGCAATGTTTGTCCTATTAAGCCACTAATTTTGAGGATAATTTGTTACACGGCAGAAGATAAATAATATTCCCTGTCTCTCTCTCTCTCACACACACACACACATCCTCTTTCTCCTCTCTAGTCATGCCTATTGCAAGTCATTTATTTGCTCATGGCAAAACCCTTGGAATCAACCTTGACTCTGCTTTCTTATACCCTATTTACAATGCTACAGCAAATTCCTTGGTTTTTACAGGTTTTCAACATAAATCTGTTGAACAAACAACTGATAAAGCTCAGAACACAGCAATCCCTAAGGTGTGAGAAATCATAGCTTTGAGGAGGGTTTTGCTATGGTGGGAAACTGCATTAATGTAGGCCCCGGGAGGCCACCTAGGGACAGGAAAGGAAGTCAGGGTGGACAGCCACACTGTACCAGGCATCACACACATAGGACTTCATTTGATTGTATAATTCCATGTGGTTGGTACTAGTGTTTATCATGGCTTTATAGGTGAGGTCATAGGCTGCAAGAGACAAAATTACTTTTGTCTGAATTACATTCAGGCAATCTAACTCAAGAATGTAAACTCTTAACCTTGAGCCACCCTTGGAAGTGCCTTCCAAAGGGGAAGAACACTAAAGGCTGAATTCAGCTATCAGGATGGGGAAGCGAATGCCCAGAGAAATGTGGGTCCACCTAGAGGAGTTCTGCCAAGGTAACAGCACATAAGACCATCCTGAAACTTCTGTTACTCACCTGTGATAGGCAGGGATTGGAGACCTCTGAGAATGATAGCCAACTAGAGTACTCTACTAAGCCTGGATTTCAGGCCACTCTGATTCTTAATAACAGGGGGACCCTAAGCAAGCCACTTGACTTCTCTGGGTCTTAGCTGCTTCATTTGTCATTTGGCCAGCCACATCCCACTTGCCAGAAGGAAGTCCAGCTCTGGGATCTGAGATCTGGCCTCCTCCCCACAGTTACCATGACGCTCGGCCTCTGAGCTCACGGGGATGCCATCCTTATCTAGCCGTTGCTTAAACAGGTTGTGCTCCACATCCAGCTGCTGCTCCCCAGCCACATCCATGGCATCGATGCTCAGATCTGGAAGCAGGAAGTCAGGGTAAGGTACTGGGAACCTAGGGCAAGGGGAGAATCTGGGTTTTGGAGGATAAGGGGATGCTGGGGCTGTCTGGGGGCAGCAGTGGATTAGGGGAAAGGGGCTGTCCTGGAATCCGATCCAGAACCTAAGGCTGGAAGTGTGAATCTGGAAGCCCACCTGAGAACTTGCAACTCCCAGCCCTGGTAGGTACTCACAGGCACAAGGCATATGCGGAAAAAATACGTCGATGTTAATCTTCAGTTTATCTCCCCGTGACTTGTCCACATAGAGTTCAGGATGCACCTGGAGCAGCACTACCTCAGTAAGACTTGGCCCTACGCCTCTCCTTCCCCACTCCCATCCCTAGAATGCCAAGCCCCGCCCACGTACTAGGCCCGCCCCTTACCTCAGTGGTGAGGTAATACTGCAGCTCAGACAGAAACAGTAGCAGCATGAGGAGGCCACTGACAATGGTCACTGCGGGGAAGGGAGCGATGGTCAGAAGGGCCTCTGCTCCATTCTCTCAAGCCCCCCATAGGCCCGGCCGGGTCCGGGCGCCCAGGCCAAGCTCTCGGACACCCATGTCCCAGCGACCCCGGCCCCGTAGCGGCCTACCCGTGGCGCCCCCGCAGGTCTTGACCCGGAAGTCCTCCAGAGTCTTGGGGTAGGCATCGAACTGCTTGAGCTTCCCCAGCGCCTCCATGGGGACCAGCCGGAAAGGGGACGCCAGCCGGCCCGCCCCGGCGGCCTCCTGCTTCCGGCCAGGAGTTTGAGCCACGCCCCCTCTTCTTGCGCACGCAGGCGCACCAATGCGCACGCTTGGCACCACCCCTCGCTCGAGTTCTCGTTCTGGCCGCCCCGCCCACCGGTGCTGGGGGCTGCAGTCTGGACTGGGTGACTGGTTCCGCTCCTGCGGACTGGGTAGTCGTGTCTTGTGGACAGGGCTCCCGGAGGTGACTCTGCGGGGCAGAAACAGTAATCGCAGCATTCGCTTCCCTTGACCTAGGAACTGAGCCAAGAGTTTCCCATCAGACTCCTGGAACAACATGAACCTCCTAGAACAGTGGCTTTCAAAGTGTTCCCAACTAGCAACCTCATCATCACCTGGGTACCTGGTTAAAAATGCGTATTGGCCCCACCACAGATCTGCTGAATCAGAAACTAGGAGTGGATCCCAGGTGATTCTCTGCAGTTAGTTTGAGAATCACTACTGTAGAAAGTAGGTGGGACTTTCATCTCCATTTTCTGAAAGAGGAACTGCCCGGAGAAGCTAAGTAACTTGCTCTGGATCACAGCCAGTTAATGGCGGGGCAACTCAACCACACCAGTCTTGAATTCCTAACCCACAGAAACTGAGAAAGCAAATGTTTGTTTTATTGAGCCACTAATTTTGAGGATAATTCATCACACAGTAGCAAATATATAATATTCCCCTGTCTCAGACACACACACACACACACACACACACACACACACACACATTCTCTTTTTCCTCTCTAGTCTTACCTGTTGCAAGTCGTTCATTTGCTCAGAGCAAAACCCTTGGAATCAACCTTGACTCTGCTTTCTTATTCCCTGGGTCGTGGCTGGGTTGATTCCAGACCATTTCTTCTGGATCTCAAAGTAGGTAAACAAGAAATGTATATACATTCCACTTAAAAATGGTTAAGATGGTAAATTTTATGTTGTGTGTATTTTACCACATACACAATTGGGAAAAGAGTAAATAATAATTAAAAAGCAGGGGCACCTGGGTGGCTCAATCAGTTAAGCATCAGACTCTTGATCCCAGCTCAGGTCTTGATCTCAGGGTAGTGAGTTCAAACCCTACACTGAGCTCCACACTGGGCATGGAGCTTACTTAAAAAAAAAAAAAAAAAGAAAGAAAGAAAACTAAAAAGAGGAATGTGTCTTGTACTGTGAAGCAGATAATAAGGGAACTATAACAGTGACAACAGGGGTAGGGGACTTTCTGTTTTAGAAATTCCAGGATTAGATGGTCCTTCTCTTTCCAGAATCTTTTAGGTCGCCATGACAGGAGACCAAAATGCTAACTCGTTAGAGACTTCACTCTTCATAATGTCAGGCTTTATACTAATGCTTCAAACTTCTCCATCAAGGCAGGCTCCTCCAACCTTTGGAGCAGGTAGGGACTGCACAGGACTGGTTCCCCTGTAGAACAGGTCACTGGTCCCCTGTAGCTGCTGCCTACAAGCCCATCCAGAGAAGAGGAAGGTTTCAGTTCCTTTCGTTGGTTCCTTCTGCCACGTCACAGTCTTCTTTCACCTTATTTTCACACCGATAAATAAACTTCTCCTAATTGTTAAATAAATAAATGCATTTGCAGATCTTCCATGTTCTCCTTCCCCAGTGCAGGTGGACCATTTTTCTCTTGGGAGAAATATGGAGACCTCAGCGTCTCTGGATTGAAAACAATAGTCACAGTGTAGAAATCCCACTGCTTCCACTGAGAAGGAAAAATCATAACAGAGCTGGGGCGCCTGGGTGGCTCAGTGGGTTAAGCCTCTGCCTTCGGCTCAGGTCATGGTCCCAGGGTCCTGGGATCCAGCCCCACATGGGGCTCTCTGCTCTGCAGAGAGCCTGCTTCCCCCTCTCCCTCTGCCTGCCTCTCTGCCTACTTGTGCTCTTTCTCTCTCTGTCAAATAAATAAATAAAATCTAAAAAAAAAAAAAGAAGAAAGAATCATAACGGAGCTGTGTCAGTGTGTCTTAGAGTCCAATTAGAAGAGCTTCTTACAGGGGCGCTGGGGTGGCTCAGTGGGTTAATCCTCTGCCTTCGGCTCTGGTCATGATCTCAGGGTCCTGAGATTGAGCATCGCATCTGGCTCTTTGCTCAGTGGGGAGCCTGCTCCCCCCACCTGCCTGCCTCTGCCTGTTTGTGATCTCTCTCTCTGTGTGTGTCAAATAAATAAATAAAATCTTAAAAAAAAAAAGAGCTTCTTACAGACTGAGTAATACTGGGGTCAGGGAATGGACCCCAAGATGAGTGACATTTAAAATGACACTTGAAGAGAAGGAAGAAACCAGAGAGTTGAAGTACTAAGTGGGAGGGAGTAATGCGTTCTAGGAAGAGGAATTACAAGTGCAAGGGTCCTGAGACAAGACAGAACTTGGAAAGTTCTAGGAAAAAGGAAAAGCCAGAATGTCTGGAAAATGTGAGATGAATGAGGATTTTGGATTTTATTCTGCATGTAATGGGATGCCATTTTAAGGATTTAAGCAAGAAATTAATTTAAGATCATTCCAGTTGCTAGGTGAATAATGGACAAGGGATGGATAGAACAGAAGTAGATACAACAGTTAGGATGCGATTGCAGGGAAAACATAAGCTTCTCTTTAGAAAACAAAAATATAATTAATATGAGCTTCCATTTTAATAGAGGATTTTTTTTTTCCTGTAAAATACTTTCTGACTAGATCTATTAAGCCAAGACAGTGTTTCTGAAAGTGGGGTCCTCTGGGCCAACTGCATTGTCATCACCTGAGTATTTGTTAGAAATGCAAATTCTCAGGCACACCTTGGAAAAATTAAATTGGAAGCTCTGGGGATGAGGCTCAGCATTCTGTGTTTTTATTAAGCTTTCCAGGTGATTCTGAGGCATACTCTTGTTTGAAAAGCACTGGACTCAGAAAAGACTCTCAAGCAAATATTTTCTATGTGCAGTATGGCTCAACCCATATAAGGAAGGATCGTCTTTCAATATTTGTAAAACATTCTTTAAATAATTACATAAATCAAGGGTGCCTGGGTCACTCAGTCCGTTAAGCATCTGCCTTTGGCTCTGGTCATGATCCCGGAGGTCCTGGGATCCAGCAGGGTCAGGCTCTCTTCTCAGTGGAGAGTCTGCTTCTCCCTCTCCCTCTGCCCCTCCCCCCCCACTCACGCGTTTTCTCTCAAATAAATAAATAAATAAACAAAATCTTTTAAAAAAATTACACAAATCATAAAACAATGACCAGTGAGCAAGCTAAGTATAAAGATTCTAGTTCCAATAATATGTAGATTTAATCCTGGAAACCTTCTTGCTGAGAAACATCTTGAAATGCTAAATAAAAATCATCCTTTGGAACATACACCTGACTCATGAAAAAGTAAGAGAAATTCCCAGGGGCTATAAGTGAAAGAGTTGAAAAAAGCAGTAAACTCGTGAGCTGACTTTACAATTCTGGGGATGGGACAGGGAGAGGTGGCTAAGGGACTTGCAGTGTCAGTAATCTACAAGCTTGGGTTTTCTTCTTCCTTTTCTTCCTTTTTAGCATATAATAATTCATAGTAATGTAGACGTTTGGAGCTCACAAAGCACTTTCCTATAAAAGATCTTCTACATTGGAGAGTAACATGTTGGTACCTATAAGGTGGTAGGATACTCCATTAATTTAGGAAGGCTTTGGAAGGAACTGATTTTTTAAATTATAATCAAATATATGGGAAGAGAATGGTTTCATAAAATATTTTTTAGTCACTGTGGCCTGAACTTACTGTGACCATACTGTTCTTGCCTTATAATCATTGTCAAAAATAGATAGGGAGTGTCTTTTTGGGGTATTTGCTATTAATGCCTATATAGGGAAAGCAGATGATATCTCCAGGCTTCAATAAAAAGATGGCTTCTTAACAGAGCTAGACCCATAGAAAAAATGTAGGCCAGAACAAAACAAAACAAAGCATCCACTTGTACAGGAAGAAAAAGAGAATGCTCAAGATTGTCTCGACTTGTGTCCTTGCTAGGAAGACAAAAAAACATAAAAACAAAGCATTGCTGGGACTCTGTAGCCACAGGACTGTCCTCATATAAGTTTGGGGTTTGGATTTATATTCTCTGCTTAGTCTGGAAGCTCCAAGGTGGAGAAATTTACTTAGAGTTGAGGGTGCCTGGCAGAGGCACGCAGGAAACTGTTCTGAGGGAACACACCTCAGCCTAAGCCACACAGCATTCTCAAGGATAAAACCCTGCTAAACCTTCCAAAATACTTAAGGACACAGTCCCTCATGAGCAAGACTCAACAGACACCATCAGCATGATTAGACTCCCGCGAACTTGAGATAATGGATCTTTTGGATAAAAACTCTGTTTAGAATGACTAACAACATTTAAGAAACAAGATGTAAAAATAGTATCACATCAGGAAGACTTGAAAGTAAATTAAAATTTGAGGCACCCGGGTGGCTCAGTTGGTTAGGCGTCAGGGTTGGAAGATTGAGCCCCACATCAGGGCTAGGCATGCATGCTAGGCATGGAGCCTGCTTCAGATTCTCTCCCTCTGCCCCTATCCCACTTCCTTAAAAAAAAAAAAAAGAAAGAAAAGATATTAAAATTTAAAAGAATTTCTAGAAACAAAAGTATAGTAATTTAAGTTAAAAAAATCAGGGGGAGGGTTAAATAGCCAATTAGATATTATGGTAGAAGAAGAAGTCAGATACAAGAAACTACACACTGTATGATTCCATTTACATGAGAGGATCAAACAAGGCAAATCTATAGAGGAAGTGGGTGAGAGGTTGCTTGGAATGAGGAGTAGGAATGACAGTAGCTGTGAATGAGGGGTTTCTGGCGGAAATGTTCTAAACCGGGTTGTGGTGATCTTTGCACAATTCTACAGTTTTACTAGAAAATCATTGAACTTAAAAATGTGTGGACTTTATGACATGTAAATTGTGCCTCAACAAAGTTGTTAAAAAGAGAAGCAAAGCGTCTTTCTTTTTTGCCGCCATCCTGCTGTGTGCCGCTCGCTGTTAATTGACCATGTCTTCTCTCAAGACTTTCAGGATCAAGCGATTCCTGGCCAAGAAACAAAAGCAGAATCATCCCATTCCCCAGTGGATTCAGATGAAAACTGGTAATAAAATCAGGTACAACTCCAAGAGGAGTCCCTGGAGGAGAACCAAGTTGGGTCTCTAAGGCGTCCCACATCACGCGATGACACACCTAATGGGCACCACGTATTTAATTAAGCTACTTGAAGATCATGTGTTCTATTCCGTCACCCTGTAAGCACCTTTCTGCCTGTCCAATAGATATCATTTATCAGCGAAAGCTTTTTCTGTTACTATAGCTCTGCACCAGTGGGTTGGTTTGGTAATAAACGTGAGGCCTTTGAGCTGTTAAAAAAAAGAGAGAGAGAGGGGACAGAGAGAGAGAGAGAGAGAGAGAGAGAGAGAGAGAAGCAAAGCTAATAGTTCAAGATGTTTTAACTTTTAAGAAGTCCTACCTAGGGGCGCCTGGGTGGCTCAGTCACTGGGCGTCTGCCTTGGGCTCAGGTCATAATCTCAGGGTCCTGGATCAAGCCCTGCATCTAGCTCCCTGCTCAGAGGGGAGGCTGCTTCTCCTTCTCCTGTCTCCCCTGCTCTCTCTCACTCTGTGTCAAATAAATAAATACAATCTTAAAAAAATTAAGAAAAAAAAAAGAGTCAACTGAATGAGCCATCCAGGTGCCCCTGTCATTTCGTTTTTAAATATTTTCCGCTGGTGAAGATTGAATTGAGGGGGTGGCAGTGGAGATGAAGAAGGTGATAAGAAGAAGGTGGAGACAGGGGTGCTTGGGTGGCTCAGTGGGTTAAGGCCTCTGCCTTCCGCTCAGGTCATGATCCCAGAGTCCTGGGATCGAGCCCCGAGTCAGGCTCTCTGCTGGGCTGGGAGCCTGCCTCCCCCTCTCTCTCTGCTTGCCTCTCTGCCTACTTGTCATCTCTGTCCATCAAATAAATAAATAAAAATCCTTAAAAAAGAAAAGATGAGGAAGGTGGAGACAGAAACAAATGAATGGAAAATGGTTTTGGAAATCCAGGAGAGCACAACAGATGTTTCTGGCTTCAGCAACTCGGTGACCAGAGGGATGTTTATCGAGATGGAGGAGTCTTGGGCAGGGATTGGTTTAAAGGGAAAATCATGAGTTCAGCCTCAGGCTTGTTCAGCAGGAGAGATCTCTGAGACATCTAAGGGAAAGTCCACTGGGTTGTTGAATATGAGGTCTGGAGAATAGAAGAGAGGTTTGAGCCAAAGTTACACAATTGGAGAGGGGCCATCACCCTGACACTAACTAGTTTTTTTTTTTTTTTAAGATCTTATTTATTTGACAGAGACAGTGACAGAGGGAATACAGGCAGGGGGAGTGGGAGAGGGAGAAGCAGGCTCCCCACTAAGCAGAGAGCCCAATGCAGATCTTGAACCCAGGACTCTGGGATCATGACCTGAGCCCAAGGCAAACGCTTAACAACTGAGCCACCCAGGCGCCCCTGGCACTAACTAGGTTTTTTTTTTTTTTAAGACTTTTAAAAATTTATTCATTTGACAGATAGAGATCACAAGTAGGCAGAGAGGCAGGCAGAGAGAGAGGGGGAAGCAGGCTCCCTGCGGAGCAGAGAGCTCGATGTGGGGCTCGATCCCAGGACCCTGGGATTATGACCCGAGCCAAAGGTAGAAGCTTTAACCCATTGAGCCACACAGGCGCCCCTTGTTTTTAAGTTCCCTCTCAACTCTGCTTGTGTGTTCCATGAATACTTATTAGATGATTCGAAGTCTAAGGGAAGCGGAGCTAAAAAAGACAGAGAGGTTCGGTGCCTGTCCTTGTGGGTCTTACATTCAGTGTAGACCACAGGTGTTTGGCAGACAGGACAGGGTGGCCGCTTGGCTTGGTGGGGAAGGAGGTCACAATGTGTGTTTTGTGATGAGCGCTCTGGTATAAGTAGTGGCACGTAGGACCACCCCGAGAGCTCGGGATTCCTCCTGTGGGGAGGATACAGGCCACTCTCTGCCCTTGCACTTTCCATCCCAGGGCCAGTCGTAGTCCTCTCTGGAGGTGAACAGATGGCTAGGGAGGGAGGAGATGAGGGGCTGGGAGGTGAGGTGTGGAGGGTTGGGGAGCCCTGGGGGCCGAGGGGATAGAGAAGTGCTGGGGCCTCAATTCCTCCTCCTTCTTTCTTGTCCCAGGTAGAGAAGTCAGTGCACGACTGGCCACAGGACCCATCCTCTGGGCGGAACATGAAGCACTTATGACAGATTTTTGTCCTGTGGGTCTTCTGGGTGGTTCTCTTGTGGCTGATGGCCCCCTGCCTGGATCTCAGACCTGAATCAGCCCCCCAGGAGAAACTGATGGTCTTGGTACCACAGCATTGCAACCGCCCCTGGCTCCAACTCAGGACAAGTGGCTGCCGATCTGAGACGCTAAACTCCTCCCTCTGGCACCACGGAGCTGGAGAACGGACAGGGTTTGCTGCCCGCTATGAGAAGACCGTGGAGTACCTGACGGGGACGACAGAGTCTCTGACCCCTGACCCTGTGCTCTGGTGGTTGGTCAGTGGGCAACCTTGAGCCCAGTCTCACCCCTTGTCCTTTCAAGGCCTAGCCCATGTCCCACTTTCCCACCCAAGCCCTCGCCCTGGCTTAGCGCACCTCTCATCTTCACGGCCTTGACCCCTGACCCCAGCATGGGGGCCTCACCCACTACCAGGTGATACCCAGGTCCCAGCCCCCAATCTCCCTTCTGCTGTTTTCAGGGCATGAACTCAGAAAATGGGCTTGGCAAAATGTGGGAGAAGCTGTTCAAGGTGATTCCCAGGCCCTCAGTGAGCCATTTCCATCTCTACTGTGGGACTTGTGCTTTGGTGGGGAACCCCAAGACCCTACGGGCTTCTGGCCTCAGCCACAACATCAACCGGTACCCCACAGCCTTTGGGTGGGTGCTGGGGAGAGGGCAGGGCATGGGAAGGTCAGAAGTACCCTCGGAGTGCTGGCAGTTCCTGCTCTCCTTCCCAGGATAAGCCAGGGCCATGCCCAAGGCTTCGAGATGGTGAGGAACCAAACCTCAGGATGCTTCGTCTACCCTGGGAATGCCAGCATCCAGGGCTCCTGGAGACAGCTGGTGTTGCTGCTGAAGCTTTCTGGTCTGGTGTGGACTTCAGATGATCCGAGTGAGGAGGTGATGGTCTGGGAACTCAAACGTTCTTAGTACAGGGGTCAGGAGAGGTCACTGCAGGGGAGGACAGACGGGCTCCAGGGAGACCCTCTGCTGGCTTATTTTTTTTTTTTTTAAGATTTTATTTATTTATTTGACAGAGAGAGAGATCACAAGTAGGCAGAGAGGCAGGCAGAGAGAGGAGGAAGCAGTCTCCCTGCTGAGCAGAGAGCCCGATGCGGGGCTCAATCCCAGGACCCTGGGATCATGATCTGAGCCAAAGGCAGAGGCTTTAACCCACTGAGCCACCCAGACGCCCCAACCCTCTGCTGACTTATAGAGGGCACCTGCAGAACCTTCCCAGGTCTCAGACTTCTGAAATTCCCCTACCACCCAATTCTCTTAGATTCTGGAAGGTGGTCCAGTTCCCTAGTGGAATGGAAGGCAACCAAGACCAGGTAAGGGGACAGGAGGGAGTAAGACAGGGCTGTGGGCTGCTGCGGCAAGGGGCCCAGTTCAGGCCCCTCTCTCTTCTTCCCCACTCCCTGGTGATCAGCTCCACTTCCTCAGGTATAACCAGGGCAACTGGCTGGGTGATCGGGGTCAGTATGCATTCCTGGCACTCATGGCTCTGCTCTATCCTTGCATACCTGCGACCAGGTTAGGAAAGATTCTGGTCTATTTCTCACACAAGCAGAGAGTCTAAAAATTCTTTCAAGACCCTACATCATCTGACCCCCTCCCCCGCCTTCCTCTCTCCCAGGCTCCCACATGGGGCTTCTTGGTGTTCCCTAAACCCCAGCTGCCTCCTGCCTTCTCACACACTGCCGGCTCTGCCGGGAATGTCCTTCTCGTGTCTCCCTGGGGAGTCCTCTCTTTTCCTCCAATGTGAGGAGAACCAGCTGGTTGACGCCCTCTAGCTCGGCTCTGGGGTCACACTGTGTGTTCAGAGTGTGTCTTCCCTGGAGAAGGCGAGCTCTGTTCTCCCATCTCTAAGAGGAAGCCTATCACACTAGATGTTCAATGAGTGCTGAAGCATCCCTGGCAGACATGGGGGCAGGACAGGATCCAGCCTGCGACCCTGGGGCTCTCTCCTGTCTTATCCTATTTCCCAGGTGTCCTTATTTGGTTTTGGGACAGACCAGCTCATGAGGTGGTCCCATTACTGGGATGATAAATATTGGTTTGAGAGTCACACGCACAGTTTCAAAGAAGAGCAGAAGGTCATCCTCACGCTGCAGGGTGAGGGGAAGGTTGCTATCTACAGCTGACATGTTTTCCATCCTGCTCAGCCCCTGGAGGCCCTAGGAGGGGGGGAACCACGGAGTGTCGGGAAGGGGACCCCAGATATAGATCACTCTGCTTCTAAATAAAACTATAGCTTATTTCTCTCATTGGAGTCCTGGGCTACATCCTATTTCAGATTCTTTTTTTTTTTAACTTTAAAGATTTTATTTATTTATTGGACAGAGAGATCACAAGTAGGCAGAGAGGCAGGCAGAGAGAGAAGGGGAAGCAGCCTCCCCGCCAAGCTGAGAGCCCAATGCAGGGCTCCATTCCAGGACCCTGAGATCATGAGATCATGATCTGGGCCGAAGGCAGAGGCTCACTGCCACTCAGGCGCCCCCTATTTCAGATTCTTAACAGCATACATATCACACATATCACCAAACCATATGTATGTATATATCTCACAAGGAATATCTATCTATCTATCTACCTATCTCTCACCAATAAATTTAATCAAATGAAAAGAGGAAACAAGCAAACCCTAAAGTTGAGAACAAATCAAATGTATCTAACCATATATTAACTTGATAATAGAAGCACCAGAGAAAAGAATTATTTTGAGTTCCTTTGGGACTCAGTACACTGTGTATCCTTTGAAGGATATATTCTGTGGACAAAAAGGGCTACAAAGACATTTTAAACATCACTTAGTAGATTTTTTATAATATTGGTATTATTTTTGAAACTATACGATGACTATCATGGAATAAGGTAAATAAATAATTATAGCAATCTTATTAGGAACCAAGTATAAAGTCAGACAGGTAGAGTAAAAACCCTGTGACATTACATTCAAATTGGAAATATCATTATAAACTCAATTTTTAAGTTAGTTTTTATTGTGGTGAAATATACACAACATTTACCATTTTGACTATTTTAAAGCATGCAGTGCAGGGCCATTAAGCACACGCTGTTGTGCAGCCAACCCCGCCGTGAACTCATGATTTTCTTTTCTTTTTTTTTTTTTTAAGATTTTATTTATTTATTTGACAGAGATCACAAGTAGGCAGAGAGGCAGGCAGAGAGAGAGAGGAGGAAGCAGGCTCCCTGCTAAGCAGAGAGCCCGACTCAGGGCTTGATCCCAACACCCTGGGATCACGACCTGAGCTAAAGGCAGAGGCTTTAACCCACTGAGCTACCCAAGTGCCCTGACTCACGATTTTCCGAATACATTTTCTGCTCTGTCATCTTAACGGTCTAAAAGCCTGAACATTGCGGTAGCAAGGATTAATCCCAGAACCCAGATTTTGTTTTCTAAACACTTCTTTCCCACAAAGATTCCAAGTCTGGACAGGAAAGGTACAAGGAAAACCCAGACCTCGACGTTGGGAAGATTTGAACATCAAAAGTAGCACTTGTCGTGGTGGAATCACAGGGAATATAAAAAAGATCCTGAGTCCATAAACAGACTCAGAAATAAAACCAGTTCGTTGGGGGGAACTATTACATCAACTGGGGAGGGGTAAGCATTTATCCTGCTTTCCTTGTAGAAACAGTGGTTCAAAGTAACCAGACAGCCTCGGCCAACAAGGGTGTGCAGTTGCTGGGTCTATAAATGAATAGCCAGTACATTCTCCCTGTCTGCCCAACACACACACACACACACACACACACACACACACACACACTAACAAAATGCCTATGTCCCTCATGAGACCAGGTGCACAGGTACCTGCTCCCCAAGGGCTCTGTGATGACTGGCTGTTTTGCTTGGAGCCAGAGTCCAAAAATCCCCAAAGGCGTGAGCAGCACAGCTGCCCATCGTTTGTTATTCCGGGTACTGGACCCAACATGACGCATATAAACCTATTTGGAGGAATAACGTTACCCACTACAGAAATAGTCTTTAAGAATCAGCTGCTTCTGGAGAGAGGTTGGAAAAGAACTGGATGGGAAATGGCTACCTTCTTTTCTACTGAATTTTGTAACCAGGTGATGCACTGGCTTCATTTTAAATAAATGAAACAAAAAATCTGTGGTGGGGGGGGAAGTTTGGGTGGAGAGAAATGTACTTAGAACCACGTCATGGTTAGATCACTGTAGGTTCTTTTCTTAAGAGGGGCCAGGAGACTCTTCCCCTCCCCATCTCTGCCTTAGGCCCAGAACCCCTGCACTGGCAATAGAGGCCCCCGTCTCAGAGAGAGGGGATACAACAGCTGGCCTGTTGTATTCCTGTCCCCATTATCCTTGATTTCCAGCCCCTCCCTTGTCGGCCAGACCCTGGGCTGAATGCCAAGAGGAAGGCGATTATCCCCCAGGCCTCCAGGCAGGAACTCACAATGTGACCTGTGTGGCGGGGTCCCTGATACTGGGCTTCCATGAAGAACCCCACGGGGCATCAACCCCGTCTCCTCCAGGAAGGGCACAGGATACACCAAATGTTGCCTTTCCCCTGCTCCTCTCAGCCTCCATCGGCGCACCCTGTAGAGCTTAGGTGACTGTGAGGGAGGCCGCCGGCACAGTGGGGCGCTGGTGAGGTCCGTGACCACAGCTTCCTACTTCTCCCAGTGTCTGGTGTCTGAGTCAGCCCGCCTCTTGGCCCAGTGCATGGGACTGTAATGAAGCCTTCGTGGTAGATGTTAGGCTTGTGGGCTGCCTTGATGTTCACCTGTGGCTGATGCTTCTGCTCTGCTCAGGAAGGTCTGACTTGAGCAGGCTAGCTGGTAGAGCTCCAAGGGCCTGCCATCATTCTTGGGACGCACAGGCGCACCTCTGGACCCCATAATCCCAGTGTATCCATCCAGTCAGCTTAGAAACACTTTGAAAGGGCTCTCCAGAGGTCTCTTCCACCATGATGTTCTGCGGCACTTTGTCTGGCTTTCATCGAGTGGCCAGTGAGTCTCTTCTGGACATCCGGGTCATTCTGCGAGTGTCTGTCTACACCCAGGCGTGTCTTCCCTGGGGAAGAGCTCCTCTTTTCAGGGCTCACTGTGCAGCTTCGTGACACACAGGTATGATGAGTATTTGCCAAGTGAATGAAGACCTGGATCCGGAGCAGGGGCAGCAATCAGCCCATTTTCTCCACAAGGTTTCTGTCTGGAGTTGGGCAGACGAGAGGTGGGCCCTTATACAGAGAAGGGAGTTAGGTCTACTCCAGGCACTAGCAGAAGGCAAGGGAAGCAGCCTGCTAGAATGTGAGGCTATTCTTGGCCAGGAGCAAGCCTTAGACTCTTGGAGCTGCCTGGCAGGACTGAATACTCAGATCTAGGAGAGATTATGACAGGAAACCAAGAGAGGAGGTTTAAGAGTGACGTACGGATCACCAGACACTGGATAAAGCCCTCCCTGATTCCCTCGCCTCGACAACAGGCAGTGGTTAAGGAAGAACCAAATTCAAAACAAGTTCTCTCCCTGCCCACCTCCACACACAGGGCCATGTGCTGAGATCAGAGAGTAGCCACTCTCAGAGGGACACAGGGCACAGTGCTAGTGGAGAAACGCACTCTCCTCGGACCCCTGACCCATTCACCTTTTTACCTCTAAGCCCTCCCACTTGCGTGAGGCTTTGGGCCTCACAAAGGCATACAAAGAGCTGATAACATTGGTTAACAAAGGACTAAGAAGAAAGGTCACGATGTCCACACTGACAGGCCACCAATATAAACGAACTAGGTGATACCCCATGAGCACAGCCCTCCCTTCTCCGGAGGAGCCTCCATTCTCGGCTTTGCCTCCACGGGGGTTTAGGCAAACCCGGGTCCCAGCAGAGTAGCCGGAGCAAATTCCAGGGCACCAAGTGAGACTCTGTGGTCTTCATGCTCCCTTGCTTACTTTCTAAGCGTGGCGAGAGGAGCTGAGCTTGTGCTCCCTTCCCATTGTGCTGGAGGGTCACACAGGGGATGTGCCCCGCCCCTCCTGCCCCCTGCCTCCCTGCCACCAGCCCTGTTCTTCAGGGCTATTGTCTGCACAGAGCTCAGCTGTTCCCTTCCCCGCGGCCTGGGGAGCGAACAGGTGGTCAGTGGATCAGGGGGTGG
This sequence comes from Lontra canadensis, assembly GCF_010015895.1. Lineage (NCBI taxonomy): Eukaryota > Metazoa > Chordata > Mammalia > Carnivora > Mustelidae > Lontra > Lontra canadensis. Next base: position 424,393 of record NW_022631010.1, read on the forward strand.
GGCTGGGGAGGACACAGCACATGAAGGTGTCATCTGTCCAAAGACCAATTAATTAAACAATCAGCTGGCTGAAAGGGACCTGTCTCACAGGCTGAGAGGAGGCCTACATGCAAAGTCTTAGCCTGGAAGTTGCCTTGATGCTTTTGTGGGTGAAGGATCCCCACCTCCATGGTGCTTCTGGAAAGTTCTCTTGCTGGCCCCAGAGCTGCAGAGGCTCTGAGGTTGCTCACCACGGCGCCACAACTGCATAGTCTGTTTTCACAGGCGGGCTGTCTGCCTGGTCTGACCAACACTTCCAGATGGGCTCCAGATGGGCTCCAAAGCTCCTCATGGAGCTAGAGACCTCCATCTCCGGAGTTCCCGGGCTCTGGGCTGTATCCCCTCCCTGACTCCTTTTCCACTCCAATGGGGTCCAGCCTCCTCTGTGTGAGAACGTGGGCGTCAAATGGTACGTGGTCTGTGCTCTTCTCCACAGGCACTGATGCTGGGAGACCCAACCTGGGTCCAGCAGGTCAAGGAGGATCTATTTCAGCCGATCCCCGATCCCCAGGTCGCAGCAAAACCCTGAGACCCGCCCACACCTGTCCCGTGCTAAACAGTGCGGGACTCAGGGGATCGGCAGTCTTGGCGCCATGGGACATCCACCGTTGAGCAGCACACTGGGTCCCAGAGGGGGCGGGAGGGTGAAGGTGGTGAGCAGTGCTGGCCTGTGAACCCCAGTGCCCTCCTGACTTCCTGTCTCTGCAGAATGAACCAGGCCCCATTTTTAGGTTCAGGGAACAAGGGTAACCAACAGAGCCTACCTGCACATAAAGTACTTGAGAGGGCCTGGGAACTGGCAAGAATTCCCACACGCTGCAGAAGCTTCCAGATGTAGCATGGACTGCATGGTCTTGAGCCTTGGTGGACAAGGGTACCTCTTACCAGGTGGTGTGACTGGTGGAGGCCCCAGGCCTAGAGCAGACACCCCTTGGCTTTTTTCTTTTTTTAAAGACTTTATTTTTTGGCAGACAGACATCACAAGTAGGCAGAGAGTCAGGCAGAGAGAGGAGGAGGCAGGCTCCCCGCCGAGCAGAGAGCCTGAGGCAGGGCTCCATCCCAGAACCCTGGGATCATGACCTGAGCTGAAGGCAGAGGCTTTAACCCTCTGAGCCACCCAGGCACCCCACCCCTTGGCTTTTTGGTGTAAATGCTGATCTTGCTGTCACTTGGCCACCTGTGACTACACTCCCTACCCCCTCGCTAACATATAGCCAGTTTTTCCTTCCCTACCTCATGCCGGGCAGCTTTTTTGCCTTCAAGCTGCTGCTAGTCCCAAGTAGGGAAGCAGATGGATGAGTCGAGGTAATTAGGTTGTGCTCTGGTGATCCTTATTCTAACATACACAGTATGGAGACTCGTTGAGAGTGGGGTGCCGCACCCCCCAGACCTAGGCGCTCCCTAGGAACAGGAACATGGCCCAGGCTCTGGCTCAGCTCTTGTCCCTTTCTACTCTCAGGGCTTTCTGGCCTGTACCAGCCTCTAGCAAAACAGACGAGGAGGTTGGAGGAAGAAGTTTTGTGAAAGGACACCCTTGCGCTCAGCTCTGACCTTTCCCCTTAGGGTTCTGGTGACCAACTTCACCATCCTCAAGTACATCCATGAGACCTAGCTGGTCAGGAACATAACCCACCCACCGATTCGCTGTGGCATGGGACAAGGAGAAGGAAAGGAAGCGCTGGCCCGATGCCCTTAGGTAAGGTTGGGTTCTGTCTGGAAGGTCCACACTCTAAGCTAGAGAACTAGAGGTAAGAGACTGGAAAGGAAGGTTCCAAGAGAAGTCGTTTGTCTTTGAGAACTCCTGGCACAGAAAAGGCCAGGAGAGGATTCTGAGTCACAGGGAGCCTGACCAGAGGTGGCATCCAGGGTCTAGAATCTCTGGGGCTTCAGGTATAGTTCGGGGGGAAGGGGGAGGGTTCTAAACTGTGACTTTTTACTAAGCATCTGTTGCCGAGTCCCGTACCATGAATTTTTAGAACAAAGCTTCAGCAGTGGTGAACCCTCCTCCCCCATCCACTCTGTGTGATGTGAGGGGATACAAGGGGACTGAGCCCTGAGTAAGTAGGTTTGGGGTAGTGGGGTGCTGCTCTCAAACCCCACATTCTTGACTAGGCCTTAGCTCCATCCTCAGGCTTAGAAAAAGGAATTCCAGACTACAATTGAAGGGCCAGAAGGCGGCCAAGCCCAGCTTCTCTAAAGAAAACTGTTCTCTTAGGCTTCGAAGAAGTTGCCAATGATAAGTCTTAGCCAGTGAATGGGGTTCAGTCCAGGGTGCCTCCACCAGGGTCAATCCATAAGTGACAAATTCTGCCATCGTCCAGCCTCTTTACTGGCTTGACACGTGATTGGACTATGGGGGACCAGAGTTGGTCCCAGGTGGTATGCCCAGGAAGGGAGGCCGGGGGCATTCACCCAGAGCAGAAGGGGAATGAGGCAGATGGAGTGTCTGAACTCAAGAGACCAACTAGCCAAAGGTCAACTCAGTGTTTCTGAAGCCCTAGAACTTAAGTCAAGAACATATTATAGTTCCTCATCCTCCATGAGTTCAAATCTAGATCTAAGCCCCTCTATCATCCCCCTCCCTCCCCATCCACCCTCGGCCACAGCACGCTCCGCCACAGGCCCACTGATCTCACCAGCAGGCCTAGCAACCCCGCCTGACGGTTCCATCCTTCAACGGCCAGCTCAAGCCTTCCTTCCTTGGTCACCGGAATTTCTATGCACTTCTGGTCGGCGCACAGAGCTGTGACTCATCCATGAGTGTTCTCGCCAACTGGACTCAAGCTCCCTGTGGACAGGAGCTTTGTCTTGCTGCGTCTGCCATAAGCCTTCTCTGTCAGAATGCAGGCAGACAACGAACTCACGCCGCCTGACAGGAATCTGTGGCAAATTCTTCCTTCACAAATGCCCCGCTGTGCTGTGGCCACCCAGTGACAAAGTGGAGACAGCAGCAGAGAACAAATACAGAGACATGGGGTTTATTGTTGGAGGGGAGGTGCAGGGACAACACACTTGAGACAAGAGGCATCGGATGCTCCTGTAGGTGACTCTGTGGGCTATGGGCAGCTGTGACTTGCCTCGCTCCCATGGGAGCCGGGGCCTGCTCCTAGCCTTGTGGGATTCCTTCCCTCCTCCTGGGCCATGACAGCCAGCTGTCCGTCCATGCAGTCTCAGGCTGGCCTGGATCCTGCCCCAGCTGTGGCTGCTACCTGGAGATGGCCTGGGTAGTGCTGGGGCTGGGGCACAGCGGGACTGGTCCTGGGGACGTCAGACTTTGAGTCAGGGACTCGTCCAGCTTGCGGGTCTCGGCTTCCAGGACGGTGGCCTCAGGGGCCTGGGCCACGGCCAGCAGAGAGTGGGAGAGGCTGTGGTGCAGGCCCGCTAGCTCACGGCTGGTCTGCACCGAGCGAGCGATGTAGTCCTGCTTCTGCTTCCGCTCCAAGGCCAGCTGGGCTCGCAGCAGGGCCACCTGGGTCAGTGTGGGTGGGGGGAGGGGACCAAGAGGGAAAGAGTAATTAAGGGCCTTGAAGCGGCCCCAAGTCCTCCTGCTCCGCTCCTGGGAGAGAGCATTTGAATCAACAACTGCACGCCGATCTCAGGATCAGGCTCTAGGGTGTCTGGGGCAAGGGCCCTTGGGAGTCATGGGAAATCCAGGGCTCCTCAACCCTGGCTATGTAGGAGACTCAGACAGGGACCTTACAAACAACAGCAACGACAAAACTACTCATCCGTTTTATCGAGGGATCATTTGCATGTAATAAAATGCCGGGATTTTAAGAACATGTTGTGATGAGTTTGATCACACACGTGTGCGTGGGTAAACGCTATCCTGATCGAGATACAGAGTATTTTATCGTCACTGCAGTACGCTCTACTCTGGAGACTCTTGATAAATACTCTGACTTAATTAGATGGCGCTAAGGCCTGGGCGTCAGCATTTTTTCAAAGCTCCCCAGGTGGTTCTCAGGTGCAGCCAGGGCTGGGAATCACTGATGAACCCTTGTTTCTCTGATGAGTACACAGAACCAGGAGGGGTGGTTATGGGGAGCTCAGGGCAGCGCCAGGACTAGGGTGAGGCAGAGAGGCCCCTGGGTTGTGGAATTTAAGGAGGGACTCCAGGTCGCCAGTGAGCATCTCCTTAAATTCTCACCTGGGTGTCCCCCTTGCCTCACCCTAGTCTGGGCCCCATCTCGGGACTGCTTCGTGTGAATTCCAACTAATAGCTGAGTCTAGTTGTACGGTCAGGCTCTGCTGGTAGTGACTATTAGTTCCTGAAACAGGCTCAGAAATAAAAATTCCATGGTTCTTACTACTCTGGGGCCTTGAGAGACAGGGTGAGCCTTCAGGTAAGGCCTGGGAGGCAAGAAGGCACTTGATCCTGGCTTTCTGGGGTGAGGCAGCTAGAGCTGCGCTCTGAGGTGTGGATCTTGGTGCTGGTGCCAGGCTACTCTGCCCAGTGTGCTGGCAACAGTCTGGCCTGCACGGGTGCACGTGAGGGCAGAGGAGCCCGGGATCCTTGTTGTTTGCTTTCCTCTGTCCTCCTAGAATCTTCTGTCTGCCCCTCAGCCCTCTTTCTTCTCCTGCTCCTTCATAGCTAGGAACCTGGTGGTCTGGGGTCTGGAGCATGCTTTTTTCCCTCCTCCTACCCTAAGCAGATGGGAGGTTGAGTTGGGACTGGGCTCTTCTTGCCTCCCACACAGACTGAGGTTCTCTGAGGGAGGAACTATTTCCCGTCTCCCTGCTGGAGGGGCACAAAGGGTCAGACACACAGCAGACACTCATGCTTTGTTGCCTGATGGCGAAGGAGGGAAAGGGGGCTTAGAAAGCTGATCCTTCCAGAACATACCTCTTTCTGCAGTTCGGCCACGTGCTTGGCATCTGAGGAGCCCTTCTGTCCTCCTCTTCCATCCTACAGAAGACAAATACCATTCCTACTGGAATAGGCCTTCCTGCCCTGGGGGTTCTGAAATAGGCATCTGTAGCCAGCTCATCCCAATCCTGGGGCCAAGGCAAGAGCTATGTGACAGAACCCAGACTGGACTCCATGGGGCACCATGGCCATTGGGCAAGAAAGCCTAGGAGGACCCAAGCCAGCCTAGTGGATGATGCCCCCCAGAGACCGGATACTGAACATCCAAAAGGCTTGGGTGGCATTGGCTTCTTGAAGTCACCTTTTAATTTACAGAAGTATAACATGGCAAGTATAACATGCCACCTTGTGGCAGACCTGGACTGTGAGCTAGGGGTGCAGAAAGGAAGTAAGACGAGGTGCCTGACCTTGGGAAGCTTTCATAAAGGAAGGGGGATGGAGAGCTGGGAGACGCTCAGCTAGCAGAAGCAGTCTCTCCCCAACAGGCCGCAGCACTGTTCATGGATGGGCATAACTCAGCTAGAAGAGTCCTGGTATGGGGAGTCTTCCCCCAGTTCCTTACCCCAAAAAGGGAGTCTAGTCCCTGGAAATCCCACAGACTCTAACCTCGCAAATTCAGTCCTATAAGGGAGGAGCCTCCGAGAGGCCCACAAAGCTGCTATAAGGCTCATGGGCATGTCAGGATCTGGCAAGTACCACCCGACACCCACTCGCCCAGGATTCTGACCAGAGACCTGATGAGCCCCGCTCCTAGATGAGCCCGAGGCCCTGGTCTGCAAGCAGGGAGGTTACACATCAGGGAAGGCTTTTTGAGCTCCTGAGAAGGTAGGGCTGCGAGCCGTGACTCCATCCCCACCCACTGAAGATGGGCCTCCTTCCTGGGTCAGGGACAGACTGAGCTGTGCAGAAGCCAGCCCGGAGGGCTCCCCGGAGCAGCTCACGTGGCCGTGTTCCCCTGCAAACCTGCTGTGTGGGGGACGAAGCTGTGGCTTCCCTGACCTCCGGGAAGCCCGTCCTCCATGTGCGCATGGAGTCCCTCTTCAGCTTCCTGCGCTCTCGCTCCACCTGCCGGGATGCAGGTGAAAAGTCAGGGCTCGGCTTGGCTCTGGGGAGGGAACAGAACTGCCTCCCTCGAGAGGAGGCTGGCGTGGGTGCAGCTGCAGGTGTAGGGGTGAGCAGGGGAGAGCAACCTCGAGAAGGGGTGAGGAGGGCGTGGGCCAGGGCAGCCTTGAGAGCAGAGAGGTGATGCTGGGGCAGAAGAGGTAGGGCCCGCCTCTCAGGCCTTCTGACTGGGCTTAGCAAATGCTTTCTGTAGTATTTTGGGCTTTGCAGGCCGTTAGATCTCTGGCCCAACTATTTGACTCCACTATGCCGGTGTTCCCATGAACACTGCTTTTCAGCAAGAGGCAGCAGGCTGGATATGACCCCTGGGCTACAGCTGACTGCTCTGCTCCGGGGGCTCCGTGAGAAGCGGAGATACCCATGTGCTGAGCTCCAGATGAGGACACTGAGGACAAGAGAAAGGACCCACCTGCTCCAAGGCAGCCCGCAGCTGGACGTTGTGATGCTGCAGCCTGCTCCGGTCAATCTCCAGCTGTGCCACTGCTCGCTGGAGGTATTCCAGCCTCTGTCCCCAGAGCTGCTTCTCCTCTGTCCCGAGACCAGGCTCAGCCTCTACCCCTGGCACCTGCGGGACAGCCCGGGGACTCTCACCCGGCCAGCCCCTTAGACCGATGGGGGAACAGACAGAGGGCAAACGGACCAGTGTGGCAGGTCTGAGCTTCAGGGACCCAATTCCCAAAGGAGGGGAACAAGCCCCTGGAAAGGAGCTTCCTCCTGGCCATCGGTTCCCACCAGGCCCCCAGCTCACCTCTTCCAGCTGTGCACCTACCTCTTCCCTGGGTCCCGGTTCCGCTCTGCTGGTTGAGCCGGGGCTCAGGAGCCGCTCCTTCTCCAGAGCTTGCCTGGTGAGCTCCAACTCATCCTGGGATATCGAGGTGTGGAGCAAATCGCACCATGGCAACCTCCTATCCAGCCCCATGCTACCTTCCATCCTCATCAAAACCACATAATTCTCTCATTAGGTTATAATCTTATTGTTCCTGGAGCCTCTGAGCTATTCTAGGGCAGAATCTTTATTTACAGATGGACAAAGCAAAGAAGTGGAGAGGGGTCTATTCAAAGTTACATGGTGGGCTAGGACTAAAACCTGGCCTGTTTGAGATCTTACATAAATTAAGCAGCAACCTGGAGCACTGAGGTGTTGCAGAAAGAGCATGGGGGGGCACCTGGGTGGCTCAAGGGGTTAAAGCCTCTGCCTTCTGCTCAGGTCATGATCCCAGGACCCTGCTCAGCAGGGAGCCTGCTTCCTCCTCTCACTCTGCCTGCCTCCCTGCCTACTTGTGATCTCTATCTGTGAAATAAATAAAGAGCATGGACTCTGGGGACACACAGAGTGGGGTATTCTGTTGCTACTTACTGGCTATATGACCTGGGTCAAGATATGAGCTCTCTCCAAAACCTAATTTCCTCATTTGTAAAATGACCACATGCTCCATGAGGCATAGATCAGGCTTCTGGGGTTCAATCCCTCCTGATAAGTGGGGACCTCAGGCTATTTTCTAGGCACCGTATGTCTCACTGAGGGAGTTCGGCAAACAGGCTGCGTTCTAGAGTCAGACTCCCAAGATCTAGTTCTGCCACTGACTGGCCATATGACCTTGGACAAGTTACTTGGCCTCTCTGAACTATAAACTAGAGATAATTCCAGCTTCTCAGGGTTGCTGTGGAGGGAAGCAAGACCAATAGTGCATGGCATGGAAAATGCTTAAAAGAAGAAATGATGGCAGTGGGATGAAGGGCTGTATCTGAAAGATGTTCTTGAGTGTTTGGGGGGGGGGTGCCAGTGCATGGGGACACTGCCCGGAGCTATAATACTGCTCAGCAACCCTCCTGCCCAAAAATGGACCTTACTTGTTCTGTGACTATAAGAATGAGCCTCGAGATAGGAAAAGAATTCTACTTATCGAATGCTTTTCTCTTTTCATACTCAAGATGGCCCTACAGGGCTGGTATTGCTATTCCCCCAAAAGTCAGAGAAGTGAAGGCACTTATCTGGGGTCACACAGCCCATAAACTGTAGGATGGTATTGCAAACCCAGGAACTTGACTCCAAAGTTCACACTTGGATCCCCTTCCCGGCATATTGCCCCCAGAAGGTAAGCCCTTGCAGCGCTGTGTCTGAGAGGATGGGAGGGGTTCTCTGGGGCTCAGCCCTGGTCAAGGCCCCAAGATGTGGGGTCAATCTCCTGGAAAAAATGGGCTGGGTTGTTCTTGGCAAGAGAGACAATGCCTCTCTATGGCCAACGGTCAACCTTGCTTTCCTGACTGCTCTGTTGCAGGCCTTGTGGCCAGTGCTGGGGCAGCAAAGGGGACTAAGACATGGCCCCTGACCTTGAAGTTGAATGCTACACCCTAAAGTCCACTTCCCTTCTCATTTGATATTCCATCTAGAAGAGTTCACTTATCCTTAACTGCTGAGGACCCCAAGTCTATCCTTAGCCTCACCCTTCAACTTCAGATCACTTCACAGATCCGCTTCCTGGACCTCACCCCCTACAGGTCCCACAGGCACCTCATTCCGCTGCCATTCCAGAGCATTCCTGAAACCTGCCTTTGAGCAGAAACCTGGGGGGTCAGTTTCCTTCTGCCCTTTCTTTACTCCCGTTTCTTAGCCAGTCAGCTGCCAGAAGTCCTGTGAGCTTCTAGGCCCCACCCCCCACCGTGTCACCATCCACCCTTCCTGTCTTCGGTCACCATTTGTCCCACGACTTCGAGGACCACCTCCTTGTCAGTCTCCCCAGATCTACTGTGACATTGGATGTGTCACCCTCCCCCACTGCCCCAAACACTTCATCCAGATCCCACTGGTCACCCAGCTCCCCGACATGACTCTGAAGCCCTGAATGATGGGGCCCCCGCTGCCTTGTCTTCTGTGGTCAATTGCCCCTCTGCGTCCCATTCAGCCTGAAGTCTTGTACGGCTGCTCCATGCTCTCCTTCCTCTTTCCTCTTCCCCAGAAACCTCCTCCCCAACCTGTGCTTGGCTAATTCCTTACTGGTTCCTTCAGATCTAATCTTAAACTCTGCTTTGACTAGGAAGGCTTCTAGGATTTACCACTAGGAGAGGCCAGCTGGGTGCCCTCTGTGTGCTCAAGAGCATGCCGAACTTCCCTAACAAGGCTCTGACTTGAACTAGCCACTGCATTTCAAGTGTTTATCCGCTATGCCATAAGCTCTATGGAACTGCGGGCGTCTCTCCATATCCTCCCAGATGAGTACAATACCCTGGATTCCATCTCTCTCCGCCCTCTTGCACCCTGAGGTGTCACAAGCGCAGGGTGGCAGGGAGCCTCTGAGCTCAGCTGGACGTCAGCCTCTGCCCCCCAGCCGTTACCACCCGTGGAGTGACTCACCTGCAGCTTCTGCTGCTCTGAGTCCCGCTCCAGAACAGAGGCCTGCAGGAACATGGCTACCTCCTGCAGGCTGCTGACGCTCGCCTTGCTCTGGGCCAGGGACAGCGCCAAGTCCTGGGCCTTCTCCCTCCACTCTATCTCCCGGGCCTCCGTCTGCCTCAGCGCTGCCTGCAGTCGCTCCAGCTCCTGCTGCAGCCGCGGCCCGGCAACGCCAAGCTTTGTAAGGGGCTCCTCCGCTGGGGAGGCTGCGTGGTTGTGGGCTGAGTCCTCCAGATTCTTCCTTTGCTGGGCTTCCCTCAGCCCCACGATCTCCTCTTCCTTTTGGGCTAGAGTCAGCTGCAACTCCCTTAGGCTTTCACGGAGGCCCCGCACCTCTTCCTCTTCTCTCTCCCGCTCCGGACCCTGGTTCCCTGGGAGGGCAACTTCTCGGGCCCTCCAGGCCACAGACTGCTCTAGCAGCTGCCCCTGCCTCTTCTGAAAGCTCAGCTCCTCATCCTTCTGGGCCAGTGCCCTCTGGAGCTGCTGCACAGCCTCCTGGTGCCGGAGATCCCGGTCCTGGATCTCGCCTTCCCGCCTCCGCAGGGCCTCCTCCAGCTGCCGGGCCTGTGCCTGGCAGGAGTCCAGGGCGGCCTGCAAAGTGGCCGTGCTGGCCTCCAGGCTGCGGCTCAGTTCTGCCTGCCCCAGCAGCCGTTGCTCCTTCTCCTGCAGGGCGGCCTGAGCCTTGCTCAGGGCCTCCTGCAGAGCCTCGGCCTGCTCCCGGGCTGTCTCCTCCCGCTGCTCGGAGGACCGGCTGGCCACCTGCAGGACCTCCAGCTCCTGGTCCCGGTCCTTGAGTGTGGCCTCTGCCCGCAGCAGGCGGTCCCGCAGGCCCGTGACCTCTGTCTCGTGCTCCTGGGCCCGCTCGGCGCACTGTTGCCGGAGGGCCAGCAGAGCCTCCTCCTGCTCCCGAGACTCGGCCCTGAGGTCAGCCAACACCTCCTCCAGGGCCTGCCCACGCTGTCCCTCCACGGCCAGCTCCTCCTGGAGCCTTCGCACATGCTCCCTGTGCTCCTCGAGCTCTCCCTGGCGCTCCTGCAGCTGCACGCGGGCCCGTTCCACAGTGCCCTGCAGCGCGCTCGCCTGCTCCTTCGCCGTCTCCTCCTGCGCCCGCGCCTGCTGCTGCTGGTGCCGCAGGGCCTCGAGCTCCTGGTCCCTCTGAGCCAGGGCTCTCTGCGCCTCCTCCAGGTGAGCCTGCAGGGCCTGTTCTTTGAGCTCCCCCCGTTCCCTGGCCTCCTGCAGGTGCCGCTGCAGGACCACTAGCTCCTGCTCTCGCTGGCTCAGGAGCAGGCTGGTCTCCCCCACCTTCCTGTGCAGGCCCTGGAGCTGCTGCTCCAGCTGGTCCTTGTGCTCCCTCAGCTCATGCAGGCGCTCCTGCTGGCATTCCACCTCCTTCTCCTTATCACGCAGGATCAGCTTCAGGTGCTCGAGACTCCCGCGCTGGGCTTTACTCGGGCTCTTCCCTTCCTCCGCCTGCTCCTGCATGGGCAGCCTCTGGGAGGCCAGCTCCCGGCCTCGCTCCCTCAACGACAGCTTGATCTGGCCCAGGTCCTCCTCCAGCATCTTGGTCTGCAGTGTCCTCTGGTCTTCTAGGGCCCGAATCCTCTCCCTCTGGAGCAGCACGTCCTGGTCCCGCCTCTCCAGGTCCCGAGCCAGACGCTCTTTCTGCCTCTGTAGCTCCTCGATCTGCTCTCGCTGGCACTTCAGCTCCTGGTCCTTGTCCTGGAGCTCTCTCGCCAGGAGGGTGCCGTGGCTCTCCAGCTCGTCGATCTGGCTGCTCTGGGCCTGCAGCTCCTGGCTCCTCTCCTCCAGGTCCAGTGTCAGGTGGGTGAGGGCCACCCTCTGCATCTCCCTCTGGCCCTCCAGCTCCTCGATGGCCTTTTGCTGGCACTCCATTTGGTGATGGTTTTCCTCCAGTTCCAAGGCGAGGCACTCCAGACTGACCAGCTGCTTCTTCAGATCCTGAATCTGTCCTTTCTGGGACTCTATCACTTGGGCCTTCTTCTCAAGTTCAAGAAGCTGATGCTCCAAGATGCTCCTCTGGGTCTCTCGAGCCTTCTCGAGCTCTTTGATTTGCTCCCTCTGCACGGCCAGCTTCTGCTCCCGCTCCTGGACGGCCAGGGGCAGGTGCTCTAAGACAGACCTGCACTTCTCCAGCTCCTGGATCTGCTCATGTTGCGTGCCCACCTCCTGGCTCCTCTTCTCCAGGTCCAGAGACAGGGCGTCCAAAGCAACCTTCTGCATCTCCCGTTGTTTCTCCAGCTCCTGGATGCTTCCCTGCAGAGCCTCCACCTCCCCTTCTTTTTCGGAGAGGGCCTGGGTCAGGATAGCTAAATTTTCCTGCAGAGCCTCCCACTGGGCCACTGTCAGCTCGCCCTGCTCCTGCAGAGCCTGGGCTCGCTCACGCTCGGTCTCCGCTTCCTCACTCTTGAGTTTCAGGGCCGAGCGAGCGGTTCTCAGGTCCTCCTCCAGAGCCCCGACAGCACTGGCCTGAGCCCTGGCTTCTGCCACAGATGCCTGCAGACAGTCCACCTGGGCCGTCAGGTTCTCCTTGGCTGCCTGCAGGAGCTCTCGCTCCTTCTGGAAAAGAAGATGAAAAACCACCTCAGGCTACACTTCCCGGCTACCATCTGCCCAGCGCAGGCCCTTCGTCTCCTTTCCCTGCAGCCCTAGCACCAGCAAAGTGGGGGGACAAAGAGAACTGGTGCCTTCCACTTAAGCTGATCTAGGAAAAGATTGTCCTTACCGAATTCCAGGGCTCTGCTAGGCCCAGAGGAGAGAGCCTGAAACAAATGAGCCATCCCAGACTCTGGTCCTTCAGGGCAGGGGACAAATATTTCAGCCTCCTTTCAGGAAAACTGACCAGGGCCTTCCTAATGGACCTCAAGGAGACATCCAGGGAAACTGAGCCCCTTGCTCAAGGACGCTGGGCACTACATGTGGCTGGGGCATGACCACAGGCCCAGGTGGGTTTGGAGCCTCAGCCTGGCCCCCAAGGACTCCTCCTGAAGAAAGTCCCTGCCCCAGACCAGGCCCATCTCACCTGGGCCTCCCGTCCCTGCAGCTCTGCTTGCCGCAGACGACTCTGCAGAGACGTCACGGTTTCCTGCAGTTCTGTCAGCTCGGATTCCAGCAACTTCTGCTTTCCTTCCCACTGGCATTTCTCTTTGGGAAGAGGGGAGGTGGTAGAGCGATGCCCAGGGTGAAGGAAGAGAGGGACACAGAGGCAGATGGAGGGGGAGGAACAGAATCAAAGGGGAAGAAGGCGAGGAAGGAGAGAATTACGTCCAGTTTCACAGCCACGTCACCCATCAGCCAGCTGTTCCGGGTTTGTCTGGGCCCTATGCGGCTCCCACACTTGCATCCGTAGCTGCCGCCCGGTGCCGGCACTTGCCTGACTCTCCTCCCAACACTACCTCACCCTCACCATGTAGTGCTCTCCAGCCCTGGATTCCAGATCCAAGGGTGGGGGGGACCAAAGATGCTGGAGGTCCTTTCTAGTCTCTAATTCTATGGTTTGCAGAGGTTCCCAGAGACCACTGTCGCTCTCCAGGCTGCCCCCCATTTCTGCAAAACCCACCAGCTCTGTGTGTGTGGCTCTCAGGGAGCCCTCTGGGATACTTTCAAGACCTGACCCCCCTCCCCAAGTTGTCCTCTTTTCTTCTACCACAGAGCCCTGGCCCCCTCCTTTCTTTTCCAAGTAGTCACCACCCACGCCCTTGGCCGTGCCTGGGGGCATTCGCCCCAGGTCCCCCCAACTTTGGTGTCTCCTGAACAAGCCCATAATCCCTCTGCTGTCAAAGGTGAATAATTTTGACGACACAGCTGGAGATGACAAAAACAAGTAACACAGATAAATGACAAAAGACACAGAATTTTACAACATTCTCACAGTCCTGGCTCTAGGCTGCCTGTTTTTTAATCTGCAGGCAGAGAAAGCGGAAGCCCAGCCAGGAACTTCCCTCAATTCACCTACTCTGTCCCCCTGAATTCCTCAAAGGCCAAGCAAAGCAGAAAAACTGTTCACAGGGGTCATCACCCCTTTGGAGAGGTTTCTAGGTAGCTTCTCACAGTTGGGAGCGAGCAGCAAAGAGCAGCTTCCGCTTCTGGCCTCTCCTCTCACTTCCCTCCAAATCTCCCCACTTGCCTTGCGCTTCTCACCTTCCTGGTTCTGGGAGAGCTGTCTCTGCAAATCCTGTGATTCTGTGCAGACCTGACTTTTCTCTGCCTCTGCATCAGCGAGACGCTGTTCCAGCTTCAGAGCCCGCTCCCTGAGGTCATCCTGGGAAAGGAAGGGCAAGGCTAGACTCCAACCTCCTCATCCCCCACCAAGCTATCCCACACCGGGACCCAAGTGCCAGCCCCCCTTCCTCTCAGCCTCCGTGGGATCTGCCCCCCATATCTGCTCCCAGATCGCTCCCTGGAGAGGTGAAAGGCTCTGCTCCAACGGCCTGGAGCCTAGAATCCCTGTCTAACGCCTGTGCGCCTTCGCCCGGGGTCGCCTGTCCTCTGCCCAAACTCTTAGTTCAAAGCTCAGCTCCAAGGTCCCTTCTTCCTTCCCTGTGACCCTCCCCAAGTAGGAATTGAATCGTCCCTTCCTCCTGTCATTATCATTTGCATCTGTAACTGATCCGGTTAATTCTATCAGTTCGGCTTATTTTAGAAGGCAGTTTCCTTCCTCAGTCTTCTCGAGGGTGGAGATCTGGTGTTTCTCCTTTCTGAGCCGTCAGCTCACACTGGCTGGCACAGAGGTGGCGTTCAATTTTTACTGAATGATAGGTTCACTATCATTGAGAGAGGCAAAACTTATGGGACATTTAGTTTAGCCTTAGGCCTGGAATGTTCCTATAAATGGCAGCCTCAAATCTCAGCAGTCCGTTTGTCGGGTTGTTCTTGGAGGTATCGGCACCAAGAACAAGTAATTCACAGCTGAGAGGAAAATCATACAAAACAATATCCCTCGTCTGTGTAGGCTTCTCTAGTTCAGAGCCCCTAACATCCCTCACTCCCTCGATCCTCACAACCCTGAGGCACACATCATTTGCCCCCGCTGACTAGTGAAACCCAGGCCCAGGAAACAAAATGCTGTGCTCATGCTTGCCCCGTGAGGAAAGGCTAGGAATGGAACTCATCCCAAACTGGGAATAAAACAGCTCAAACTGCTTCATGAGTCCTCTTCCGGGGAGTGAAGAGTTCAAGGAAGGAGAACAGGGCATCGTACCCGGGCCTGCTGAGTCTTCCACAGGTCTTGGTGAAGCTTCTGGAGGGCAGATGCCACTGCCTCAGCTGACAGGGCTGCCAGGAGGGGCCCTTTCTCACGGAGGAGCCTAGCTCCATTCTGGTCTGAAAAAATGAGGAAACAGCTCCTCACTTGGCTGCCCTATGAAAGGAAACAGCCAAACCTCTCCAGATAGTCTTGGACTTCCCACAGATCCCTCCTCTCCCCCAAAGAACCCCTCCTGAGCAAATCACTCCTCAGGCACTTTCTGCATTCCTATGTGCCAGGAGCTGTGGCGGGCACTAGATAATACTAGCTGTCACTTGTTAGGCATTTATTAAACGCCAGGAACTGTGTGACCTCTTTGACTTATGTACTCTCAGAAACTCCTTAGAAAAATCCTGAGAGATGGGGTGCCTGGGTGGCATAGTTGGTTAGATGTTCCACTCTTGATTTCAGCTCAGGGCTTGATCTCACGGTCGTGAGATCGAGCCCCAAGTCAGGCTCTGCTCAGAGGGGACTCTGCTTAAGATCCTCTCTCCCCCTCGCTCTCTGCCCTTCCGCTGCTTGCGCATGCGCACTCTCTCTTTCTCTCTAAGAAACAAAAAAATCAAGCTGAGAGGACTTAATTAATTCCAGAGTCTGTGGCCTTAACCTTGCTGTGATATTGCCTAAGGAACTGTGGGCCCCTGCCTTCTCTCTCCAGGGAGCCAGGCGTGGCTTTGGCCCAAAGGACTGAGTCCTTACGTGGCCGCCTTACCTGGCTCAGGGCCCCAAAGGGAAGCAGAGTCTCCCCCGCCACGCAGCTCAGGCCTGCCATCACAGGCGAACCCCAAGGCCTGCTGCAGAACAGAGCAGAGGCTGGCCAGCTGGGCCTGGGCCTGGTGCCCGGGCTGCTGCTCTGCCGCCAGCGCCGCGAGCCGGGTCTCTGCGCCGCGCAGGCGGAGCTGGACTTGGGCGGCCTTGGCTTCCAGGGTGCGCAGCGAGGCTCGCAGCTGCTGCTCTGTTACCCGAGCTGCCTCCAGGTCCTCCAGCAGTTGCGCTTCCTGAGCCAGAAAGTCCGCCTCCTTCTCCCTCGCCTCCTGCTTCAGGAATTCCACCTGCCGGGAAGGAAATGTTGTCACTCTGAGCAGGGAGTGGATACCTCGACCCACCCCACCTGGCCTCAACCTGATCAAGCCCTGGGCTCACCTTCATCGGGGCCAGGAGGCTCAGCTCTCCAACGGGTAAGGAGGGCTCTGGAAGGAGTGTTACCCTCCATCCGACCTACCTGCCCGCCTACTGACTCCTGTCACATGTACCTAGGTGATGCAAATGGGCTGTGGCCCTAGTTCCCCTGGCAGCCATACCAGCCCCCTGCTTCAATCAGAACTCGGCCTAAACCCTGATACTGAGCTACATGAAACCGGTCACAATAATAATGGCTCCCATTTATAGAATGTCTGCTGTGTTCTGACACTTCATACGTTCCCCTAATGGCTAAGAATAATCTCCTTGTCTTACGGATGAAGAAACCGATGCTCACGCAACCTGCAAGCTAGACTGCTGGGAGCCAAAGCCAGCACTGATGACCTGACCTGGTCCCTCTCTACCTTAGTCTCCCTTCCAGTTCTGACCGTCTCCCTCTTCCTCTCCTGGTTCCCGCTTTCCTCTGTGCCCAAGATCTGGGGTCCTGGTGTGAGCAGATGGGAGTCCTGAAGTTTTTTGATGCTGCCTATCTGATCTGTTCGGCTGCTGTGTCTCGCCAAGCTGACCAGGCACACTTAGATGCAGCCACGCTCGACCCAGGCCTGTGGGAGCCCCGCCCCTTTGGGCACCATGTTCTGGGCCGTCAGAACCCTCCCTGCAGCCTCCTCAGCTCTCCATAAGGTTCCCAAGCCCCCACCCCGCCCAGTCCTGACGTGCCCCTCGTGCCAGGGCTGCTACAGTCCCAGCACACCCTGTAATAGGGAACAAGAGAACGGTCCTCTTCACGGGAGGGTCCTGAGCAACCGGCTTCTCCACTCCAGGAGTAGGCCTCTGCCGAGGAACGGGGCCCACGAGTGGCACGGGGAGTACCTGGGCGCTGAGCTCTCTCCGCTCTCCCCGGGCCTCCTGCACGTCCTGGCGCAGGGAGCTCAGCTCTTGCTGGTGAACAGACTCAGCTTCTTGGAGAACAAGGAGCTTCTGTTCCTTTTCCATCAGTGACTGAGTCAGGCTGCAGAGAGGCCAGAGGACTAAGGTCATTTTCTCAGGGAATGAAGAACTACCTTCTCACCTGACTCTGCTAAACATGGCACTAATCCTTCAGAAAGAAATAGTAAGATCACAATGGCAGCATAACAACAGAAGTCAGCATTTACTGAGCACCGACTGAGTGCTCCTAGGTACTTCTGGCATGTGATACCTCCTTTCAGCTTCAGCTTCTTCTCTGGCAGATTCCAGAAATATCTATGCAACAGCTCAAATTCACTGTGTCCAGTTCTTCCCAACCTTCTGCACACCCCTCCACCCAGCCCTGCTCCCTAGCTCAGCGAACGGCACCTTTATCCACCTGGTGGTCCAACTTGGCAGCCTTGACCACATCAGAGATCTCCCTTTATCCTACCTATGTCCAATCAGTAATGACATATAATGGACTCCAACTCCCTCAACGTCCCTTGAGCTCCTCCCCCACTCCCCTTCCCAACTCCCCCTACCCTGGTGCAGCCTTAGTATCTCTCAGGCAGACAACTGCACCTGTCTCCTAACATGTCTTACTGCCCGTGGTTGCCTCAACAAGAGGTTCTGTCCTGCTTCCAGCTCCTACATCACGGAGAAGACACGCCATGCTTTCCCCGGATGGCCCTAACTCATCCCCGAGGTTCCTTGCCATCACTACCTCTTCTGATACACCCTGAGCTGGATCGTGCCAATTTCCCTGTTTAAAATCCTCCAGTGGTCTTCTACTAAACCTAAAATAAACTGCACACTCCTGGCCATGGCTCACAAATCCCCAATGACACAGACCTGCCCAGATCCCGCATCTGGGTCTTATTCACCAGGCTCTGGTCACATAGTGCTTCCGGTGTCCCCAAATACCTCACGTTCTGAGCCATCTCTGGGCCCTGAGATTTCTCTTCCTACCACAGAGCTCTCCCTCACCCCTTTGCCTGGCTGGTTCTAGTTCCTCTGCAGTGATCAGTTTAAATGCAACCTCCCTAAGGAAGGCCTTCCCTGAAATCTTATCTGAAGTACATCCCTGGGGCTCCTGGGTGGCTCAGTGGATTAAAGCCTCTGCCTTCGGCCCAGGTCATGATCCCCGGGTCTTGGGATCGAGCCTCGCATCGCATCGGGCTCTCTGCTCTGCAGGGAGCCTGCTTCCTCCTCTGTCTCTCTGCCTGCCTCTCTGCCTACTTGTGATCTCTGTCTGTCAAATAAATAAATAAAATCTTAAAAAAAAAAGTTCATCCCCATCCCCCCATTTTGACTTCAGCATCCTGTTTCTTCCCTCCGTGCCATGTAACATAACCTGCACTGATTTCTCTGGGGGATCACTTAATTAACATCTTCCCCACAAAACAGTAAATTCTGCTGAGGCAGGGGGCCGTCCCCAGCCCCTGGCACAGTGCCTGGTGCCTAACGTGTACAGGCCGGGGCTAGAGACATGAGCGGCTGGGTCCCTGAGGGAAGAGCTGTCCACCTCACAGTGACCACAGTAGCTAGACAGACAAAGCCTGCTCCGCGGCCTGTCAAACCTACCTGGCTTTCTCCCTCTCCAGCTCCTTCTGCATTTGGCTATACTCCTGGGCCTCCCTCAGCTTCTCCTGAACCTCCTGTTCCGCCAGCCTCCTGGAGTCATCCCTGGAAAGCAGCTGAGACTTCAAGTCCTCCACCTGGAAAGATACCACGTGATGACCAAGGGCAGGGGGCCCGCAGCGGGGAGGCTTCTCACCAGGGCTCCAGGTCCTTTGAGGTCACAGCTACTGGCCCATTTCCAGTGCCCTGGGGGTTTCTGCCAATGCTTACACACTATTCTTAGCACCCCTCTCTCTGTACCGTCCGGCCTCGCTGTGGTCTCCTAGTCTCACATCTGCTGTGTCAAGGCAGGCACAAATCAAAATCTTGGCTGAATATAACCAAAACATAACCAAAGGCAGGGTGATAAAGGGATGGGCTAGTGTACAGTGATCGTATTTTTTGAAATAAACAATCAGAGGGGCGCCTGGGTGGCTCAGTCAGTTGAAAGTCTGCCTTCGGCTCAGGTCATGATCCCAGGGTCCTGAGATCAAGCCCCTCATTGGACTCTCTGCTCAGCAGGGAGCCTGCTCCTCCCTTTGCCTGCCACTCCCCTCTGCTTGTACTCTCCCCCTTTCTTTCCCTGTCAAATAAATAAATAAAATCTTTAAAAAAACCAACAATCAGAACACCAGCTGATAATGGGATTCTGAGAAGGAAAAGCAATCAGAGTAGGAAAAGCAACTTGGAATATTAAAATACTGGATCTCTGGGGAGGGTGGGAAGAATAAAGGGCACAGGGGCTGCCTGAGAAAATCTAAGTTCTGTGGTCACGACAGGGAGGGATGACTGTCCCAGGGCTCCAAGGGCATGTGTTCTGCTCTAAGCGCCCTTCTATTTTCCTCTCCTTCCCAAGCAGCCCCAGGGTTCCCCTTTAGCACAGAGGGAGCAGGACAGCCTGGCTATAAGGCTGGGACAGAGAAGGAGGCACCCACCTGTCCCTGCAGGTCCATCTTCGCCTGCAGCAGGGCCCTGCACTCTTCTCGGAGGGCAGCGAGGTCGTCTCTGCTCTGCTGGCCCGCCTGCTCCAGCTCCCGCCGCGCCTCCCGGAGCTGGGTCTGCAGCATCTCAGTGGTCTCCTGCCAAGGGAGAAGACCACAGTGAGCAGGAGAAAGCTCCCATTGGGGCCTGTGTCTTAAAGTCTGTGTCATGTAAATATCGGCTTTTCAAATGGGTTGGTGGCAAAAGCTGAGGCAGGACCCAGCAATCCACGCTGTTTCCATGATGCCACCTCGGCCCTCACCTCCTAGTCGGTCTCCGCCCCCACAGAGCACACTGGCTCACCCCAGCTCTCTCCATCAGTGCCCGAGTTGGTCGCAGTCCGTCACCGAGACCCCCGCAGCAGGCTCCTGTCGCAAATCCCTACTTCCACACCACGACACCACCCTTGGCATGCATGTGCACACGCACAAACATGTGCACACTTCACCACTCAGCAGCTAAAGTATTTTTTAAAATGCATATAGCAAATCATGTCTGCTTTTAAAATCCCATCCAATGGTTTCCCACTGCCCTTAGAACAAATTCCAAGCTCCTCCTGTGCTAACCAAGGGCTCCTGCCTACCTCTCCACTCGACCCTAAGCCTATCACGCTGGGGCCACTTCGCCTCCTTTCTGTCCTGGCACTCCTCGAGCCCTTTCTGTCTGTCCCACTGCCCTGACCATGGCTATTTCCCCTGCCAAAACGGATCTTCAAACAGCTCGTTTCTGGGGCTCCTGGGTGGCTCAGTGGGTTAAGCCTCTGCCTTCGGCTCAGGTCGTGGTCCCAGGGTCCTGGGATCGAGCCCTGAATTGGACTCTCTGCTCAGCAGGGAGCCTGCTTCCTCCTCCCTCTCTCTCTCTGCCTGCCTCTCCATCTACTCGTGATCTCTGCCTGTCAAATAAATAAATAAAATTTAAAAAAAAAATAGATGGCTGCTTCTTCTTCCTTTTTTTTTTTTTTTTTAAAGGGCTTTACTAAGGGGCACCTGGGTGGCTCTGTCAGTTAATCAGCCGCCTTCAGCTCAGGTCACGATCCCAGGGTTCTGGGATCGAGCCCCTCATCATCAGGCTCCCTGCTCAGCGGGGAGGCTGCTTCTCTCTCTCCCTCAGCCCTGCCCCCCTCAACTCGTGTGCATGCGTGCTCTCTCTCTCAAATAAATCTTAAAAAAATAAAAAATAAAAGGGCTTTACTGAGACATAGTCCACATATCATACAATTCACCCGTTGAAGCATATGATTTGATGGTTTTTAGTATATTCACAGTTGTACATGTCACCACATTTCAGAATGTTTTTATTACCCCATACCCTCCCTATTCCTATCCCCACTCCTGACTACACATCTGCTTTCTGTCCCTGTAGCTTTGCCCATTCTGGATATTTCCTACAAAGGGAACCCCACGGGACATGGCCTCTTGTGACTGGCTTCTTACACTCAGCATAACGCTGTCAGAGCTCATCTCTGCTGTTGCACGCAGATGGCTCTTTTCAGCTGTCACGTCTCAGCCCAAATGTCACTTTCTCAGTCAGCCCCACCCCCGACCACCTTGCTCAAAGTGGCCTCTGGTGACTCACTCTCAATCCCATTACCCTATCCGTCTCCCTCGAAGCACTCCTTCCCACCTGCGATCATCTCATGAATTCTCTATTTGTGCATTTTTGTATGCTCCGCCACTAGAACGTGAGCTCTTTGAGGACAGGGACCACGTGTGTCACGTTCACGGCTGAGTGCACCTTGATGGTTGTCCTGGGACAGCACCTTGCCCCGGACCGGGTACACAGAAGCACCAGAGGGCTGGCTGCTCTGCCTTGCCTCCCTGCCCAGGACCACCCTCCATACCTGCTCCTTTAACTTCTGAACCTTCATGTCCTGCCTCAGCCGCTCCAGCTGTTGGCTGGCATCTGCCAGTTCCTTCTGGGTCTGCAGCAGCGTCTCCAGGAGGGACACCCTCTCCTTCTCTGTTTCGAGCTGCATCTGTGGAGGGGCAGGGAGGCGAGAGCTTGCCATCTCAGGGGTCACCGTGCTCACCTGCTAGGCCACAAGCACATTCCCGCTGCTCTAGGGCTCCTCCGGCAAATGGGGAGGGGACCCAGGGCCAAAGGAGGTCTGGACCTGCTTGTTAAGAACCAGGAAGTGCAAAGATTGTCCCTGGTTTGTGAGCTGACAGGATGTGGTGAGCATCAGCCCTCCCTCAGGAAGTGTGACATGCCGTAGGCCCTGCAGCTAACTCAGGGGTCACTAGCAGGAGAGGGAGCAGGTACTTCTCTTCTGGAAGCCTCCTGCAGCAGCACGCTCCAGAGTGGAAAAGGAAGTGGTCAGAGGTAGGGGGAATCGCAGCTCCGATCTTCCCAGCTTCCCACCTGGCAGAGGGCGCTCTCTGCCTCTGCCCGTTCTTTCTCCCTCTGCCTCCGGATGGTCTCCGCGTCTGCCTGCTGTTCCTGCAGCTTCATTTCCAGCTCTGTTTTCTCCCTCTTTAGGCTCTCCAGGGCCTTATCCAGTTCTTGCTGGTGCCAGGAGCGCTCCTTCTCCTGGTTACATGAGGGAAGCACTGTTAGAACCCAGGGGGTGAGGAGAAGAGGCAGGAGGGGGGCTGGAGCAGAGAAAGTCCACCCTCCCCGGCCGACAGTCTTTGGGCCCTCCCTTGGCCTGTCTCCCCATCGATAAAGCGAGGTTGCTAACTCCTGCCTTACCTATCTCATCAAATTTTATGAGACTCAAATGAAATTTATAAAAAAAAGTCAGGGGCGCCTGGGTGGCTCAGTGGGTTAAAGCCTCTGCCTTCGGCTCAGGTCATGATCCCAGAGTCCTGGGATCGAGCCCCGCATCGGGCTCACTGCTCAGCGGGGAGCCTGCTTCCTCCTTTCTCTCTCTCTGCCTGCCTCTCTGCCTACTTGTGATCTCTGTTAAATAAATAAATAAAATCTTTAAAAAAAAAAAAAGTC
The DNA here is from genome assembly GCF_010015895.1 of Lontra canadensis. Lineage (NCBI taxonomy): Eukaryota > Metazoa > Chordata > Mammalia > Carnivora > Mustelidae > Lontra > Lontra canadensis. The sequence goes on from NW_022631010.1 coordinate 446,710, forward strand.
AAATGATACATGAAAAAGTGTTTTCTAAAGTGCAATTCTCCCTAATATAAGTTACAAATATTTGTCACTTTAAACCAACCAAACCACGGTTGATGCTATGACTATGAAATGAGGAAGCAGATTGGTTCTCTGTTGCCCACTCTCCCCTACTTTAGGCGCGTAACTCCCAAAGAAGCAAACTTTGGTTGCCATCTTGCCAACAAGTCAGACTTGTAATAGGAGTCAAATCACAAATATGCACAAAGCACAAGTCAACTTCCACTTCCAGAAATCTGACAAACAAGATCTGTGAACAATCTAGCTGCAAAATGGCAAAAAATACTGGATAAAATATTAAATATACATTTCAATGTATAATAAGCCAGCAGGAACTTCAGAGAAGTGAGAAATAAAGGCAAGACTTGTGATCCAAAGAGGTAAATGAGCACAGAACTGGCTTTCTTTTGGAGGCCTTTGCTATACCTAATAACCTTGAAATTCACCTTAATGCTATGTGGGGAAAAGAAAACAGAAGACATGGGTGGGGAGTCCAATAGAATATTCTTACATAAAGCTGGACCCCCGCAGGGCTAACCAGAGGTCAACAAACTATGGCATATTGGCCAAATCTAGCCAGCCTCCTTTGCTGTATGGCCTGTGAGCTAATAGTAGTTTTTACATTTTTAATGATAAAAAAGAAGTTAAAAAAAAAAAAAAGACTTTGTGACATGTGAAAATTATATGGAATTCAAGTTCCAGTGTTTGCACTTAAAGTTTTATTTGAACATAAACATGCTCATTTGGTTACATATTATCTATGGCTGCTTTCGTACTACAACAGCAGAGGTGAGTTAATTACGACAAAGACCATAAGGTCCACAAAGCTTAGTATGTGGCCCTTTACCAAAAACTTGCCTATCTCTGGGCTATAGTGCCCTCAGTAGAAGGATAAACTTGAGAGACAGATGAAAGAGGAGAGAAATGGAGAAGTAAAGCAGAGAGAAAGTAGGAGAGAAAACAAACTAAAACCCCACAAAAGGAAACAATAAGAACATTTGTTTCAACCTTTACACAGGGTAAAAAAAAAAATCTCCCTCAAGAAGTCAACCACAACCTGGTCTTCATATGGGTGCAGGGCCTGAATGGGACCCCAAACACTTTCAACAGAAATTTTATATCATTTTAATTTAAAATTTTATTTTAAGATGAGATGTTCTGGGATGTTAGAACCTTTAATCCAACACTACTAGAATAAGTGAACTGAGTTAATTTCTATCATATTTCTATGCCTCCGTTTCCTCCTCTACAAAAATGGGGATAACAACAGTGTCCTCCTCTTCTGCCAGGAAATTCCTAAGAGAAGTGAAAGCAAATCTTCTGAAGAAAAACTCCTTCACCTGAGGCCTAAAAGGATTCCCAAAGAAAAATTTCTAAAGAACATGAGCTCAGAGCCAAGAACCACAAAACACACGAGCGAGAACCAATGGAAACAACATATAACAGCATCAGGCCCAAAAAGATTTTAGTTACTGGTATTATTAGACAGCATAAAAATATGTTTCATGTGTTAAAAGAATAAAAGAGGATGAAAATACAAAATAGGGAAAAATGATTAAAACGTGACCAAGAAGATTTGAAAAAAATAATGGAATACACTGTCTAGAAATTTTAAAAAATTTAGTAAGTGAAATTTAAAACTTGGCAAATAGACTACATAGCAGATTAGACATCGCTGAATGGGGAGTTGAAGAGAGATCCGAAAAAAATCATCTACAACACAGAACAGAAAAAGAAAATGAACACGGAAAATTTAAGAGTTAAGATATGTGGAGGATACTGTAAGAAGGTCTGACACCCAACTAATCAAGGTCTTCCCGATACCCACAATGGAATAATCACTATGCTAAGAGAAAATAACTACCATCCTAGAATTTTATACCCAGTGAAACTATCCTTCAAGAATAAAGTAAAACAGGAATATTTTCAGACAATTAATTACCAACAGACTCTCACCAAATGAATTCTATTTCAAGGAGGAAATTAAATCCAAATGAAAGTCTAATATGCAAGAAGGAATGATCAGTGAAAAAAATGTCATTTTTCAGTGTACCTAAAACAAATATTAACTGTATAAAACAAAAGGTCAGAATAATGTATGGTGTTAACAAACTAGTTATAACAAGACATTGCATAAAAGAGTACAATGGGTCAGAGGAGTGAATGAAGGTAAAATGTTCTGAGGTCCCTGTGTCATTCAGAAAAACAGGAAACATACCAAGTAACCTGAGATTTTATTAAGTATGTATTTTTATTTTACTTTTTATTTTTTAAAGGATTTTATTTATTTATTTGACAGGGAGAGAGACAGCGAGAGAGGGAACACAAGCAGGGAAGTGGGAGAGGGAGAAGCAGGCTTCCTGCTGAGCAGGGAGCCCGATGTGGGGCTCAATCCCGGGACCCTGGGATCATACTGAGCCAAAGGCAGATGCATAATGACTGAGACACCCAGGCGCCCTTAGGCACATATTTTTAAGTATTAAAGGAAACAACTACAAAAATTTAAAAAAAAAAAAAAAGAGAGAATATACCATCCAAAGTAATAGAGAAAAAGAACTGAGAAAAAAATACAAATTAATCATTCAACTGAACTCCCTAAAAGTTAAGAAAAATGACCTCCCCACCCCAAAAAGATATAAAAAGGCAGGAAGAACAACATAGGATGGTGGAAATAAATCCAAATATACCTATAGGGACAATCAAAGCTAATGGACTAAATTATATAATTAAAAGATGAAAGAAATACAGTTCTAAACTGGGAAGAAGGGGTCCAAGGTATTCCTCTGCGCCCTGGGGCCAGTTTAACAACTGTAAATCCCAAGATCCATGCTTAACTCACTGTACATAGCAAAACAACAACGACAACAATAACAATAACAGCCAACACAAATACAGAGCTTACTACATGTCAGAAATCGTTCTCCATATACTACTCATTTAATAGCTAGAAACTGGATTTTGCACCTTGGAGACCAGGTTAGTCCCATTCAGATCTCATTCTTTTTTTTTTTTTTTTTTTTTAAGATTTTTAAATTTATTTGACAGAGATCACAAGTAGGCAGAGAGGCAGGCAGAGAGAGAGGGGGAAGCAGGCTCCCTGTTGAGCAGAGAGCCCGATGTGGGGCTCGATCCCAGAACCCTGGGATCATGACCCAAGCCGAAGGCAGAGGTTTTAACCCACTGAGCCACCCAGGCGCCCCCAGATTTCATTCTTATATGCAGCCACTTCTGGCCCAAGAGTCAGCAGGTGGAGTTCCCACTTAAGTGAGGCCAGCTCTGCCTCTCCCATCCCCAGCCACATCCATGACCTACCCACTTCTCCTGGAGCCGGTTCACCTCCTCCTCATGGGCTGACTTCTGCTGCTGCAGGGCCGTCTGCCCCTCGTGCTCAGCCTGGGCCAGCCGACTGGCTGCTGTCTCCCGCTCCTGCTCTGCGCGGCTCCGCTCAGTGTCCAGTTCCAGCTTCAGGCACCTCACTTCCCCTGAGATGCCACAGATGCGTGAGCTCCCACTCAGCCTCTGCCCTTTTTCTTTCTCCCCTCTCAGACCTCGGGAGCAAACTCCCGTCTCGGAGGCCCTGGGCCTGGCTACAGCAGGACCTCTGATAACTTCCCACGGACTTGCTGGCTTTCCACATCCCCATGGAATGAAGCATCCCCATTCCAGCTGGGGTCTCACCTTGAATGACTTCTTTGGCGCGAGTGACAGTTTGAATCTGGACCTCCAGCTGGCCCTTGGTGACCTCTATCAGAGAATTTTGTTGTTGGGCCTCAAACAGACTGCTCTCCAGTTGCTCCTTGGCTGAGCTGTGAGGTTCAGGAATCAGGAAGAGCTCTGACCCATCAGGCCCCTTAACTTGGTTCTAAGTACTGACCACCCGGAGAAATTAGGGAGCAGCAATAAATTCACAACCCACTTAGGAGTTGTGATACTTTGGGCCTGACACTTGGTTTGGCTCCCCCTTGCCTCACAACGCTCCCTCTGCCCTTGTCTGAACTGGGTCTGGGTCCTACCTGAGCCCCAGCAGTTGTTCGGAAAGGTCCTGCCGGTCTCGCTCCACAGCCTGCAGCCGCACCTCGAGGGCGGCTCTCTCCCGCACTAGAGCCTCCTTCTCCTGGACTTCCCGAGCGAGCACTTCTTCCCGTCGCTTTGTCTCCTGCTGCAGCTGGTCCAGCTGAGCTAAGGCTGCCTCCTGCTGATGACGGGCCTGGGAGGAAGAAATGGGCAAGCTACAGAGTGGAGGCAGGAACCCCCCTGGGTTGCTATCACCAGGTTAGGGCCGCTGGCCCTTCAGGCATTCCCGACCCAACTCTGTGAGTCCAGACGGTCGCCTGCTCATGCAAATCCTACTCCCTGCATCAGCCTGCAGAACTCCCAGGCCAGGAAGCACGCTCTCTCTTGTGCGAAACCTGTGTGTTAGGGCTAGAAGAGAACTACCTCTAAGGAGTTTTTAGTCTTAAGGAGTAAGACACCCAAAACATCAGGAAGAAAGTGATCAGTCTCTGAGAAAGGGACTCTGGAAAGGAGGTTTATGTATCATTTTTTGGGCAGTGAGAAGTTTGGTAGAGGAGAAAGATGACCTTTGAGCAGAGCCGCTGGCTCAGAAAAAAAATTTACTGAGTTGCTCCTAGGTGGTCAAGACATTTTGTTCAAAGATGGAGGAACAGGGGGACTGGGGGGGGGGGCGCAGTTAGTTAAGTGGCTGACTCTTGGTTTCTGCCTCAGGTCATGATCTCAGGGTTGTGAGATCGAGCCCCATGTTGGGTCCAGTGGCTCCGTGCTCAGCATGGAGTCTGCTTAATGTCTCTCTCCCTCTCTCTCTCTGCGCCTTCTTGATGCTCTTGCATGTACTCTCTCTCTTTCTCTCTATCTCAAATAAATAAATAAATCTAATAAAAAAAAAAGATGGAAAAATAAAAACAAGTAAGACACAGCCTTGTCTTCAAGGAGCTTTCGGTCTAACAGTGGAGACTATAAATGGATAAGTATACCACAGTGTGCCTTGTGTGTGGTGTGGTGGCTGGAATATTCTGGAGGTAGAGCACCTAGGACAGGCACCTAATTTAAGCCAGAGGGTGTGAGGTGCTGGGGGAACTGAAGGATTCTTATAGGAACTCTCTTAAAAAACGAAGGTGGGGCGCCTGGGTGGCTCAGTTGTTGGGCATCTGCCTTTGGCTAGGGTCATGGTCCCGGGGTCCTGGGATCGAGTCCCGCATCCAGCTCCCTGATCAGCAGGAAGCCTGCTTCTCCCTCTCCTACTCCCCCTGCTTGTGTTCCTGCCCTGTCAGATAAACAAAATCTTAAAAAAAAAAAAAAATCGGAAGATGTACCCCAAACTAGTAATATCGGTCATTTTTAGGAAGTAAGATCTTCCCACTTTCTGAACCATTTCTGTTGAGTTTTCATCTTTTACGATGGGTTTGTGCGATACCTTCATGTAATGGCATCAGGTCTGTTCTCTCACCTCGCTTAGCTTCTCCTGAATTTCTTCCTTCTCTTCTTGGATGCCCCTGAGGTCTGCCTGCAGCTCAGCCCTGCTCTCCTCCGCCTTCTGCAGCTGAGCATCCAAGACAGTGTTCTTCTCCCGAAGGGCTCCCCGGCCCCTCTCGGCCTCCGCCAGGCCCAGCTGCAAAGCGTTTCTCGCCTGCTCTGCTGCTTCCATTCTGCGGCACACAGACTGGTTCTCCTGTTCCAGCTACTGGTCAGAACGGGAAAGGCGTCAAAGACCAATGGTTACAGCTTACGGATCAAGTGCTAAGACAGACAACCGAGGGAGATGGGACTCTGTTCTCCAAAGAGGAACACAGGAGGGCTTATAGGAGAGGCGGACTATGTGCATTCATTTGCTCTGGTGCCTGTGTTCCAGGCACTGGGTGGGTTGATGCTGTGGATGGTGATTAAAAGGCAAAAACGCTTACTCTCAAAGAATTCAGAATAAAGGGACTCTGGAACGTTTCCAGGGCTCAAGGTAACAGCGGTAGTGAAGAGCCATGTTACATCAGCAACCCATAGAGAAAACTCTTTGAGATGTAGGCTCTTTAGCCGATCCTTTTCTGGTGATTGCTATTATCTCATGCGATGAGATTAAACACCTAGTCTTCCTTCCAGAGGATGCAGGCCTTCTTCCTGGCCCTGGTGATTTTACCCTACAGCCCATAGGTGGTTCTGCTGGAGGTGTGAAAGAGGACTATTTTTAATGGCCAAGCCCAGGCGTTATAGTCTTGGCTGTCCTCTGCACCCCCAATGCTCCTTTTGCTCATTTCAGGACTACATTTAGGAGCTGAACTATCTTGGGCTGGTCTATTACAGATTCTTCCCTGTTACGGGCATCAGGCTTATCAGTCACTGGCTGGCCTTCCGTCAGGGCCCAGACCTACCCTGCGGATCAGAGAAGTCTTTGCTCACCTGGAGAAGCTGCTGGTTCAGTCCAACTTTATCTAAGGCCAAAGCCTCATTTAAGGCACTGAGCTTGACAGCAGCAGCCCGAAGATCGGCGACCTCAGCCTTCAGGCTGTTTTCAGAACTTGACAGTTCGGAAACTGACTGTTCTGCCTAAAAACAAGGAGAGTTAAAGGGATGCCTTGCGCCAGCTTTCCTGCCACGGTGAGCAGCTCACGTCCCCAGCACCTGCTGCTGTCCTTGTACAGAGAACACTCCTCCTTCCCTTACATTCGAAACAAGTTTTCCCTCCCTCCCTTCCTTCCTTCAATCACCGAGAAGTAGGAGAAGAGCTCACGGTAGAGGCAAAGACATCAGGATGTACAAACAACTAGCACTGCAAGGACTTCATAGGCGATGTAACCCCACAGTGCTCTGGAAATTATTTACTGCATTTATTCGGTTTGGGGGAATCAGAAGTGTTTGGCAGAAGATCTGGCAGCGAAGGTGGGTATTCAGAGGTGAGGAAGAGTTTGTGGGTAGAAGGAGAGGAAGGACGCAGTCCAGCCGAAGGGAAGAGGAGCCCACAAGCAGCGGAGACAGGAAAGAGCAGGATGAAGCGGGAGAACGTGATCAGTGCTAGGTGGCAGGAGTTGAGGCGGATGGGGAGTTAGGACAGGATCTGGAGAGAGGAGGAGGCTGGAAACAGTTTGGGGCAGATGCAAAGGGCTTTGAACGTGTCACCAAGCAGCTGGGAAGCCACTGAATGGTTACAGGAAGGAGATCGACGTCACCAGATTTACACTTTGGACAACCATTCTAACTCCAGCAAAGAGAGTACATTGGGAGGGACAGAGGCCAAAAGCAGAGGCAACTAAGTGATGTAGGGAATATGGAGGGTCTTGCCTGGGAAGGTGAAGAATGAGTCAGGCTACATGCCCTTTGCCTAGAAACACAACTCTCTAAAACCCCCTCATCTTCCCCAAGCAAGTGAAGGGTGGAGGCCCACCTACCCTGGTCAGCGCCAAGGTCACTTCTGTTTGCTCCTGCCTCAGCAACTCCCTTTCTAGGCGACTTGCCTCCAGGGCCTCCCGAAGAGTGATGAGCTCACTGAGCGATTCTGACTGTCTGGCTTCCAGGCCCATCAGTGTCTCCTGACTAGGATGGAAAGGAGAGGAGGCTGGGGGCAATCTCAGGGAGTCGCCACACCCAAAAGGTAACAGGAGTGTGATTACATTTTCCATGCAAAAGGATGAAGAAGGTCCCTAAAAACCAGTAAGAACTCCATGACATATAAAGTGAAAAAAGTCACACATTGGGAGAAATTAAGAATATGCTTAGGGATGCCTGGCCAGCTCATTCGGTAGAACATGAAACTCTTAATCTCAGAGTCATGGTTGAAGCCCCATGTTGGGTATTGGAGCCTACTTAAAATAAAACAATAGGGGTGCCTGGGTGGCTCAGTGGGTTAAAGCCTCTGCCTTTGGCTTGGGTCATGATCCCAGAGTCCTGGGATGGAGCCCCATATCAGGCTCTCTGCTTAGCTGGGAGCCTGCTTTTTCCTCTCTCTCTCTGCCTGCCTCTCTGCCTACTTGTGATCTCTCTCTGTCAAATAAATAAATAAAATCTTAAAAAAAATTAAAACAATAAAATTTAGTTTAAAAAAAAAAAGAATCTATGCACATATTTGCATGAAGCAGATGGAAAGACAAGTAACAAAGCAGTTTAAGAGTTTGCCTATAGAGGGGTGCCTGGGTGGCTCAGTGGGTTAAAGCCTCTGTCTTTGGCTCAGGGCATGATCCCAGGGTCCTGGGATTGAGCCCTACATGGGGCTCTCTGCTCAGCAGGGAGCCTGCTTCCTCCTCTCTACCTGCCTCTCTGCCTACTTGTGATCTCCGGCTGTGAAATAAATAAATAAAATCTTAAAATCTTTTTAAAAAAAAGGGGTTGCCTATAGAAGGAAGGGAAATGGGATGGATGAAACAGAGAAGAGGATCTCTGTGTTTATTTATTTTTTTTTTTAAAGAGAAACGTTGGGGAGGAGCTGAGGGAGAGGGAGGGAGAGGCTTTTAAGCAGGCTCCACGCCCAGTTCTAGACCCTGTGATCATGACCTGAGCCGAAATCAAAAGTCGGACGCTTTAACCGACTGAGGCACGCAGTCACCCCTGTGTTTGTCTTTTTCAATAGTTTTGACTTTCAGGTCATAATAAATATTGATAAATGTATTACCAGTTCACACTAATTAAATTTAAAAACATAATTATCTTTGTGGATTGTCTATTCTCCTTGGTACGGGGGAGACCATTCCTTGCATGAGTCATGATTCTTACAGTGGTCCTTCAAGATTCCATTATCCGTGCCTCCTGCTGCAAGGAGCGAGAGCACAGGGGAGGAGGGGAATCTATCAGAGGGGAAGAACACAGTCTCGGCTACCAGTTACTGAAGACCTACCACATGCCGGCTCTATGCCAGCATTTTGCAAGACAGTACTCTAACCTTCCCACGGATCCTTCAAGGTAAATACTATCATCCCCATTTTATACAAATAAAATAATCTACGCAAGTAGCAGAGCCATAATTTTAACCAAGCTTTCGCCAGCTCGAAAGACCTTGTTTTTTCTATGACATTATATATGGGCATTTATAGATTCGCTAGGTCTCTTGATTCTGGAATTCCCTTTTCTTTTTTTTTTTTAAAAGATTTATTTATTTGACAGACAGAGAGAGATCACAAGTAGGCAGAGAGACAGGCAGAGAGAGAGGGGGAAGCAGGCTCCCCGCTGAGCAGAGAGCCTGACACGGGGCTCGATCCCAGGACCCGGAGATCATGACCCGAGCCGAAGGCAGAGGCTCAACCCACTGAGCCACCCAGGCGCCCCTGGAATTCCCTTTCTTAACCAACTCATCTCCCATTACTACCTGGGATAAGTCCTACCCTCCAGCCAGCCTAGCCTACTCTGTATGTGCCACGAATCTGCTGCATCCTTATCTTTGCTAATCTGTCCCTCCGGCCCCTCTCCCACTCTCTACCAATCAAAATATGTCCAGGCCCAGCTCAAAGACCACCCTCTCCTCCATGAGGCTTTCCATTATTAACTGTCACTCCCATGCGTCCAAAGGACCCAGCTGGAAGCTCTGGTTCCCTCATACTTCATCTGGCCTCATGCTACAGTTTGCTATTTACTTGTCTGTTTTCCCCATGAGACTGCAAACTGCTTGAGATCAGGGCCTGGGTCTTACTAGTTTCTGTACCCCGCAGTGCCTCAGCCCTTAGCGGGGCTCAGAAAAGCCCGGGTGAACTTGCTGTATTCAGCCTTCTGCAAAAGGAGCAGAGTAAGCTAGTGGAAACCCACGGCATGCCAGGCTTCGATTTACTCCACTTTCTACGAGATGGGAGTGGGTGGAGGAGGGTGTGGAACTGAAGGGACAATCAAGCCTCAGGGAGGAGGGGACCCGGCACACGTACAGGCGCTCCCTTTCCCGGACAGCCTGGTGCAGCTCCTCCTGCTGCTCCTCCTTCTCGCCCTGAGCTGAGTCCCCCTGCAACTGAAGCTCCACGTTAGTCCTCCGCAGCCGCCACGCCTCCTGCTCCAGCACCTCCAGCTGCTGCTGCAGCTCCGCCCTGGTCTTCTGCAGCAGCTCGCGCTCCCTGGAACAAGCAGACAAGAGACGAGCAGGAACCTTGGAACCTCCAATCCTTCCCGGAAGCAGACATCACAGGATCAAAGGACAGAGGTGTCTGTTTCCTTTCAAAATCTCATCTTCCCTTTTGAGCAGGAAACTATTTTTTTTTTTTAACTCATCACAAAGACCCCAAAGTGAGTGGGCAGGAATAAGCAGAACACAAAGCAGGACAGCCCTGGACAGCCCTGGGGGTCAGGGAGGGCAGGGTCAGGCAACCAGAAACATCCAGGGAGTGAGTAAATGGCTGGATGAGGACTGAGCTGGGAGTGGGGTGGGGGAAGGATGAACAGCCCCCTGCTCACTTGCTGAGAGACTCCACCTCCCCCTGGAGGTCCACAGTCTGCCCCGCCAGAGTGTCCCGCTCTCCAGTGAGCTTCTGCAACCGCTGTCTCAAGGCCTCGCCTTCCTCCTCCCACTGATCATGCTGTTGCCGCAAGGAGCTCATAGCTTCCTGGCAGCCCGAAAGCTGCTGCCTTAAGTCCTATGGAGGGAGAGGGATAGAAGTGAGATGGTGACCAAGAGGGCAAAATGAAGCCCCCTGAGAGTGGGGCTGGGTGAGGCGGCTGAGGGCTGGTATAAGGGTAAGCCAGGAATAGAGACGTGGCCAGTCAAGAAGACAAGAAGACAGAGGATGAGAGATTACTACTGGGCTTCTGTGCTGCCTGAGTCTTGGGGTCCATCATCTTCAGATGTGTGCTGCGGTGTGGTCACGGAGATGGTTAAGTGTGGCTGGAACCCTTAGAGTGGGGAACGCTTACCCGTGGTCTCCCAGGGCTCTGGTGGCCTGTCTTTGTGTAGTGCTATACAAAGATGGCATGCCAAGGGAAGCATACCACTGGGCACACAGAATGTGCCCATTAGCCACAAGGACAACTGGGCAGACACCGAGAGATTCTAATGAACACTTTGGGAGCGTTGAAAATACCTCATGACTGGTCAACATAGTGGAAGGGACAGTCCAGGGACACCTGAGTGGCTCAGTCAGTTGGGCGACTGCCTTCTGCTCAGGTCATGATCCTGGAGTCTTGGGATCGAGTCTGGCATCGGGCTCCCTGCTTGGCGGGGAGTCTGCTTCTCCCTCTGACCTCCCCCCTCTCATGCTCTCTCTCTCTCTCATTCTCTCCTTCTCAAATAAATAAATAAAATCTTTAAAAAAAAAAAAGGAAAGGGGCCGTCCAGGTGAGGAAGGTACCTGGGGCACAGAGCAGCTCGGACACCCATACCCATGGCTGAGGAGGAATGGTTAGATTCTCACCTGCACAGCCTGGCGTCTTCGAGTCACTACTGAACGCACCAGAGTAAGGGCCTTTTCTGGATCCTGGGAATCAAACTGGGAGGAGAGGCCACTAGCGTCCAACCCCAAGGAGCAATCCTCACCACAGCCTTGGGCCATGTTGTCCCCTTCTTCCACCATGACCTGAAACCCAACACAGCAGAGTCACTACCCTACTGACCAAGGCCTACAGTCCGCATGGAAGACTAACTTGAGAAGACTAATGGATACATCCTGGACAAACCTGACGTTTTCCTTCTCACGTCCTTTCCCCTACAGGTGGGCGGAGGGTATCTGAGAGCAAAAAGAATTGGTTCCTCCAATCCCTCACCTTTGGTTACCCAAACCTAGGACTAGCAAGAAGGCTAGAGTACTCTCTGAGGCAATTAACAAAAGAAGAAATGAAGAAAGGAGAGGGTATTGATGTAACAAAGACCAGAGTCCAGCCACTGGCCTGAGACTTGCAGATGGCAATAAGGAAGAGGGCCTGTTCCAGTAGGCAGGGCCAGCACGTGAATGCTTAGCTACCCCTTAGCAAGCCCGTCCTCAAAGATACTCAGAGAACTCATTCCTCAAAGACCCTAAGCCCAAGCATCCCAGAGTATGGAAACCTAGGCATGACTAAGAGGACAAGGAGGCCTGCGGAGCGGTGAGCCATGATCCGGTTTCCACAAACACAAGGCTTACCAGTACCTGGGTTATATCCCTGATCACCTGCTGTAAAGACAGCTTCTCCTCTTGGGTACTCCTACTGAGAGATGCCTCGTGTTCCATTAATTCTGCATGATTTGTCTCCTGAACAGGGAACAAGACAGAGCTGTGAGCCAAACTTGCAGAAGTATCTACCATTGCAGGCTCCAAATGAATCAGAAGCTCATTCTTTCTCTTCAGTCAACGCTACTTTTTCCCTGACCACAGGTAAATGCTACTGTTGTCCCAGGACTCTGAGGACAGTGGGATGTGGTGATTAAGAGTTCAGAGTAAGCAAATCAGAGCTCCAAATGGGAATGCCTAGGTTAGAGTTCTTACTCGATCACGTCCTAGCTTGGCAACCTTAGGCCGCTGCTTCTTTGAGCTTCTTTTCTCTTTAAAAAAAGAGAAAATTAACAGCAACTACTTCACAGGTTTGTGTTGAGGCTTAAATGAAAAAGATGCATGTAAGTTACTCAACACAGTGCCTGGCACAAAGAAAATGCTCAATGAATGTCAGCTGTCATGGGAGGGAGGGTGGCAGCTGTCCCTGAACATCAAAGTGATCCTGGAGACCTAAGGCTAGACCAGAGAAACCCCAAGCCCCAGAGCTTTCCTCACTTTCTTCTGATCATATTGTTAGTGAAAGACTGAAGACACACACTTGCAGCTGTGTTTTCTTTGGCCTGCACAGAACTTGAACTGACATTTATAAATTGAGAGATTTTGAGAGATTTTATGAATTGAGAAATTCTGACTTTCTGGTTTTTCTCAAAAAGTTAACAGATGAGCCACACCAGCCTCCAGGCCCCCACAGCAGTAATTTTCTGAAGTTGAACAGTGGGTGCCTCTGCTAGAGGAGACTTGTATTTTTCGGGGTCCCGTGGTCCCTACGATGCCTCCTCGTTTCCTTAATATTGAGATCAAGTCCCCTACTGTACTCAAAATGAACTATGACAACGCTGGGCAAACAACCAGAATCCTTACAACTGAACCCACTTCGCTCTTTGGCATTATCTAGGCATTGCAGACATTGGACTTTGCAAATTTCTGACCAAAAGGAACCAAAAGGCATAAGTTACTGAGTCCTGGCTGATCCCAGCTTGGATAAGACGACCAGAGGTTTGCATGTAGATGGTCATTCAGGATCTGCCTAAAGAGAAAGATCTGAAAATCCTAAGAAATGAAAGGAAATGTGGAATTAAGCCAGAGGTTCTAACTAGGCGAACCTTCAGAGAGTCCCTTTTATAATATCTCTGGCAGATGAGAAGCCAGGGATACGAACCTCACTCTTCCACAGGACAGACTTCTTAACTATGGAGCCTCTCTTGCTGGTAGACAAATTGTCCCAGCCTGTAGCTTCTAGTCACCGACACTGCCTGTGCTGACCTGAAAACGTTAAACAAGCCAACTCCTTCCCTCGATGTCAGTCCTTCAGGTCTGTGGCGGCAGCCATTATGTCTTCCCTCAAGCCCTTCTCTCTCCAAGCTGACCGTTGCCACACTCCTCAGTTGTTCCCCATGTGACTAGGTTTTGAATCTCTCACACAACCCCACCCTTTGCTGGTGTGCCTCGAAACGCGTGTCCCACTCTCTCTGAGAAGGACATTCTGGGTGTGCACATCATTGTAGTTTCCTCAGGAATGCAGGAGGGACGGGACGCAGTACTTACTGATGAATGAATAAATCAAGGAGTTAATTAATTGTCAGACTCAGCCAACATTTATTTTTTTTTTTGTTTTTATCAAGGCACATTTAACTGGTATCCCGCATCATCTGTCTATAGAGGACAAGGAACCTACAGACCTACTCCCAACTCCTTTCCAGAACAAATGGTCACGTACCAGGATCTCCACTGTCTCTCTCAGAGCTTCTAGCATCTTCTCATAATCTTTATTTTGCTTCTGAGCCTGGGTCAGCAGAGCAGAGAGCTCCGTCACCCTGAAGAGAAGAGCACAGCACTGTCATCCGGGAGGCTCACTGAGGTGGACAGGCCTATCACGTAGCACACCCCAGCCCCAACAGACACTCCCACTGCAGCCCCCCCACAGCCACCTGGGCACCCCCGCCCCTGTACTCCCTGAGTACCACATGATGCTATAGCCTTGAACTGGGGGGAAAGGCAGGAGTCAAAAGGCACTCAGACACATGCAGGGATTTACCACATCTCATGGCTGGAGCACGTGTTTGAGGGCCCGAGAGCTGAAGGAAAGCCCTGGGCCAGGCCTTTCCAGGCCCCACTTGGTCTTGAAGTCAAGCACCCTGAAGCCAATAAGAACATCAGAGTTGCCACGTGGGAGAGTCCCCAGGTCCCTCCAGACCAAGGGTCTCTGATAAGGAAAATGAAGGGGTAATTTGGGGAAGATTATGGTCAACCTCTGTGATATTAACCTCAAAGTTCAGGGAAATCATCACATAACTCTGTCACTTAATGCTACATCTTGGAGCTCAGTACCTAGTATTCTATGGGTAGCTAAATAAATATATTTTTTTAAGATTTTATATTTTTTTAAGTAATCTCTACACCTAGCAGGGACTCAAACACATGACCCCAAGATCCAGAGCTGCACACTCTACCAAGCCAGCCAGGCACCCCTAAATAAATATTTCTTAAATAATGTTATTTAGGAGTTAAAATTATTTTTTTTCTAAGTCTTAATAATTAATAAAAAATATCTAAGAGCCTTCATTCACTGTATGGTCATTCATTTAATCATCGTATCTTTCAACAAACATTCATTGAATGTTACTCTACAGCAGATGAAATGCCAAGCACTGGAGACACAGACATAACTAAGACATGGTCTCTTGTCCTTCCCAGCCCAACCCAAAGCAAACTGCTATTTACCTCCATCACCAATAGGTGGTGACACAACCCTAGCCATGGGGTCTAAGCCCCAACCTGTCCAGAAATTCAAATGGGGCTCTTCGCTCAGGTCCCTGCCCTTCTTACTATTTAAAAAAAAAAAATCTATTTTGTCATAATCTAAAAAAAAAAAAAAAGCTAAATAATCAGAGAGAAACAGTGAGATCAATGCTGTAACAAGCAAGTCAAAAGGCCGCACCAGGGCATAGAAATTTAACAGGCTACTGAGCTCAGAGAAGGCTTCTCAGAACCATGCCTTAAAGGATAAGGTCGAGACAGAAGGGAGGGAAGCGTTCCAGGCTAAGGTCAGCATGTACCAAGGCAGGGGAGCATGGGAGAGCTTGGCTGTTCTGGGAATGGGAGTAGGTTGGTGTTGACAGACAACAGCCACCATTAGGTCTGTAAATCAACAGGAGAAAAGCTGAGCTGCAAGACGGTCTGAGGGCAGAGGACAGTGACATGGCCCCAACTGTGGCTTCAAACTAGACTCCCTCTGGCACCTCTTCCTTCCCCTCCGGTGGGGGGAACGCTCTTCACACCCTACCCCCAACCCCTATCAGCTGTCTCAGTCCCCCTAAGGGAGTCACCACCCTCAGCAGACCCCAGCCCATCTCACCGATCCTGTAGCTCAGCCTTCTCCAGATCGCCCTGACTCTTCAGCTGCATTAACTCCTGGCTCCTTTCATGGGCCTCCTTCTCCAGCTCCTGGGTCTTGGTTAGTAGAAGCAGCAGCTGGGTTGGCTCACTGCCATCCAGTCTCCCAGATCCCTCAGATTCTCGAGACTGGGCACCCACAGTTAAGCGCAGACAGCAGGTCAGCAGGGACCCCGAAAGCCTCACATGCTCAGCCTTGAGCTCCGTCAGGTCTCTGAGTACAAGGCAGGCAAGAGCAGACTCCGGTAAGGATGGATTAAAGGAGCATCGAGATCCGGCCCAGTGAAGCCCGAGGAGCAGGTCTGGGAAAATCATCTGAATCCAGCGATATCTTCCCTCCCCCACCCACTCTTCCATCCCCCGATACTTCATGCCCCGCTGCTATAGCAGCCCACCGTCCTAAATCTAGAATCAGCAGGGGCAAACCTCCCTTCCTATCCCCACACTAACCTGTCAGTAGCTGACTTCATTTCCAGGAAATGGCGTCGGAAGGTCACCACCTCTCGCCACAGACCAAGAAGGCGACCGTGCTCCCCTTTCAGGTAGCCCTTGAAGAACTGTGTATTCAGAAACCCAGGTCACGTCAAAGGGCAGAGGGCCATCTTTTGCCAGCACAGGAGTCTTGCATTCCTCCTGACTACTCGAGGGAGGGAAGGAGGGACTTACCGGAGATAGCTTATGAACAGGTGTCTATTCAGGTCACACTGAAGTGTTTAATAAAGTTAGCAGTAGCATTTAAGAAGTCAAAGGGCTTGAGATGGCATATGACCTTCCTCTGAGCGGGTTAGAAAAAGATAAACAGTTGTTGCTAACCCGCCATTACTACCACAGACTTACAGTGAGGACTAGCACAGTGCCTGGCACCCAGCAAAGACTCGGGAAACATTCGTTTCCTTGCACTGGGATCTGAAAATTCCCAGGGTCTTTATCTAGTCTTTCTTTCCCATTTGGTTTCAATAGCTACCTCCTTAGCTTCTAGATATGTAGACCTCCAGAAGAAGGGAGTCAGCAAGCTTTCAGATCCTTCTAGAACCAAAGCTAGTCCCTCATGCAGGAACAGAGGTGCTCTGAGTGTCATGCCACCTGCTAGCAAAACCTTGACGAGGCAGGTAAGGACAGGAGTCAGCCGAGAGCCGAGGCAGGGCAAAGTCGCCAGCCAGAGTGGGGAGGAGAGCCGGGGACTCTAGTGACAGCTCAGCTTCCATCCAGGTCCTGAAGGTACCCTTTTCCAGCACCGACCAGGCTGGTGCCCAGAGTGCAAGCCCTCCCGTCCCTCTTACCTCCTGCTCCATCTGCCACTGGCTCTCCTTCCTCATTAGCTCATCCCGGGCTCGGCTCCAGTCCACTGTCAGCTTTTCCACATCTTCCCGAAGCGCTTTATTCACCATGTCAGCTTTTTCCATGTGCAGTCGAAGCTGGGTGTTCACCTCTGCTAGACTCTCACACCTGCACTGGGGAGGGGCAGGAGCAAGTGCAAAATAAAGGCTTGATCCAACCCTTGGACCTCTCGGAGTAAGACGACAAACGCTGGAATTTTCCATTGCCAGGGACTGGAGGGCTAAGACTGAGGTCCGTGGTTTGAGCCCTATTAGCGCTCAGGGCCGAGGTGCCCCCTCTGCCTTTTCAACCCACAGGCCACCAGAATCGCCCGCCCCCACCCCCCCGACCAGAGTACTTGGGGTTCTTCACCTCTGTTGTTCCTCCTCCAATCGGACCAGCAGCTGCTCCAGGTTCGGCTCCTCCATGCTTTCCCACCTCTGTGGGGTTGGTCCCTTAGCCAGACAGAAACAAGACTTTTTTTTTTTACCACCAAAGGGAACACCATTCAGACCAATGGCCTGATGCCCCCTTCCGCAGCCACCTGCTTTCTTTCTATTTCTCCTGTCCGGTGTTAGCAATATGCCTCTTTACTCCACCACTACATCCTGAAGGTAAATCCACTGCATCCCCTTCTCCAAAAGTGAACCAGTAACGTCTCCTGAAAGATGGTTCTGGGTAGGGAAAAGAGCTTTCAACCCAAGAAGGGTAAGTTAGAACTTTCACTAACAGTCTTGACTTCTACTACACTACTACATTTTGGACTATGGGAAGTTATTCAACTTCTCTGAGCCACAAAGTCTTCACTACAAAATGAAGGAGACACCGTTCCTCACAGAAAGTTGCCTCGTAGATTGAGTGACACCGTTATATGACAATGCCTAATGGCGCCTGGCCTACACGGAATGGTGCTCAGTAAGTTTTGTTTTTTCTCTTCCTCTGAGAGAACTTTTCTGAGGGTAATGTGAGAAGGTGCCAAGAGAGAGCTGGAACAAAGGCAATGAGTTTTTCAAAGCCCGTTCTACCCAGCCAACGGCACAAATAAATTCCTCTGCCACAAACATGTTTAGGCTTGCAAAGGCCCACATCTAAGACAGATAAACACTGACACCTTCTGGAGGAAAAATGCATTTCTTCCCTCTGATTCCACATCCTTTCCAGTCTGATTAAATCTCCTGAAGCTGCATTTTGTCCTCAGAGAGCCAAGGGTTGGCGGCTAACAGACCCGGAACGGTCAATCCAATCAGAGTATCTATGGGATAAAGCTCTCAGGGGCTGAAGAGAGGAAGGACTTCCACCAAACATGGCCTTATCACACCCCAGCCTCCGTCAATCAGCAAACAAGGCCTTCCTCGAAGGTAAACCCGCTGATGGCACTGGGGGACACAAAACAGCCTCACTCACCCCAGTGGCTTCCAGCTGCTTCTCCAGCTCTTGACACCAGGTCCGGTACTGCAACACCTGAGGCAAACAGAGCAGGGTGTGGGTGACGGTCACAGCTGGTACCAACAGCCCAAACCAAAGGTCCAGGAAGATTTGGGACAAACCCTGTGTGAACAGTGTCTGGGTGACAACAGCAGGATAAGGCCATAACATCTCGTCATTTCCATTTGGTCGGTTAATAATACTCTCCCTATGCCTGTTGTATCGGAGGGGTAAGATTACAGGCTTTGGAACCATAAAACACAGGGCCAGGTCCTCGCTCTAGCCAAGGGGAGCAAACATAGACAACCCACTTAGCCCTTGGGACCGCCATCTTTAAAAGCGACAGGATCAATCTCTCCTGAAGTAGTTGTGAGCGTCACAGGAGAGGCTGCTGAGGGACATTCCCACTACACGGCTCTGTCTCCTGGAACCGTTATCCCACCTCAGCAGTCAGCGCTTGGGGGTGTTCTCGTCACGTCCCTGGACGGACTGCTGCCTCACCTTGGCCTGCAGCTTCCTCACGAGGGTTGCCTGCCTCTGCTGGGCCTCCTGGGAGCTCTTCAGCTTCCGCCAGGAGGCGGCTTGGTTCTCTGCCATCTGTTGCTGTAGCGCCAGTACTTGCTCCTCCAGCACCAGCTGCAGTGCCTGGGGCTTCATATTGTTCAAGCCAGGGCCTCCCGTCTCCATGAGAGCACCAGACAGGTAAGCCCACAGGCGCCTATCCAGCCAGAGGCTGCTCAGTCCTGGTAAGGTCTCTAATCATTCCTGTGCCACTTGGACCTCCTCTTGAGCTGGGGACCAAAGCACACAGAGGAGTTGAAAGGAATGTCTGGGTGATTCAAATTTACTCATCAAACATTCACTAGATCTGACAAAGCTGCGTTGGGGAAAGTAAGTGGATTCCTTTACTACAGGATCCATCAGAGCCTTTAAAATACTAACATGGACCCTAATCTCTAAAGGGGGAGGGGCTAAGCATCATTTCCCAAATTCACTGGATCATGAGACAACCTCAGAGAACCAGTGTTTTCTGGCACACCTTCAGGAACTCTGCACTAGACCAAGAGTGCTCAGTTTACCTGCGTGTTCCTGGTGCCTGGCACAGTGCCTATTAGCCATCTGCAGAAGGAATCCCTGAAGGTGTTTCTAGTCTAGTTGGGGAGAAAGACACAATCACAACACAATGTAGTCTGTGTGATCATGACAGAGACGTTAATGATAGGAAGGGGAAACAGTGGACTGGCATTTAACCCAATCGGGTGGTCTGTGAACTGGGTGAATCACCACCACGGTTAATCCTTGTCAGGTATGTCTACGGGTCAGCCCCAGTTCACTGCTTTACCCATGCCAGGTCATTTTGTCATCCCAAGAATCTTCAAACCTCCCACTGCTTTCCTATCACACTTCAGCACAGGTGATATTAGAACTCTTTGTATACGGATGAAGAAACTGAAGCTTACAAAGAAAGCTTAAGCCTCCGTTAAGAAATTAAAAAGGTTAAGCAAGTTGTCAAAGTTCATACAGTTGGCATTCGGTTATTAGGGATTTGAATACCAGCAAGTCTGACCATCTGATGAAGAAACAGTAGCAGCCATTTCAGGCCAGGAGGGTCCATTAAGACAGCAAGGGGTGTAGTGGGGAGGCGGGGGGAGGGGGAAGGAATCACCTTCAGTAGGATAGCAAACTTTAGTAAGATAGCAAACCTCCTCACCCAGCAGGAGCTGGGCCAAAACAAGGCAACGGGCCATCCCAGGGGTGGAGGGGAGACAGGGACAGGGGGACGCCAGCCTAAGCAGAGAGCTTGGAAGAGACATGGAGAGGCGGAGGAATGGTGGTCAGGAAGAGTTTGGGGCGCCAGTTCAAGCTCTGCTTCTAATGGGCTCTGTGATCTTGAACATACCATTTCCCTTTCAGTCCCTCATCCATGAATGAAGGTTCCCAGCCATATTACCTCTGAGTTTCTGAGGCTTCTGAAACACACGATAACCTGGGAGAAGGGGGGTAGGTTAGAGCTCTCATTTTATTAACCCTGAGACATGAGACTCGCACTAGAAGGGTTAAGGAATATGTGTTTTCTCAAATACCTATCAAGAAAATAGAAAATTAGAGCTGCCCTCTTGGTCTAGCCAGCACCCCATCAGTGTGAACATCTGAAGAAAGTGGTATATACAGAGATGAAGAAAGTAGTATATACAGCAAATGCAAATCTAACATTTGCATATACACTGGGAGTTTCAGGGGCCCCAAATCCCTTTAATGCACCAAACTGCTGACTTCCTACATCCTGGCTCAAATGCCATCTCCTATCATGTCATCCCAGATGTACTCGGGAAGAGTTAATCACTTTTATAGCTGCATATATGACTCTATGTATTTAAGACATTTATATATATAAAACTGTATATATAATACAGAGAGAGTCTAATAACTATATTACATCATTATTACTTGTCTATCTTCTCTACTAATCTGTGAATTCGCAAAAGCAGAAGCTGTCTAATTCATTTTGGTCATTAGGATACTGAGGAAATGCATATGGGCCTCACTCCAGGCAGATCTAAAACCTTAGCAGAGGTTACAAACGTGACCTCCTCGTTCTTTTCCACCATTATGCGGCCTCTGTCAAGCTTTTTTTTTTTTAAAGCTTTTATTTATTTATTTGACAGAGATCACAAGTAGGCAGAGAGGAAGGCAGAGAGACAGGAAGAGGGAAGCAGACTCCCTGCTGAGCTGAGAGCCCGATGTGGGACTCGATCCCAGGACCCTGAGATCATGACCTGAGCCGAAGGCAGGGGCTTAACCCACTGAGCCACCCAGGCGCCCCTCTCTGTTAAGCTTTTAAGAATTCGAATTAGGTACAAACATTTTCCACTGGGAGAATGCATACGAAAATGCTTATTTCTGGGGGTGCCCAGGTGGTGCAAATGGTTGAGTGGCTGACTCTTGGTGTCAGCTCAGGTCATGATCTCAGGGTCATGGGATTGAGCCCCCAGGCTAGCTCTGCACTCAGCTCGGGGGTGAGGGGTGGGGGTGGTTGGGGGGGGTAAGGGGGTCCGCTTCAGATTCTCTCTCCCTCTCCCTGCCCTTCTTACTTGTGCGTGCGCCAGCACTCGCTCTCTAAAATAAATAAATTAATTAATTAAAAAAAAATAAGGATTTCTGGCTTCTTTGGAAAAGCAGAATATCTAGTGACCTGTGACCCGCATCCCTACAAGGCAACGACCAGCTGCAGTTAAGAGTGTTTGCCCCCTATCTAAGGGGGGGCATGTGCTCTCCAGTTCACCAGTCTCCAGCACCCCCACCACCCCAGTCTCCCCAGCCTATTCTCTCCCTCACACCGATAGCAGATTTTAGTGGCTATTTATCATTGCACTTGTGCTGTTGCTTTTCTTATAAGAGTTACAGAGGAAAGTTCAGTTTACTAATTTACATTACCTCCTGGACAACAGAAGACCGTGGAGTTCGTAGAGCCTGTAGGAGACCATAAGGGAAGGGCACAGAGTGGGAAGGGTAGAGTGGCACCAGGACTCCAGGCTGCCTCTTCCTAGCCTCTAACCCGGGTGAATGCGGTCTTCCTCCACACTCCAAAGATCGTCTTTTTCTGCCCTTCCTTTCCACCACGGCTGTGTCAACCCGTTCACCGGGGGGCTCTGTGAGATGCTGGCTCAATCTCTCCCTGTGGAGGAGGCAGGAGCGTGCAGGGAAACCACTCTTGCTGCCAATAAAAGGAGTTCTCAGTTGCTTCAAGGGACCCTACAGACCTTTTTCTCTCCTAATACCGTGAGCACTGGGGCTGGGCTTTTGCACGCAGTGGGAGTCTCAGAGGTCTCAAGGGCATCCTCTCCCTCCTTTGAATTCCTATCCCCCAATGTTGAGCTGAACCATATAAAATTGCCATATTTGCCGATCTTTAACCTATGAAAATGGTAATGTTGTATAGTTCAACCTACTATCTCTATAGGCAGCTCTGCCACAGTCCTCAGAATTCTCATATTTAAACCATCTCTTAGGATGAGGCTAGGGCTGCTGTTAATCTGGGTGGCTCAGCTGGCTAAGTGTCCGACTCTTGGTTTCAGCTCAGGTCATGGTCTCATGGGTTGTGAGATCGAGCCCTTCAGTGCGCTCTGCACTCAGCACAGAGTGAGCTTTCTCTCTCCCTCTATCCCTTCCCCTGTTTGTATGTGTGTGTTCTCTCTCTCTCTCTCTCTCTCAAATAAATAATCTTTTTTTAAAGCAGCTGCTGTTAAGATGTATACACTCTTTGGGAAGGTGATAGTAATGCTTCAGTAAAGAAGTGGAATTGTATTAGAATTATATGATTATTTTATTTCAGCAGATAATTTAAACATTTTAGAGCTATTTAAAAAATTTAGTCCAATCCTCCCATTTTGCAGGTAAGGAAACTGAGGCTTCCAGAAATACAGTAACTTTATCTTGTTCATGTTTTATTTATATGTTCCACTTACCCCAAAAAATGATTTGGAATTATAGCAAACATACCATATGAATGTAAGATGTTACTAATAGGGGAAACGGGGTGCAGGGCAGACAGGAACTCTCTGTATTATGCCATTTTCCTATAAATCTAAAATTGTTCTAAAAATAGTTTATCTTAAAAATGATTTGAAGTGTTTTACAATTAAAACAAAAAAAAATCCCCATAAAACTTAAATTCATTAAAACTAGAATAAAAAGAGGGAGCGAACAGAGTCTCCTCAAGATGGAGTTCAGCACTGTTTTATTAACACTCTGTCAATCTCCCAGGACACAAACTAGCAGACCACCAGAAGAAAGGTAGGTTTCCGTGTCCGCCCAGCAAAGGGAAAGGTCAGTATTTGGCAAATGGTTAGCGGCTGGATCGTGTTCATGTGACACCGTGGAGGTCAGTGTGCTCTGTAAACTGTAAAGCACTGAATAGACAGGAAAAGGAAAAAGATTCACTTCTTTATGCATTAACTTATTCCATAGACGCTCATGAATTGGGAGCTCAGTTCTGGGCAGCCTGCCACAGTGATAGAGACATGAGCAAGACTGACCACCTCCTTTCGCCAGGAAACAGACTAGAAGGGCAGTAACCTCTGAACCTAGAGTGGAAAGTGAGAGAAAAGTGATACACATTATGTTGAGTTCCCCTCACCTGAAACAAACCAAAAGGGGTATTTAAATAAAGTCTAGAATAGAAGCAACACCACCTAGACTTGGAGGTCTGTATACTGTAAGGACTAGGATGGGGACTAGTATCATTAAATAGAATTTGTCACTTACAGAAAAAAAAAAGGAAAAATGCTTGAGGGCCCAACATTTTACTTCCTGAACAATGAAAATTAAAAAAAATATATATATATATGTATATATGTATAGGTCTGTAGAGACAATTTCTGTTTCTTTGTGGACACACAAAAAAATTCAGCATGTTTTCTGTCTCCAATACGCTATGGCACCCGTGAAAAAGCTTGTGGCAAGGGGGTGGGGAGGACCAAAAAAAAAAGAAGCAAGTTCTGAGGTTTATCCTTGACTGCACCCACCCTGCACCCACGTGCACCCAAATGTTTATAGCAGCAGTGTCCACAATAGCCAAACTATGGAAAGAACCTAGATGTCCATCAACAGATGAATGGATAAAGAAGATGTGGTGTATACATATATATATATATACACAACGGAATACTATGCAGCCATCAAAAGAAATGAAATCTTGCCATTTGCAATGGCGTGGATAAAACTAGAGGGATTATGCTGAGCGAAATAAGTCAATCACAGACAGACAATTATCATATGATCTCCCTGATATGAGGAATTTGAGAGGCAGGGCAGGGGTTATGGGGGTAGGGAAGGGAAAAATGAACAAAGATGGGATCAGGAGGGAGACAAACCATAGAGACTCTTAATCTCACAAAACAAACTGAGGGTTGCTGGGGGGAGGGAGGTAGGGAGAGGGTGGTTGGGTTATGGACATTGGGAAGGGTATGTGCTACGGTGAGTGCTGTGAAGCGTGTAAGCCTAATGATTCATGGACCTGTACCCCTGGGGCAAATAATACATTATATGTTAATAAAAATAACTTTTTAAAAAATCATGGATTTTTTGGATTCCATGGATTGGAATCATGGATGCTGCGAATTTTGAGCAGTTTCTTCAAGAGAGCATCAGAGTGAATGGAAAAGCTGGGAATCTCGGTAACCCAGAGCAAGATGGCTGTTAATTTCTGAGGTGCCTTTTTCTAAGAAGTATTTGAAATATCCCACCACAAAATATTTGGAGGAGAATAATCTATGTAATTAGTTGCATTGCCTCCAGATTAACCACGATAGGGGAGGATGAGGATTAAAATTCATTTACCTGTAATATTTTGTATGAGTTCTTGAATAAAACTTGGGAAGCAAAAAAAAAAAAAAAAAAGCTTGTGGCCCCATCCATAAACCTCCCATGAGGGGCCTCTCTCTTTTTTCCTCCCACCTCTCTGGCTTCTCCGTTTAGTCTCCTTTGCTGGTTTCTCATGTCCCCAAGGTTGGAGGCCCTAGGGCTCAGGCTTCTGGCCTCTCCTCCATCTACATTCATTTCCGGGGCAACCTCATCCCCGTCAGTTTCCTGACTTAAAATAGCAGCTAGAAATCCATAACTCCCGTGTTAGGTCTCCAAGCTACACTTCCCTCTGGAACTTTACACTCCTAGACTAAGTCCAGACACCGGTTTAACTTCTCCACATGGGTGTCTAAGAGGCATCTCAAAGTTAACCTGTCCAAAAATGGACTTCTGCTCCTCCAATCTTCCCCATTTGAGCATATGGCAATGCCATCCTTCTGGCGCCTCAAGCCCCAAAGCCTATGGTCATATTTACTCCATTCTCCCACACCCTATAACCAATCTATCAGCAAACCTGTTGGCTCTACGAGATGCTATCACTTTTCAACCCCTCACTACCACCATCCCAAGCCAAGCCACTCTCTCTTGCCTGGTGTGGTGGCTTTAAGGGACACCCACAAATTCTTTATATTCCTTCCTTCAAGAGGCAGAGCCTAATTCTCTCTCCTTGGGTAGGAACTGGAATAAAGTTAATGAAGCTGAATAAAGTAGAAATGACTTCCAAGAAAAGGTCATAAAAGGCACTATGGCCTCTCTCTCTCTCTCTTCACTCTCCCCACCAGGTCCTGAGAACACTCAGGCAGCTCTGTGAAAAGGCCCAGCAGTAAGGAAACATCTTGGGAGCAAAGCAGCCAGGAACCTGACTGTCATCTCCTGAGAGGGTCCTGAGAAACCCTAGGCCAGAAACACCTGGCTAAATTGCTCTTAGATTCTTCTTCTTCTTCTTCTTCTTCTTCTTTTTTTTTTAAAGATTTTAAAATTTATTTGAGAGAGAGGGAGAGAGAAAGAGAGAGCATGAGTGGGAGAGGCAGAGGGCATGGGAGAGAGAATCCCAAGCAAGGAATCCAGTGCAGGGCTGGATCCCATAACCCTAAGATCAGGACCTGAGCCAAAACCAAGAGTCGGACACTTAACCGGACTGTGCCCCACTCCTAGATTTCTAATTTACAATTGTGTGAGATAACGATTGCTATTTCAAGCTGCTAAATTTGGGGGTGATTTCTTGCCCAGTGATAGAGAATTAATACATCTGGATTACTGGAAAAGCCTCCTAGACTGTTGTAATGCTACCACCCCTGATTCTAGAATTTGTTCTATCTCAACAGAGTATTCAGAGTGATCTTTTAAAACAGTGACAGATTGGGGCGCCTGGGGTGGCTCAGTGGATTAAAGCCTCTGCCTTCAGCTCAGGTCATGATTCCAGAGTCCTGGGATGGAGCCCTGGGATCAAGTCCCAAATGGGGCTCTCTGCTCGGCTGGAAGCCGGCTTCCCCCTCTCTCTCTGCCTGCCTCTCTGCCTACTTGTGATCTCTGTCAAATGAATAGATAAACTCTTTAAAAATAAATAAATAAATAAATAAATAAAACGGTGACAGATTATGCAACTCAGAACCCTCCATGGCTACTCAGAGGAAAATCCAAAATCCTCTTCATGGCCCCGAGGCTCCTAATTATTTCATCCCAGCCTCCAATGGTTTTAATTCCATTTCCTACTCCTCTCCAGTCACACAGCCCTCCTCGAGGCATGTGCTTGGAACACACCAAGACACCCACTCATCTCTGGGCCTCTTCCTCCAGTTATCTTCTTGATTCGCTCGCTCCCTTACCACCTTCAGATCTCTGTTCAAGTGTTACCTTCTCAGTTAAAGTTGTTCCCTAACCTCCAAATACAAAATATCACCACCCCTCCACACACTGGTATTTCTATTTACCTTATAACGTGCTGTCGCTATCTGATTATGTGTAATATACTTATCAGAATGTAAACTTCCCAAGTACAAGAATAGTTTTATTGACTGTTATATTCCCAGCTCCTAAAACAGTGCCTGGTATGGAATAGGTACACATTAAATATTCGACTGACCGAATGAAAGAATATAAGGGCATTAGGTAACATGATCCACATCATCAATGGTCTTACAAAACGCTCACAGCTCATTAACCTTCTAAAAAGCAAAAAAAGGATCATGTGGCTTATATAGCACTTTACTTTCTCAAAACAATTATCTGCAATCTTCACCAAAAAACCTTTTGAGGTTATAGCACTTTACTTTCTCAAAACAATTATCTGCAATCTTCACCAAAAAACCTTTTGAGGTAAGATCATTGTCTTCATTTTGCAGACAAGAAAACTAATGCTCAGAAAATGGAAGGGATATAAATGACTGGCAGCCAAGCAAACATGAAAGCCCAATCTGCTTCCAAATTCTAGGCTTAATCCATTACATTAAGCTCATAAATCATGAAATATGAAATCACAGCTCTGTCAGGGGTATTTTCTAAAGCCTGTGAAATGATGAGGTCTAGGTCTGCACTTCTCTGATGGAAAAGGAGCAAAGAAAGGTAGAGTGTGCCTGAGGAACAGAAGGCAGGAAGTAGGTTCTGGCCCAGATTTTGTCCCAAACTCACTCCCTATATTTGGGGATATCAAATCTTCTTTCCAAGCCCTCCCAGTCAAAATGCACATCATAACCGTGCCCACCATAACACACGGGTTAAAGTAAAAACCAATTCAATAGACATTTACCAAACCCAAAGGCAATCCAGTGAAATTATCACATGCTCTGGGGATACACAGACTAGAATTCACTTCCCAGCTCCACTCACTAATTAGTTGTGGAACTCTGGGCAAAATGATCTACGAATGCCTCAGTTTCTTCATGCATAAAATGTGAAGACAGAGAACCCACTTTATGAAATTGCTGTGAGGATTAAACGGGCCTTCACCTGTAATACATTTAGTAGCACTCGACACACTTCGTGACTATTTAGGAAATATTAGTGTCATCATGTGCCAGGCTCTGTTATCTAGAGATGAAAAAGGCAAGGCATAACACCCCAAGTGCACGGGTGTACAAGGGGGCAGGAAAAATAACTCCGTGCAACGAGTTCAAAAACCAAGCAGTGGAATTAACAGCGCCTGCAGAAAGCGGTTGGGAAATGTTTCCAAGGAAGTGTTATTTGAGTCGGGTCGCGGAGAACCAGAGTTCCGGAGCGGGGCGGCGGGAGCGACTGGGCTTTAGGACAGATCACGTGCAAAGCCCCAAGGACAGAGGGAGTCGCAAAATTCTGGGAGCCGGGAGCGAGACGCGCGCAGGAAGGAGAGCACAGCGCCTTTTCCTGACCCCTCCGGACTCGGCAGCTGTGGATACGAGGGTCGGGAAGATCCCCTTCTGCGCGGACTGGAGCCCAGAGTGGTGGCCGCGGCTGGAGGCGGAGGCAAGGGGCCAGAATCCCTAAGACGAGTCCCAGACCCGCTCTGGGCCTCGGGTTCGTCCCGGGGAATGGGAACCCGCTGCTCGAACGGGATTCCCTGAGGCGCCCTCTTCGGGAGCGCCTCCGGACCTCGGACCGTTAACCCGGGGACCTCCCGCCTGCCCTGAGGCCCCACCTCACCACGCTCGGCTCCCGCGATTTCCAGCGTGATCCTCAGCACGGGAGCGGGAGATGCAGCCACTAAGGCCCGGCCGGGGGCGGGAGTCCAGCCCCCGGTCCCGGCCAAGACCCCGCCCCCCGACTCCGGCCGGGGCAACGAGCCCCGCCCCCGGAGCCCGGAGCCCGTAGTTGGATTGCGCCGCTTTGGGGCCTGCCGCCATGTTGAGTACTGGCATCCGACTTACTGGAGTGGCCCAGGAGCAGTGGGATTACATTAAGAGATGTAAGAGTCCCTGGCCAGAGATGACGACAGCCAGGGTTGCTGGATTCGAGTAAGGGAAGTCTTGGTAACTGAGAAATCTTGCCCTCAATCATCCCCCTTTTGGCTTCGGGGTTACACACTGCGCATGTGTCTGGGGCCTAGTTCTACGTGCGCCTGCTCACTGCTCCTTCCCCGCTCAAATCGGAATGCAATTAACAACTGCGTGAGCAATGGGGGAATCCGCGCTTGGGTCTGGATAAAACGTGCAGGGAGACCAGTTCTTGGGTTTTTTCACATTCAGATCGCGAAGCTCCAAGCAGCGTCAGGCAACACGACACTTATAGCATACTCAGTGTTGTTCGGCCGCACAGTACTTTTTCGCGCACGTCTTGCAGAGAGTGGTGTCTGCGTGAATGTCTTAGTCCGGAGAATTGCAGTTTGTCTAATTTTCTGTGTAAACCTGACTTCCTCTAGGGAACTTGTTCTTAACTGTATGACCCACTGTTACTTCGTAGCGTTTTGTGCTTAAATTATCAATGCTTTGGGGCGCCTGGGTGGCTCAGTGGGTTAAAGCCTCTGCCTTCGGCTCAGGTCATGATCCCAGTATCCTGGGATCGAGCCCGGCATGGGGAAATCTCTGCTCAGCGGGGAGCCTGCTTCCTCCTCTCTCTCTGCCTGCCTCTCTGCCTGCTTGTGATCTCTGTCTGTCAAATAAATAAATAAATAAATAATCAATGCATTATCATTCAAAACATCTTAGAAGAGTAAATTTCATTTACCTGCCTCTTTTACATTCAGTGGTTCTAAATTTTTAGTTGGGATTTAAAAAAAAATCAGGGAACTTCTTAAAATGCAAATTCGTGGATTCCATCCCTAGAGAGTGAGTAAACCAAAGGTGAAACCCCAGAATCTGCATGTTGGCAAATACCTTAGGTGATACATCAGGGACACTTTTGAGCAGCACGGATAAGGCTGTGTATCTCTAGCACTCAGCACAATCCCTGGTACAAAATAGGTACTCAGTAAGTGCTGAGTGAATAGTTGAATGGATGAATGGACAGTAGGAGTGAAACACAATCTGCAGCCAAAAGAACCTGACAAGGAAACACCTCGATAAGTGTATCTTTTCTCCTATAAGAACAGAAAAAGTTCTTAACGGTTACCTTGAGAAAAAAGTAAGTGGAGGGCAGGAGGGAGGAGGGGGAGGACCCTGACTCTGAAAGGCAAACTATCTAGGGAGAAAAGAAGAAACATCAAAGACACTGGACAGAGAAAAAGATGCAAAGAATCAGTGGTGTGGGAATCCACCCCAGGGAAATACTCCTGCAATGGGAACTGTGCAAGAATGTTCACTACAACAATATTTGGAATGAAGAGAAAAGAAACAACCTCTTTGCCTCAGGGTCTTTGCATATACTATGCCTTCTACCTAGACCCCTTTCCCCCCATCTCTAGGCTTAACTGATACCTTTCCCTCCTTCAGGCCTCAGCTTAGATGATACTTCCTCAGTTAGATCTTCCCTGACCATGCTATTCAATATAATATCCTATCATTTTTTTTAAAGATTATTTATTTATTTATTTATTTGACAGACAGAGATCACAAGTAGGCAGAGAGGTGGACAGAGAGAGAGAGGAGGAAGCAGGCTCCTGGCCGAGCAGAGAGCCCGATGTGAGGCTCGATCCCAGGACCCTGGGATCATGACCTGAGCCGAAGGCAGAGGCTTTAACCCACTGAGCCACCCAGGCGCCCCTATCCTATCATTTTCTATCACAGTACTCCGTTTCTTTCATAGCATTTCCCACTTACTATCATTTCTTGTTTACTTATTATCTTTCTCCACCTTAAAAGTTTAAGCTTCACAAGGCGAGGAAACTATATCTGACTTATTCCCAGCAGTTAGCCCAGAGTCTGATACCTGGTAGGTGTTAAATAAGCATCCATTGAATGGATGAATCAAGTCAGCCTCAGTATTACAAAGATTGA
Organism: Lontra canadensis; assembly: GCF_010015895.1. NCBI lineage: Eukaryota > Metazoa > Chordata > Mammalia > Carnivora > Mustelidae > Lontra > Lontra canadensis. Next base: position 477,239 of record NW_022631010.1, read on the forward strand.
TAACGTAAAATCCATCAGCAAACTATTCAATATGTTTAAAGACCATGAGGAGCGAATATAGGTTTCATACTACCAATAAAGGGTAAATGTAGTAGAAGGGGATTAAAACCAAACTAATCTTCAGTCTTTGCAAAGGGGGGGTTTGTTTATTCATTCCCTTGTTTGTTTATTCATTCATCCAGCAAACAAGTACAGAATGCCTATTCTGTACTAGTATGGATAATAATACAATGTATTAAGAGAAAGTTGGAAATTGTATCAAAACGTAAAGTAGTACAACTGGGTATTTTGTCTGGGCCAGAGCAGAAAGTGGAGTTCAGTGATGTGTGAAGGTGGTTAATATTCCCCCCGAGAGGTTCTCCAGACTTTGAGAATACATCAGCCTTCAAATGTTCTTCAAAGTGCCAGGAACTTTTGGGACAAGCAAACAAATAATCATACACATCACTTGAATTGCTTGAGGCCCTAGTGCCGTCTGAGGAAAGACTTAATCCATCTGGCCATGTTGAATCTATCTGACGAACCAGAGTAGGGAGAGGTCCTCAAAGGAGCCTGCACTGAAGGGAGAGAAGATGGATCTGTGGAAAGAAAACCAACATTGGTTCCCTCCAGGTGAACTGGGTTTCTTTCTTTATGCTCCAAATTATATCTCTGGAACATGCTTTGTATCCTAACTCTCTCCTGGGGCTAAAATATGGATCATGCACCCCAGCCTTGCTTGTTATTTATAGATATTCTCCCTTTCCCATGCCAAGAGGCTGCCTGCACTGACTGACTTTCTTTCTTTTTAGAATTATATATGTGAAATTTCAAAGAGAGGTGCTAAAAAAAAAAAAAAATACTTTTTCCCCTAACAGCCTAAAATCTATTTTAAAGTTTTTTTTTTAAGATTTTATTTATTCACTTGACAGACAGAGATCACAAGTAGGCAGAGAGGCAGGCAGAGAGAGAGAGGAGGAAGCAGGCTCCCTACTGAGCAGAGAGCCTGATGCAGGGCTCGGTCGCAGGACCCTGAGATCAGGACCTGAGCCGAAGGCAGAGGCTTAACCCACTGAGCCACCGAGGCGCCCCTATTTTAAAGTTCTTAAATCCCTTATCTATGGGGTTAAGAGAGTGGAGGATAGAGAAGTTGTGTGGAGCTATTTCTGGCTGTGAGTCCCCACCCTTCTTGGAGAAGATTTAACTGCTCAAGCCAGGTAATTGGAAGAGGGAACTTCCAGAAGGGTCTGAGGTGCCAAATCTATCCCCCGTTGCAGTTGGAGAACACAGGGACTCGATCTTCCTCCTGCCCGGGAAATCTAGCAATAAGAGATAAGCCTGATAACTGCTTTGGTGGCAGACCCAGGAGAGTGCTGCTGTGTTGGAGTTGGCCTGCTCTCCCAGAATTTGTCAGGGAATGTTTTGTTTGTTTGTTTGTTTTTTGGGTGCGGGCGTAGAGGGAGAGAGAGACTCTTAAGCAGGCTCCACTCCCAGCATGGAGCCAACTTGGGGCTCAACCTTACAACTCTGAGATCATGACCTGAGCCAAAATCAAGAGTTGGCTGCTTAACTTACTGAGCCACCCAGGCACCCCGGGAAATGTTTTCTGTAGGCCAGATGTGGGCTAAGTGAGAGAAAGCTTGCATAGGCCCATCCTGGCTCCTGTTCAGTAGGGCCTCCTAGAGGGAAAAAGAGACCCCAGAAGAAAGAAGACAAATGACCACTGGCAACAGAGATGCCTTTGCTAAGGGGGAATTCAGGACAGGGGCTCAGCAGGGAACCCCTAAAGAGCCTGTAAAAGCACCCCATGAAGTTTTGATGATGGGCAGGAGCAGCTATACACATCAGCCGACCCGGAAAGCATAAAGCCAGCCACGTTATGGCTGTTCAAAGAGTTTAAAAAAGACTTTTGCCACTCCTTTCCCCATCTTCCTCTCCATGTCAACACCTTGAGTGGCTGTGGATATTTACTGGCATATTTACCTACAACAAGAGGGGAAGAAATTGAGGAAAAATCCCAGCCATTCCTCCCTTTCTTTTTTTTTTTTTTTTAAGATTTTATTTATTTATTTGACAGAGAGATCATAAGTAGGCAGAGAGGCAGGCAGAGAGAGAGGAGGAAGCAGGCTTCCCGCCGAGCGGAGAGCCCGATGCGGGGCTCGATCCCAGGACACTGGGATCATGACCTGAGCCGAAGGCAGAGGATTAACCCACTGAGCCACCCAGGCGCCCCCCATTCCTCCCTTTCTCACTCCAAGCCACCAGTCTGAATCAGAGCTCGGGGCACAAAAAGTATATAGTATCTTACGGTAGATTGTGAACCACCTGCTGCTGCCCATCTGAGTATTCTTTCCTCATTAAACAGATATTCATTGAGCACCTACTATGTGCCAAATCCTGAATTAGACACTGGAAGAGACCCAAAGATTAGTAATGCATGGACCCTGCCTAGAGCTTCAGCTCACAGACTCACATGGGAGTCAGGAAAATAACATGTTTCATACACACAGTGTGGTAAGTTTTGGAAGGAGGGAGTGGCTGTCTTCAGAGAGGTAGTGATGCCGTAACCTGATGGTAAAGGGTAAATCTGCTGAGCAGAGAAAGGCAGGAAGGGCGTTCCAAGCAATATGCATGGCACAGTAGTGTACGGGAGCCTAGGATATTTAGGGAATGCTGGGGGTTTCCTCCAGGAGCTCCTCTGGCTGATTCTGTCCCTAGGATTGTATGAATTTTCTTGGATTGGAGAATTAGATATAAGACAGACCCTTTCATCTGCTGCAAATTTTCCCCCTGGTCCTGACCCTGCCGCAGGGGGCAAGTCTTATTCTAGTCCCGGCCCCTTCTTACTGACAAAGTCAAGTTCTAAGTAACTAACTCATTCAAGCTTGACATTTCTCGAAGTGGGCGGCATCCTTCCACCGCCATTCCGGACTTGGGCAATAAAGGATGTTTTGTGACAGCTCCCATAGGACCAGGTCCTCTCCTTCTTCAAAAAAAAAAAAAAAAAAAAGAGCCCTTAATTATATTTTAACCTGAGATTTTCCCTGCTGCCTCATGTGTCACAGCAACTAAGCTCCAAGATTCAGACAGGAATCAGGTGGAGGAACATGGTGGAAAGAGCACTGGGCTTGGAGGCAGACATACTCACCTGGGGTTGAACTTGTGGGTCTGCCTTGTGTCCTTGAGCAACCGGCCCTTGAGGCCCTCTCTGAGCCTCAGATCTCTCAGCTGCAAAATGGGGATAAATAATACTTCTCTATTAGAATTTTATTTGCAACATGGGAGATAAGATGAGATGAAGGGAGGGAGGAGTAGAAGAACTCTAGCAAGAATCTGAGCTTTCAGAGTTTAAGAATGACAAGGTTTTCATGTCCCAAATATTAACAGTGGTTACCCCTAGGGAGGGAGACCCGGGAGCTGTGCGAAAGGACTGTCTCTTTTAATTAAAAAGCTTTGGTACTGGAGTGACTGGGTGGCTCAGTCGGTTAAGCATCTGCCTTGGGCTCGGGTCGTGATCCCAGGGTCGTGGGATTGAGCCCCATATCCAACTTTCTGCTCGGCGGGAAGCCTTCTTCTCCCTCTCTCACTCCCCCTGCTTGTGTTCCCTCTCTCGCTGTGCCTCTTTCTGTCAAATGAATAAAAAAACTAAAAAAAAAAGCTTTGGTATTGTTTGAATTTTTTTTTTTTTACAATAAGCATGAATTAATTTGTAATTAGAATATATTCGGTATGGGTATCATCCTTCAATAAAAAGTTTTTAAGGGGTGACTAGGTGACTCAGTCAGTTAAGCATCTGCCCTTGGCTCAGGTCATAATTCCAGGTTCCTGGGATCGAGTCCCACATCAGCCTCCTTGCTCAGCAGAGAGCCTGCTTCTCCCTCTGCCTGAGCTCTCTCTTTCTCGTGCTTGTGTTCTCTCTCTCTCTCTCTCCAACAAATAAATTAATAAAATCTTTTTTTTTTTTTTTAGTTTTTAAAAATATCTCATATTGCATAGAAAGTTATCCAGGAGACTGATAAGAGTGGTTGCTTCCAGAAAAAACTAGAAGAACTGGGTCTTTCTGTCTATTCTTTTGTACTGTTCAAATTTTTTTTATCACAAATTTGTATTATTTCTTTAATATGTGTAATTTTGAAGGGATTTTTAAATTACTTTTAAAACAAAAATATTTGAGATAAAGAATAAAAGTGAAAAATTATGGTTACTTTGTTCATGCCCCACACCTGCAACAGACAGAAACACACATACACCTACACACAGTTTCCAGACTATAGGAGTTGGCATGGATGGACCTAGGACAGAAGGCCCTGGCTTGGACCAGATGCAGTTCCCGAGGAGCTCAGCTGGGGGAGCCATTGAGAGCTCACTAGGGGAGAGCCCCAAGGAGTGGCAGCTCCTGGGAAGTTTAAACAACACAAACCAGAAAGGGAAGGGGAGGATTACGTGGCTCTGCTCTTTTGGGGCTCTCTGGGCTCCGTTGATGTGAACAGGCCCGGCTCCACAGATCAGAAGAAACATGGAGGGTCAGGGACTCTGGGCCCTCTTCCCATTCAAAACCCTAGCATGTAGGGTGATACCATGAAAGATCAACCTTCCTTCTAGAGGGAAGAGCACTGGATTCTGAGTCCTGTGTCTGCGTTGAGTCCTGCCTCTAGCATTTCTAACTATGGCAGTCACTTCACTTCTCTGAGACCCAGTTTCCTCATTTGTGAACAAGGTTAGCATATTAACAACTGAATCCTTTTTTTTTTTTTTTAACTAAATTATGGAGCACCTTATTGTATGCTGGTCAGTGAAAGAAAGGTGCTTTACATATGTAAATACAATTTAGTTCTTAAAAGAAGATATTTCGGGGGCACCTGAGTGGTTCCATTGGTCAAGCGGCTGCCTTCAGCTCAGGTCATGATCCCGGGGTCCTGGGATTGAGCCCCGGATTAGCCTGCTTGCTCAGCGGAGTCGGCTTCCTCTCACTCTGCCCCTCCCTGCTCTGTGCTCTCTCTCACTCTCTCTCTCAAATATATGAATAAAATCTTTAAAAATAAATAAATAAATAAATGAAGACATTTTTATCCTAATTTTATAGGTAAAGAAACAGATCCAGAGAAGTGATTTTGTTTTTGAAGTAATCTCTATGCCCATTGTGCGACTCAGACTTACAACCCCAAGATCAAGAGTTGTATGCTCTACTGATTGAGCCAGCCAGGTGCCCTTGGACGTGATTTTTTTTTTTTCTAAATTGATTTTTTTTTAAAGATTTTATTTATTTACTTGACAGAGACAGAGAGGTCACAAGTAGTCAGAGACGCAGGCAGAGAGAGAGGAGGAAGCAGGCTCCCTGCTGAGCAGAGAGGCCGATGCGGGGCTCGATTCCAGGACCCCGAGATCATGACCTGAGCCGACGGCAGAGGCTTTAACCCACTGAGCCACCCAGGTGCTCCCTGGACGTGATTTTTGAAAAAATATAGATGAGGGAATGCCTGGGTGGCTCAGTCGGTTAAGTGTCTGTCTTTGGCTCAGGTCATGCTCTCGGGGTCCTGGGATCGAGCCCCACGTCGGGCTCCCTGTTCAGTGGGGAGCCTGCTTCTCCTCTCTCTTCTACTCCCCCCTGCTTGTGTTCTCTTTTTATCTCTCTCTCACATAAATAAATAAATAATCTTAAATTTTTTTTTAAAAAACTACAGATGATAGATAACATTTATGTACTGCTTACTATGCATGAGACACTGTTCTATGAACTTACAATTGATAACAATTCCATGAGGTAGGCATATTATTATTATTCTAATTTTATATAGTAGGAAATTGAGGCACAGGGAAATTAAATTAACCTAAGGTCACACAGCTGGTGAAATGGGGAGCCAGGAATTAAATGTAGGTAGCCCAGCTCTTAATCATGTTACAGATCAGACTTTCCTTTTTAAAACTCTCCATTGGGTTTCCCACCACACTAAAGATAAAATTCAACATCCTTTCTCTGGCTTGCAAGGTCATGTTTGAAGTGGTCCTGACATGATCCTACTTCATCTCCTATCATTCTCCGGCTTGCTCACTCCGCTTCAGCCATCCCAACTTCTCTTGGTTCCTAGATACTCGGAGCACATTCCTGCCTCGGGGCCTTCGCATTTGCTGTTCCTTCCACCTGGAATGATCATTCTCCAGTCTTTTGCATGGCTCATTCCCTCACTACATCTAGATCTCTGCTCAAACTTCACCCCCACACAGAGACATTCCCGTCTAAAACAGACATTCCTTTGACCCTACTTAATTTTTTTTCGCAGCGTTTAGAACTCTCCGTAATTATGCTTTTGTTTGCTGGTTTGTCTGTCTCTTCCATCAGAATGAAAGCACAGACTTGGTTGTCTTGTGTAACTCAGTGCTCAGGTGTGGGACCTATCACATGGTAGAAACCCAACAGAGAGTTGCTGAATAATTAAGTCCATAAATGAATGAATATCTGTGGATACTGAATTGGTTAGAGGCACAGGCAGGATGCCAGCTGAGGCTAGAGGCTCTGCTGTAAGCCACTGTGCTTTGCCGGACTGGCTCTATCTGTGATAGCATCACGGATATAAAACCACTGTAAGAACTGCTAAGTGCCTGAAAAAAGCAAAGGGTCATTATTATTACTCAGTGCACTGTTTGCTCATCTGCGAAATGGGGATAATAATACTCTGTCCACCAACTTTAAGAGGATGTTTTGTGGACTGCCAGTGAGATAATGGATGGGGAAACATAGAGAAGTTAAAGGTTCTGCATGGCAGAGGGAACCATAAAGATTATTTCTATGCTGGTGGCTTCCCAAGGCTCCTGTCCTCTACCTCAAGTTTGACATTAATATTGCTGACAGGAGTAGGGGAGGTAGGGGGACACGGGAGACCAAGGGACTCTGCATCCCAGTAATTAAACATGTTGGACTGAAGTCCTGCCAGCGGCAGCATCTGGTTGCAATTACCAGAGGGGACTGAAGTGATTAGTCACCTTTATAGTGAGAGCCACGTCGCTCCCCTGGGTTCTTCCCTGGAGAGAGCCTTCTCATCAAGCTCAAGTCCCCTTTCCCTGCTCTCATCTCATTTCTGGAGTTCCCTGATCTCCAAACAATAGTCCCTGCTCTGAGACTCTTCCCTGTCCCCAAAGTCCCAGCCCTGCTCTGAGACTCCTCCATGTCCCCAAAGTCCCAGGCCATTGGATGAAACCTTGACTGAGAACCAAGAGTACCAGAATCACCCCACCACCCTTTTACTTCTTCTTGTGTTTCTATGGACCAGGTTAGGATTCTTTGGCACAAAATGTGTCAAAGCAGGAATTCAGCTTAAAAAGCAATTTAACCTTTCTGAAATTCTCTTTCTTCATCTACAAAGCGCGGATACCAGGAACATCTTCATTGTGGGATTATTGGGAAGATAAATAAGATACAAAGTACAGCGGACTACAAGGGCCAGAGTCTCGTTTATTTGACTACCAGCTTAATAAATAGTATCTATTATGCATATTTGTCAGGTACAAGGCTGATACCTTTTATGATTCATTTAACTGAATCTCCGCAAACACCCTGGGAGGTGAGTACTGTCATGATCCTTGTTCAGGGTCTCAGAGAGGTTTAGAAGTTTCCAAAAATCATGCAATGCATGAAAGCATCTACCAGAACCAGGATACCAAACCAGCGAGTCTCCAAGGGCCCTTACTCCTTATCAAACCATGTGCTGGGACATCTTTGTTGTTTGATTCATTTATCCCTTCATTTAGTCAAGTGCCTGATAAGGGGCAAGACAGAATTCCTTCCTTTAAGAAACTCAGAGTCCATCAGGGAAGTCATGACAGGTCCATAACTCACTATACCTTGAGGTCCATAAGTCACTATATAAGGGCCACTTAGAGGTTTATTCATCCGTATCCCACACACGGAGAATTTGCTATGTGCTGGACCCCGTGCCCAGCACTGGAGATAAGTGAGAGATAAATATAGTGCAGTCTAGTCATCATCTAATGGGGGAGACAGAAATTTCAATAAATTATTTCAGTTGTCAGGGCTTAAGTTATGATTTTAAAAACATGGGAGGGGTGCCTGGGTGGCTCAGTGGGTTAAAGCCTCTGCCTTCAGCTCAGGTCATGATCCCAGGGTCCTGGGATCGAGCCCCACATCGGGCTCTCTGCTCAGTGGGGAGCCTGCTTCCCCCTCTCTCTCTGCCTGCTTCTCTGACTACTTGTGATCTCTGTCTGCCAAATAAATAAATAAATCTTTAAAAATTAAAAAAATTAAAAAAATTAAAACATGGGGAAAAGGTACATACACAGAGTAGAAGAGATGAACTGTGTTCAAAACAGGGGGCAGAGGCAGGACTGGGTAAGGTCTGAGCTGCCAAAGTAGGCAGGAGCACAGAGGTGGGATGGCAATTCAGAAGTGCATATTTTCTGGTGGATGAGGGAAGGCTTCCTGGAGGAGAGGGTACATGAGCTGGCACTTTTCAATAGGTAAGTTTTAGAGAGGGGGAGCTTTGGAACAGAGAGGTCCTGGATGCTTAGAAGCCAGTTACCAGGTAATTATAGTAGAACAGGCGGTGAGGACCAAGATAGTGATGCAGTGGAGGATGGACAGGAAGGAGGAATGTCAGAGATGACTGCTTCAGTGTGGGCAAGCCAAAGGGAAACCGAGAATTGTGATTGTGGCCAACTGGGGGCAGGGGATAGTAATGAATTCAGCTCTTTCTTTAAGCTGCCCCAAAGAGTGTCTGATGGTTCTTTGGTCCTCTGAGATGGGGAGGTGGAGCTCTACAGGGTATGTGGGCCCAGGAGCACACAGAAAGCTTGAAATGGCCAAGTTATGCTTCTGTGCTCTGAAGGTCAACGAAGATCCGGGAGCATCACTATGAAAAGGCTGGTCAAGCACCTGGACACTCCAGCCCTGTCTCATCCTCCATTCATCAAACACTCACTGAGCTTCTACTCTGTGCCAGGTCATGCTGGGAAACCAATCTGGTGACCTTAGAGTGAGAACAGATCCCCATTAAGCAGGCTCAAAGGATCTCAGGTTAAGAGGGAAGCTTTCCTGTTTACTCCTTCTACGCTGCTTCCTACAGTGTAACAAGCGTCATGGCAACAGGTACAAGAAGGGGTAGTTAGTCCTATCTGGGGATCAGGGAAGGCTTCCCAGAGGAGGCGAATTTTCATCTGAAGCTCTTAGGATGAGGAGGACTTCCTCCAGTTGTGGGAGCTGATATTTCAGGTGAAGGGAACAGCTTCTCCCCAGGAGTCCTGCTGAAACTTAGACTTTTTCCAGAGCTACCAGAAAAACATCAAGGGGGTTGTCATTTTTCTAGCGTCCTGAAGGGGCCGCTGCTGCCCCAGGCTGAGGCTGCAGCCTCTGGGCTCAGCCAGTCCTTCCCAACAAAACTCAGGCGTCTGTCTTGGCTGGGGTGGTAGTGAGGTACACCCCAGACCTGCCTCCATCGAAGGAGTGGGCTCGGGGGTGGCAGTGCCCCCTGAAGCCTGAAGAAATCATCTGAGCTCCATCAATGGCACTAGCGGGGAGGGGTGCAGTGGGGACAGACATTTTTCTGTCTCTGGGTCACCACAAGTTTATTAAAATAAAAGCAACTGTGGGTAAATGTTGCCATCTGTGCTGCCCCCCCCCAACAACAAATCAGGTCCCAGACTAGACGCAGGGGTTGAAACTGCTTTAAAACACCCCAAGGACTTAACTGAAAACCCACACTCCCCATGCTTCTGGGGCTTAAGATCTTGAGCTCATTTCTTAGTATCTCTCCTCAGGAAGGTGGGGTGGGCTGCCCCTGGAGGTGGAGGTGAAGACCCCCTGAGTCTGCTCCATGGGCTGAGAGGCCCCGTAAGCCTAGAGCCCTGCCACGGGGCTCTGTGCCAAGAGCCCCCCGTGAGCCATGGCCTCGAAAGGGCAGCGGTGATTTTTTTCACATAAATATATCGCACTTAAATGAGTTTAGACAGCATGACATCAGAGAGTAATTAAATTGGTTTGGGTTGGAATTCCGTTTCCAATTCCTGAGTTCAGGTTTGTAAAAGATTTTTCTGAGCACCTGCAGGCGTGTGTGTGTGTGTGTGTGTGTGTGTGTGTGTGTGTATGTGTGTGTGTGTGTGTGTGAAGTATTTTCACTGGAAAGGATTCAAAACTTAAAAAAAAAAAAAACTGGAGCACACGGGCAGCATTACGCCATTCTTCCTTCTTGGAAAAATCCCTCAGCCTTATACAAGCCTCCTTCAAGCCCTCAGTCAGTTGTGCAGGAGAAAGGGGGCGGTCGGCTTTCTCCTTTCAAGAACGAGTTATTTTCAGCTGCTGACTGGAGACGGTGCACGTCTGGATACGAGAGCATTTCCACTATGGGACTGGATACAAACACACGCCCGGCAGACTTAAAGAGTCTCAGACTGAGGAGAAAGCCTTTCCTTCTGCTGCTCCCGCTGCTGCCGCTGCTTTTGAGGGTCCACTCCGTTCATGGTTTTTCCTGCCAGACCAGAGTCACCTTCGCTGCTGCCGTCCTTCTCTCTGGTGTCATTCAGAGGCTGGCCAGAGGATGAGACTCCCCAAACTCCTCACTTTCTTGCTTTGGCACCTGGCTTGGCTGGACCTGGAAATCATCTGCACTGTGTTGGGTGCCCCTGACTTGGGCCAGAGACCCCAGGGGGCCAGGCCAGGCTTGGCCAAAGCAGAAGCCAAGGAGAGGCCCCCTCTGGCCCGGAGCATCTTTAGGCCAGGGGGTCACAGTTATGGTGGGGGGGCCGCCAATGCCAGGGCAAAGGGGGGCACCGGGCAGACAGGAGGCCTGACACAGCCCAAGAAGGATGAACTCAAAAAGCCGCCCCCAAGATCGGGCGGCCCTGAACCCAAGCCAGGACGCCCTCCCCAGACAAGGCAGGCGGCAACGCGGACGGTGACCCCAAAAGGACAGCTTCCTGGGGGTAAGGCACCTCCAAAGGCAGGATCTGTCCCCAGCCCCTTCCTGCTGAAGAAGGCCAGGGAGACCAGGCCCCCTCAAGAGCCCGAGGAGCCGTTCCGCCCACCCCCCATCACGCCCCACGAGTACATGCTCTCGCTGTACAGGACACTGTCTGATGCTGACAGAAAGGGAGGCAACAGCAGCGTGAAGTTGGAGGCTGGCCTGGCCAACACCATCACCAGCTTTATTGACAAAGGGCAAGGTGAGGGGGTGGGGTGGCAGGGGCTTGGCTGAGAGGGAGGGGCATCTGCATGCGTGGAGGGGCCTTTCAGAGCCCCGATGCTGCACCGGTGGGAGAGACTGTGTGCATCGGCCTGGGGTGGTGTCTGGGACTTATCTCCCACATGCCCGGTCCCAGGCCAGGTCAGAGCCAATGCCTGCAAGGTGCAGAGGGGGTTACTGAAGCCCAGACAGGAGACAAGACCTGCCAGTTGGTGGCAGAGTTGGGGACCACACTTTAAGACTCCTACCAGGCCATGCTCTGTTCCGAGGTGGGTTGGCCAGACTTTCCAGGCTCCAGAGGTTTGTAGGTTTTCCCAGATGGCAGGGAGAGAAATTACTCTCCAGATACCTGTGGTTCTGCAAATTTGCCTTCAGGTTAGGGGACAGAGGAGGTGGGATGGGTGAAGGCAGTAAATGGGGCATCTTGGAATCATGGAATGACATTTAAATATATGGTGTGGGGTGTGGCAGACTTAGGGTCTAACTTGCAATGTGACCTTGAGAAAGTTCTTTTTCCCTCTGAGGTCTCAGTTTCCCCATCTGCACAACTCGATGGCGGGGGTGGACTGGGTGATTTCTGAGAGTCCTTCAAAAATGAACACTTTATGTCCTGTCCTAAACACCGATCATTTTTATTGTCAACCTGGGAGGGTATCCATTCCCCTCACCTCACTCTATGTTCACGTAGCATTACTGTTTTGGCTTTTCCCTCTCCACTTGCTGTGTGATCTCAGCAAGACTCTTCCCTTCTCAGGGCCTCAGTTTCCCTGTAAGTGTGAAGAGGGAGATGGATTACTCATTGCCAGGGTTGCTCATAGCTCTTATGCTCTGGTTCTGGGAGGCTTAGGACTTCGGCTGGCAGGGTGGGGGAGGGGCCAGAGATGGGGAGAGGCTCCTCATTAGAGCTGGCATGTGGGGGAATGACAGGGTGGGAGGAAGCGGGAGGCAGCAGGTCTGGCTGGGGTGGGGGAGGTGGCCTGGCTGCCTGCCCAGCCAGGGAAAGCTGTGACCCCTTGGGGGCTCATAAAATAAGTCCTTGTGCCCCCCAGCTCTAAGGGAGCTTGCAGAGGGGGAGATGGGGAGTTTAAAGGCCTAATTAGTCACCTTCTAGAGCAATGTATGAATGCTTCCCAATGGCAAACTGGGATTTAGGAAGGAGGGCATGCTGATTTGGACACACTACAGAGTTTCTCACACACACACACACACACACACACACACACAGCCTTGTATTTATACATATATGCTGAATAACACACACATGTACACATGTAAAAACACACCTTCTTACATGTACATATAGCATCATCTTACATATACACACACATACATACATATCCTTCAAATATTCACACAAGCACAATCATACGCACTCGTCGCTCATTATACTTTACCTTTCGTATTCACATTTAAGCCCAATTGTACGCTCACACAAGGGCACACACACACACACACACACACACACCCCAGCTGTCACTCACACACACGCTCATACACCCAGCAGGGTAAGACATGTACACAACAAGATCTTTAGACTAGGAAGCCGGGGAAATTGGATTGTCACTTGCCCTCCCTGTGTCGCATCTGTAGAATGAGAACATCAAGATTTCCTTAAGGTGTAGTGGGAGTAGCTCAGGGTTGGGTATAAAAAGTTCTAGACTATAGTTCCAATTCTGCTTTTTCCTAGCTGGGTGATCTGGGGCAAGTTACGTAACTCCTCTCAGACTCAGGTTCTTCTCTGGAAAAAATAGGGCTCATTATAATACCCACCTATCTCTCCTATGAGATATCATATAAGATAAGAGATGGGGAGGGAGAGGAAGCGGCAGTTCTAAGGCTGAGGCATGTCTGATATGCATTGTCCTTGACACAAACACCCGGAACTGCTCAAATCACAGTCACATCTATGGAGAAACAACCCTACTTGCTCTGCCGTTTAGGAAGCTCCCTTATTTTGAAAAAGGCTTTTGGTGGTTTGGGTCTTGGCCTCTGTCAGAATAGGGGAGAGGTTAAAGAAAGCTGTCTCCAGAGGGGAGAGAGCCGTGGCCCTCCCCTGAGGCCCCGAGGTGGCTGGCTTTCTTGGTGAGGTTGCAGGGAATGACTTCTGGGTGTTCTCTCTAGATGACCGAGGTCCTGTGGTCAGAAAGCAGAGGTACGTGTTTGACATTAGTGCCCTGGAGAAGGATGGGCTGCTAGGGGCCGAGCTGCGGATCTTGCGGAAGAAGCCCTCGGACACGGCCAAGCCAGTGGCCCCCGGCATCGGGCGGGCTGCCCAGCTGAAGCTGTCCAGCTGCCCCAGCGGCCGGCAGCCGGCAGCCTTGCTGGATGTGCGCTCCGTGCCAGGCCTGGACGGATCTGGCTGGGAGGTGTTCGACATCTGGAAGCTCTTCCGAAACTTTAAGAACTCGGCCCAGCTGTGCCTGGATCTGGAGGCCTGGGAACGGGGCCGGGCCGTGGACCTCCGTGGCCTGGGCTTTGACCGGGCTGCCAGGCAGGTCCACGAAAAGGCCCTGTTTCTAGTATTTGGCCGCACCAAGAAACGGGACCTGTTCTTTAATGAGATTAAGGCCCGCTCGGGTCAAGATGATAAGACTGTGTATGAGTACCTGTTCAGCCAGCGGCGAAAAAGGCGGGCCCCACTGGCCACGCGCCAGGGCAAACGGCCCAGCAAGAACCCCAAGGCCCGCTGCAGTCGGAAGGCGCTACATGTCAACTTCAAGGACATGGGCTGGGATGACTGGATCATCGCACCGCTTGAGTACGAGGCCTTCCACTGCGAGGGGCTATGTGAGTTCCCCTTGCGCTCCCACCTGGAGCCCACAAACCATGCAGTCATCCAGACCCTGATGAACTCCATGGACCCCGAGTCCACACCGCCAACCTGCTGTGTGCCCACACGACTGAGTCCCATCAGCATCCTCTTCATTGACTCCGCCAACAACGTGGTCTATAAGCAGTATGAGGACATGGTCGTGGAGTCTTGTGGCTGCAGGTAGCAGCACTGGTCTGCTGTCTTCCTGGGTGGCATGTCCCAGGATGCTGGTCACAAGAGCCCGTCCCTGCACTCCCGGAATCAGAGAACCTGGGAAGCAGCAGCCAGGAGCTTCTACACCGCCTGCATGATAGGGGGTTCCCAACAGCCTTGCTCTTACTCTCTGAGTAGAACTGGGTTCAAGGTTCCCTTCTAGCTCCAAGTCCCCTTGTCTGAGGATTTCTGCCCTTCTGCTGCTCTGACTGGCAGGGACAGACCCAGGGAGACAGACTCTGAATGGGGCTGAGACCCAGGAGACCTTGCTTTCCGATGAGACTCAGCCCTCAACCTTTCCTTACCTGGGCCTTTCTGGTTTCCAGACTTTCCAGGGAGGGCTTCTCCTGGGAGGGCCCACAGGTGCCGCCCTCTCTTTTGAATCACCATTGTGCCTGGTGACCTTCCTGCCGCTGGGGCAAATGAGATGCTGATTGGGCAGGGGTGGGCAGGAGGGGGTAAGGGCTTGGGCCGGGGTGAGGAGTGTGAGGTTGTTAGACTGTTAGATGAAAATGTACATTGACGAGATAAAAAGCAAAACTGTTACTAAAACTGTGGCAAATTTCTTGTTTACTCTAGGGGACCCGGTGACCCCTCAAAGAATGACTGACCCAGGGAAGGGAGGTGCTTTGCCTGAAGCAAAATGGGAGGGTACAGGCTGAGTAGAGCCAATGCTACCTCTAACCCCATTCCCGTTCCTTCCAAAGACCCGTTGGTCTGGAGCTCTTGTCTGCTCCTCTGGGGCCTGGCAACAGATTTGACATTCCTTAGTCAAGCTTGTTGCCTCCGAAATGGATTCCTACATGGGAGGGAAATTGGGAAATTCATTTCCTCTAAAATCATCCCCACTTCATTCACCTATTTGCGCCCCACTCCCCCACGTACTCACCATTTAGAGAGCCCTCTACCTTTCAGTGGGGAACTTGGGCTGCCAGGGATCTCCTCCTCCCTGTTGGGGCATCTTCTTTTTGCCATTGACCGCTGTTCCTTGAACCATCTTGTCTGTGGCCCTGCTACCCTCCAGTTTGACAACTTTACCAGTCCTCCTGCTCATCGATCGCCTCCTACCCATCACTCCACCTCTAGAAACAGCTGGAGTCACTCCCTTTTACATTATATATTATACAAATACCTAATCATATATTAGATAAGTAACCTCCCCACTAACCTTAGACAGACCAATGCCAGACACATCCTGACAATGTTTCCAGCTTGGGGCTTGGCCCAGAGTAGATGCCCACTTCCCTTTAACCACTAGAATCCATAGAGGGCATGAGGCATGAACGCTTGGGAGGGGAACAGAGCCCTTTGGTTGGTTGGGAAATTTGGGCATGCAAATCTTTGTTCTAAGGGCTCTGCACCAGACTCTGCCTAGCTGAAGAGAGGGAGGACCAGGGGAAGGGAGTCTAGGCCTCTGCTTCCCACCCAGGGGGCCTCAACATTTTCCCCACCTCTCTCCAGCTGGGTCTTTGATTCCCAGGGCTCCTAGCCAAAGCTGTTTCAACAGTAGGGATTCCTGCCCAGCTATGGGCAGATCTTGTGTCCCTTCCCTCTAGGCCTGAAACCTGGGTTGTCAGGACCTGAAACAAGAGCCCAGCGCAGGGGGCAGCCTAACTTTGAGCTCCCTCCCTGGCTTGGAGGCCATTACCTGTCCCTGAGGGGCCAGTCTGCACCTGGAGCCTAGCCCTCCCTGGCCAGGCTTCGTTGTGTTTGGCTGGTGGCAGGCCTGTGAGCTCCGGCAGTAAACAAAGGAGCCGCCACAGCCGACAGAGTTCTGGTGTGAGGGGAGAGTGGTACAGGGGAAGTCAACCAGGGGGCTGTGGACACAGGGAGAGCAGTGTAGTAGCAGAAGGCCTGGAAATTTAGGGGAGAGGAGAGGTGGAGGACGAAAAGGTTACAGGTGGGGCTGGCTCCTACATGCACTGATCTTCTGGTCTGTGTGTCCTTTATTTCTTGGAAAGTCTGACAGCCTGGAGCGGCACCCTGCCTGAGCCCTGTCAGAGGGGGCTTTCTGTCATCTCAGCCCCCGCGCTCGTCCTGCCGCAGGCCCGAGCACTGCATTGGCTGTTGTGGTCTGGCTTGGTACCTAGGAGCTTCCTCTCCCACCTCAACCTGCCCTGGAACTTGCTTTCGCAAAAGAGCCACTCAGACTGTGTGCCCTCCCCTCTTTCCTCCCCAGACTATGGGAATCCAATCAGACAAGTGTGGGAAACAGTCCTTCTATCCTAACCATCCGATCAGCTTCCTCCCTAGACCACGATATCTACCTGGGAATCCACCTCCAGTCCCCATCGAAACAAGCTACGGACTTGTATGGAACACTTGTGTGCCAGAGGGCACCAAGAGTGTATCATTCTTGGGGTTCACAAACAGGCTCTCTGCTGAGGTTCACAAACATGCTCACAGCCCTGAAGGGCTCAAAAGGCAGCCCAGTTTCAAATTTCGGATCTGTCACTTAGAGTTAGAGGCCTTGGGCAAGTAACTTAATTCCATGAACTTGGTTTCTTCATTTGTCGGGTTGGGGTGGGAGTGGAAGTCAGGAGCAGGGAGGGGTAGACAATATGCTTATTTCATAGGGCTGACTGTGCGGATATGAAAGACACTCAACACAATGACCAGCCCAGTGGTGGCACTAAATAAATATTAGCTGTTATCATTATCGTGTCTCCAACAGTCCTGTGAAGCAGGTAGGGAAAGGACTATTACTCTCCACTCCCCCCGCCCCATTTTTATAGATGAGGAAGCCAACATCCAGAGAGGTAACACAGGCCTCCTGCGGGTCTTAGCATTCTTTGTACCATTCTTGCTACTTCTCTGGGCCCACCATGCCACTGACTCCGGTCCTGGCATAGACCTTGCCTTCCTGTTCCTAAAAGTTTCTCCTTGGGGATACACAATATGTTAGCTTCTGGGGACAAATAGCTAAGCATGTAGGTTAGGACAGGGAAGATGAGAGGCCCATAGGGGTGGAAAGAAGTGAGTCTCCTAGTGTTCTGATGTAGTCTCTTAGCCCTTTCCACATCCCTATGTCCCAGGGCCATACATGGGAGGGGGCCTCAGCTTTTCTAGGGTTTGGACACACAACCCTGGAACACCTCTCGGACTTCACTCTGACTCCACAACTAGTTCTTTGGTTCTGTGTACACTTGTAAGGAAACAGAGTAAGGAAGGGTGAGTCCCATATGCTTGGGAGTCAGGCCGATCTGCGTTCCAATTCTGGTTTCATCACTTTCCAGCCGAAACTCTCTAAGCCTCAGTTTCTCTGTCTGTAAAAGAGGGATAATAATATCAAATTTAATGGGCTTGGGATTTGGGAGAGGGGATGTTTATTCATTCCAACAACCTTTGATCCATTCATTCATTTGTTAATCAATAAGATTTTATTGACGGCTTGCTATGGCCCAGACTCTGTGCTGAGGGTTGGGATAATAATAACAATCACAACTGTAAATGTTTATCAAGGGCCTATTATGTGCCAGAATACTGTGCTTAGCACTCTACCTGACTTCTCTCATCTGGCAATGACCAGGCCCTCAAATTCCATGCATGAATGAAAGAGAAAATAAAGACCCCAAAGAATCTAGGATGATAATATAATAGGCTGAATCAAAAGAGATGAAATAAATGGGAAATTTCGAATCGTCCATCAGAATGCGTGAAACTGACCATACAAGTACAGCATGTAAAACAATGGGATTTCACAACTTCAGATGGGAAAGAGATAGTATTACAGGCAGCTGTGAACTGGATTGAATCAACGAACATAATGTGGGTGCTTAAGTGCAAATATTAAGTGTAGGCTACATTCATAGACAGGTAGTGTACAAACCCAAGGAAGTTGTCGTTTGCTCTGTTAGGCAGGACTTGAGGAGTGTTGAGATGGACAGAGTAAGGGAGAAGCAAAGTCAGGGGTGAATCCTGTGGGGTTTTTTTGCTTGGGCAACTGCATGGAAGGTATGCCATTCAAGAACAACAATGAAAGAGAACACAGAAGGAGGAACACATTTTTGAGAGGAAGATGATGAGGTCCGATTTGGACATGTCAAGTTTGGAGAACTCTTTTTTAAGATTTTATTTATTTATTTGACAGATAGAGAGAGAGAGAGCACAAGCAATGGGAGTGGTAGGCAGAGGCAGAGGGAGATGCAGGCTTCTCGCTGAGCAAGGAGCCAGATGTGGGGCTCGATCCCAGGACCCTGGGATCATGACCTGAGCTGAAGGCAGACGTTTAACTGATTGAGCCACCTAGGCACCCTGAAGAACTCTTAAGAGATTAAATTTAAATAGGAAAAGCAGGGATGCCTGGGTGGCTCAGTGGGTTAAAGCCTCTGCCTTTGGCTCAGGTCATGATCCCAGGATCCTAGGATCAAGCCCCACATTAGGCCCGCCTTAGACTCTCTGCTCATTGGGTAACCTGCTTCCCTTCCTCTCTCTGCCTACTTGTGATCGCTGTCTGTCAAATAAATAAATAAAAAATCTTTTAAAAAATAGGAAAAGCAGCAATTCTTTAATGAAATGATAAGGACAAGCGTTACACTCATATGATAAAAGCAGGTTTGTTGGTTGTGAGGTGGGAAGTCAAGTTTCATTCTGATGGCTTCTAATTTCTATTTTCTCTGTGAAGTAGGAGTTGAGGCTGTCTGTTCAGAGACAGTAAGAAGGGGTCAGAATCAAGGTTTGAGGAATGTGGAAAAGGCTCCTGTTATGGGTTTAACCATGTCCTTCAAAAAAATATGTTTAAGCCCTAACCCTCATATATGTGAATATGACTGTATTTGGCAAAAAGGTCTTCGCAGACGTAATCAAGTTAAGATGAGGTCATTAGGCTGTGTCCTCATGCAATATGACTGGAGTCCTTAGAAAAGAAGAGACGCACAAACAGGCAGATAAGAAGAAGATCATGGGGGTGCCTGGGTGGCTCAGTGGGTTAAAGCCTCTGCCTTCGGCTCAGGTCATGATCCCAGGGTCCTGGGATCAAGCCCTGCATTGGGCTCTCTGCTCAGCAGGGAGCCTGCCTCCCCCTTTCTCTCTGCCTGCCTCTTTATTTGTGATCTCTGTCTGTCAAATAAATAAATAAAATCTTATTTAAAAAAAAGAAGAAGATCATGAAATGACAGATGAAGGGGTTGGAATAATACAGTGGTAAACCAAGAAACACCAAGGATTGTTGGCACCTGCCAGAGCTAGGAAAAAGCAAGAAAAGATCCTTCCCTTCAGAGAGAGCATGGTCCTGCCAACACCTTGATTTTGGACTTCTAGCCAAAACAATACGTTTTTGTTGTTTTAAACCACCTGATTTGTGTTTTACTGTTGTTGTTGTTGTTGTTGTTGTTGTTGTTATGGTAGCTCTATGAAATTAATGCAGTTATGAATAGCAATCCTAGAGAAAGCAAGCCGAGTTGAGCATAATAGAAGTGGATAACCATATTTGGTGGTACTTGTATGATTTTCTTCAATAATACTCAATAATCTGGATGCAGGCATGGAATACATAACAATTACAGAGTTGGAGTCTTTCTAGGTGGACAAGATAGAAAGATGTTTGAGTAAGAGAGTTAATATTGGTACGAGAATGATTGGAGTGATAGACCATATGGTCTGAGCTACATAGAAGTATAGCGAGGAGAGGGTTGACAGAGTATAAAGAGAAGAGATAAAAGGTCTGGAGGTCTCCATGGGGTAGAATGACAGGTGTACTAGAAGTAATAAACGAAAGCTGAAAGAATAGGATGGTTAAGAATACAGAATGGCATAAATTGAAAATTTCAGAATTAAAACAATTCCAGTAATAAAGTCCAGGAATTGGCCATGGAAGGGGGTGACTGAACACTTCAGAGAAATGGAACCATAATCATACAATATGTAGCCTCTTGTGACTGACTTCTTTCCCTTAGCCTGTTTTCCGGGGTCATCTGTATTGTAGCTCTTATCAGCAGTTCATTCCTGTTATTGCTGAATAACAATCCATTTTCTCAAAAGACCACATTTTATCCATTCACCAGTTGATGAACATTTGGGTTGTTTTCACCTTTTTATGCTATTTTGAATAATGCAGTGACAAACATTCATATACAAGTTTTTGTGTGGACATATGTTTTAACTTTGACCCAGGAATGGAATTAGTGGGTCATATGGTAATTCCGTGTTTTCATTCTGAGGAACAGCCAGACTCTTTTCAGAACAGCTGTGCCATTTTTACATTTCCATCACTAATGTATGAGGGATCAAGTTTTTCCACATCCTTGCTAACACTTTGTAGTGTATGTCTGCCTGCTTTTTTTTTTTAACAGAAAGCATTTTTTTAAAGATTTTACTTATTTATTTGACAGACAGAGATCACGACAAGTAGGCAGAGAGGCAGGCAGAGAGAGAGGAGTAAGCAGACCCCCTGCTGAGCAGAGAGCCCGATGCGGGGCTCGATCCCAGAACTCTGGGAGCATGACCTGAGCCAAAGGCAGAGGCTTTAACCCACTGAGCCACCCAGGCACCCCGTAATCCTGCCTGCTTATAGCCATCTAGTGGTTGTGTGACATGGTATCTCATTGTGGGTGCATGTGTGTGTATGTGTATGTATGTGTGTTTGTAGTTCCCTAATGACTATTGATGTTGTTAATCTTTTTATTAGCTTATTGGCCATTTGTAGATCTTCTCTAGAGAAATTTCTATTCAAATCATTTGCCCATTTTTAATCGGGTGTTTGTTTTTTTATTATTGAGTTGTAGAGTTTTTTGTATATTCTGGGTACGAGTCCCTTATCTGATACCAACTTGCAAATATTTTCTTCCATTCTGTATCTTTTTACTTTCCTGATGGTATTTTTTGAAACACAAAAGTTTAAATTTTTATGTATTCCAACTTATTTTTTCTTTTGTCATCTGTGCTTTAGGTGTTTTATCTAATGTTTTATCTAACACAAGGTCATAAAGGTTTACTCTTATGGTTTTTTTCCCTAAGAGTTTTATTGTTCAGTTTTTACATTTAGGTCTATGATCTGTTTTGAGGTAATTATCCATATGGTGTGAGAGAGGAATCCAACTTCATACTTCTGCATTTTTAAAAAAATTGTGAATATGTATTATACCTACCCACCCCACCACTCCTAACTGTAATATCCTTGAGGGCACGGACCAAGTTCTAGTTCTTTGTATTTTCCATAAAACCAATGAGGAATTTTTTTTTTTTTTTTTTTTTAGGATAGGATTTGGAGAGTAACACGAATGTTTTTATTTCAATTTTATTTTATTTTTAGGATTTATTTATTGGGGTGCCAGCGTGGCTCAGTGGGTTAAGCCTCTGCCTTTGGCTCTGGTCATGACCCCAGGGTCCTGGGATTGAGCCCCGCATCAGGCTCTCTGCTCAGCGGGCAGCCTGCTTCCCCCTCTTTCTCTGTCTGCCTCTCTCTCTGCCTACTTGTGATCTCTGTCTGTCAAATAAATAAATAAAATCTTTAAAAAAAAGATTTATTTATTTACTTTAAGAGAGAAAGAGTATGTGGGCAAGTGGGGGGAGGGGCAGAAGGAGAGAATCCTCAACTCCCAGCTGAGTGTGGAGCCCCATTATGGAGTTCGAGCTCACCGCCCTCATGACCTGAGCCAAAATCAAGAGCTGGATGTTCAACCAACTGAGCCACCCAGGTGCCCTTCTTTTATTTATTTATTTGTTAAAGATTTATTTATCATTTTAGAGTAAGAGGGAGAGAGTGAGAGTGGGAGGAGGAGGGACAGAAAGAAAGAGAGGGAGAGAGATAATCTTTTCTTTTTTTTTTTTTTAAGATTTTATTTATTTATTTGACAGAGAGAGGGATCACAAGTAGGCAGAGAGGCAGGCAGAGAGAGAGGAGAATGCAGGCTCCCCGCTGAGCAGAGAGCCTGATGTGGGGCTCGATCCCAGGACCCTGGGATCATGACCTGAGCTGAAGGCAGATGCTTAACCCACTGAGCCACCCAGGTGCCCTGAGAGAATATTTTCTTTAAAAAATATTTTATTTATTTATTTTTATGAGGGAGAGAGAGAGAAAGAGAGTGCAAGCAAAGGGAGTGGCAGGCAGAGGGAGAGGGAGAAGCGGACTCGCTGCTGAACAGGGAGCCCAAGTTAGGGCTTGAGCCTACATGACCTGAACCAAATCCAAGAGTCAGATGCTTAACCAACTGAGCCACCCAAGCACTCCTATTTTATTTTATTTTTAAAGATTTTAGTTTTAAGTAATCTCTACACCCAGTATGGGACTCAAACTCACAACCCTGAGATCAAGAGTCATATGTTCCTCCCACTGAGCCAGCCAGGTGCCCCTATTTCAGTTTTAAAGGTAGTTACATAGATATGGTCAAACCTCAAATGAGACAAAAGGATACAGAGTGAAAAATGTGTCTACTCTTCATACCTAACCTCCTAGTCCTCCAGTCCTCTTTCTCACAATCAACAACCATGACCAATTTCTTGTATATCTTTTCAATGATTTTTTATACCTACACTAGCACACACTTGGAATAGAATCCAAAGCTTTTACCATGGCCTATAAAGTCTCCCAGGATCTGGCCTCTATTGCCACCTTATCAACCCCATCCCCTCCCAACTCCATATCCTACTTTTCCTTATTCATTTGGCTCAAGCCATAATAATCTTTTGGTTCTTCCTTGGAAACACCAAACATTCTCCCACATTAGGATCTTTGCACTTGTCCTCTCTGCCCAACATGCTCTTTTTTGAGATAGTTACATAAATCTCGCTCTCATTTCATTCACATTCCTGATCAAATTCAGTGAGGTCCTGCTTGACCATTCTAGCTAAAATAACACCTGCTCTATTACTTTTTATTCTTGTCCTGCTTAGCACTTACCAATACTTGACATTAGATTACATCTATTTATTTGCCTGTTTGTCTCCTTTCACTGGACTATAAACTCCATGAGAGTAGGAACGTTTATTTTCTATTGTATTGTCAGCATCTAGATATGGACTTGCATCATGGTAAATGCTCAGCAAATATATTTCTTTAATGAATGACTGAATTTCAATGTGGAGGTGTGGGAATCCTGAGGGGTAGAGGCAGTGTGGAGAAAGATGAAACATAGAGAGAGGGAGCTTTGGGAGAACAATGGAGACTGCTGGGGCACAAGTTGTTGACAAGCCCTGATGGTGGAGAGAAGTTGAGCAGCCTGGAGAGTTGAGACCAAGGAGCAGGGGGAAGAGCACCGTGAAGGGCTTTATGGAACCTGCCATCTCCATGGGTTTCAAGAAAGATAAACTTGCTTATACTCAGCCTGTTCACAGAAATTTCCTTCTACTTTCTGTCTTAACTGAAACCTGGCCTTCCTCTTTGAATAGTATTTCTATTATTTCCCCTGTAGCCTATCTTCTCTGGGATGGTGCTTGTCATTATTCTACACCCTTCAAGCGTTAAGATTGGCAGTTAAGGAGTCTTCATCTGCTTGGTCTCCAGTACCATCTTCAATCCATTACCCCTCTTGCTGCTGCTCCTTCACGGCTCATGCTCTATGTTCATGCTGCTTCCAAACTCAGACACTCTCTTAGACTTTGGCATCAGAATATGCCTCTTCCTTCCAAATCCAGCCACCATCTGAGGTAACCTAAATGTCTATATAGATGACTCTCCTGAAACGTGGGCCCTCAATTCTTTGAAGACCTCTTCCCCAGGGATTTCTACCTCTCCTTTACTTAGGCCACTTTCTTAACAGCTTCTTCCTTTCTTTAAATCTTTTACCATACAGATTTCCTGGCCTACCCCTTGAACCTCTTTCTTAACAATATCATCACTTTCTTTGTGCTGATGACATCCATTCCATGACCTGGAAAAACCATAATCCTTTAATAAATCCAAGAATCAGCTCTCTCCTCTGCTAATTCCAAGCTGGCAAATGATTTTGAAGAAAAAAAGAGGTAATTGGTGCTATTAAAAGTTTTGGTCTTAAAGGCACAAGAATATTCATGGAAACACTGGTCATAGAAACAATAAGAACAAAAAGGAAACAAACATCTGTCAACCATATTATATGATAGAACAGCAATTAGAAAGACCTGAACTGGATCTATAGAGAGCAACATACATAGAATAAAAAAACTGTTGAGTGAAGAAAAGGAAGAAGCAAAATAAAACATAAGAATGTTGTCAATTAATTTAAAAAAAAAAGGAAGGAAAGAAAGAAAGAAAACCCACACCAGCCAGAGTGATATATTTTCTGAAGGAATGTGTATATGTATGTGAAAACAATACAAAATATCTAGAAGGAAATTCAATTTTAGAGAGGGTGGAAAGAATTGGGATGCAAGGCACAGGTAAATGGAACTTTAGATTTATCTGTAACATGCTAAGTTTTATTTTTTATTTTTTTAAGATTTTTAAAAAATTTATTTATTTGATAGAGAGATCACAAGTAGGCAGAGAGGCAGGCAGAGAGAGGAGGAAGCAGGCTCCCTGGTGAGCAGAGAGCCCGACTCAGGGCTCGATCCCAGGACTCTGGTATCATGACCTGAGTCGAAGGCAGAGGCTTTAACCCACTGAGCCACCCAGGCACCCTAACATGCTAAGTTTTAGAAGACAGTGTGATCATGCATCACCTTTTAATTTAAAATTAATTAATAAATTAAAATTTTAAAAATGAAGATTTACCAACTTCAACTAGATCCTCCATGTTTCAACTGGCCCCTTTTTCTTTTGTTCTCTATTGAAGTTTAAACTCTCTCCACTTTTCCATAGTCTCCATGCCATCTGCATTCCTCTGAGTGGGATATCTCTCGGAGCCCTTAGTTCACAGAGAAAATAGAATTAATCAGAAAGGAAATTAAATATCAATCTTTTTTTTTCCTCTTATGCCCAACATCTTAGGTCATCATCTTTTGTGTGAATTATTTATTGGTCTATTTGCAAAGCTTTTGTATTACATTAAAAAAAAGATTTTATTTATTTATTTGAGAGAGGGAGAGAATGAGGAATGGGGAGGGGTAGAAGGAGATGGAGAGAGAGAAGCAGACCTCCTGCTGAGAAAGAAGCCTGATGCAGGGCTCCATCTGAGGACCCCAAGATCATGAGCTGAGCGAAAGGCAGATGTCAGCCAACTGAGCCACCCAGGCACCTGTTTTTTTTTTTTTTAAGTTTATTTATTTTAGTAACCTCTACACCCAAAGTGGCGCTGAAACTCACGACCCTGAGATCAAGAGTCACATATTCTTCTGACTGAGCGAGCCAGGTGCCCCTAACATTTGCTTCTTGAATCTGATTAACAAGAATGTCTCTCTTATCTCTTAAAAAAAAAAAAAGATTTTATTTATTTATTTGAGAGAGAGCATGCACACACACTTGCAGAAGTGAGTGGGGGGAGGGGTAGAGGGAGAGAGAATCTCAAGCAGACTCCTCACTGAGCATGGAGTCCAATGCGGGATTCGATCTCACAACCCTGAGATCATGATCTGAGCTGAAATCAAAAGTAGGTTGCTTATCCGACTGAACCATCCAGGCATCCCGCTTGTCTCTCTCTCTTTTTTTCTTTCAAGGTTTTTTTTTTTAAATTATTTGACAGAGGTCACAAGTAAGCAGAAAGGCAGGCAGAGAGGGAGGGGGAAGCAGGCTCCCTGCTGAGCAGAAAGTCCTATGTGGGTCCCGATCCCAGGACCCTGAGATCATGACCTGAGCCGAAGGCAGAGGCTTAACCCACTGAGCCACCCAGGTGCCCCCCTCTTGTCTCTTTTTAATATGTGATACCACATGTCCTAAGGTACATGTAGGAGCACTTTATCATTGTCTTTCAATAATACATATATAAGCTATAGACTCGAAATCAGAAAGCATCTTCACTTTGGCTTATAAAATCCTTCATATGGAAGACTGATGAGGGAAATCTTTCTATTCTGTATAAAAACAAAACTAAATTCATGTACGAAAATCATTAGTGTTTGAATACTATTAGCCTACTAACTGGTCTTCCATTTTCACATTTAACTCTCTGATCCATCTATGTCAACATCAGCTTCTTTTTTTTTTTTTAAAGATTTTATTTATTTATTCGACAGAGATAGATCACAAGTAGGCAGAGAAGCAGGCAGAGAGAGAGGAAGGGAAGCAGGCTCCTTGTCAAACAGAGAGCCCAATGCGGGGCTCGATCCCAGGACCCTGAGACCAGGAACTGAGCTGAAGGCAGAGGCCCAACCCACTGAGCCACCCAGGTATCCCTCAACATCAGCTTCTTAAACTTGGGCCAGTTAGTTGTCCCCTGCTTAATATCCTCTAATGGCTTCCAACTATACTTAGAATAAAATACAGACTTCATCTAGTAGTCCTTGCACAAGTTAGCTTCTGCTCATCTTTTTTTTTTTTTTTTAAAGATTTTATTTCACAGACAGAGATCACAAGTAGGCAGAGAGGCAGGCAGAGAGAGGCGGGGAAGCAGGCTCTCTGCTCGATCCCAGGACCCTGGGATCATGACCTGAGCTGAAGGCAGAGGCTTTAACCCACTGAGCCACCCAGGTGCCCAAGCTTCTGCCTATCTTAATTATCTCTTTAAATTAATTCAGATTAATTTCAATGCCACACTGGTTTTCTTTTTTCTTTCTTTTTTTTTTTTTTAAGATTTTATTTATTTGACAGAGATCACAAGCAGCCAGAGAGAGAGGAAGGGAAGCAGGCTCCTTGTCAAACAGAGAGCCCAATGCGGGGCTTGATCTCATGATCCTGAGATATAACCTGCACTGAGCCACCCAGGAGCCCTGCCACACTGGTTTTCTTTGGGTTCGTTTTTTTTTTTTTCTTTCCCAATTTAAGTATAGTTGACAGACACTGTTATATTGGTTTCAGGTATACAGCACAGCGATTTGGCAACTCTGTGCATTACTCAGAGCTTACCACGATCAGTGTAGTTACCATCTGTCACCACACAAAGTTATTACAATAGTATTAAATCTCTATGCTGTACTTTTCATCTCTGTGAATTATTTCATAACTCAGAATTTGTACCTCTTAATTCCCTTCACCTATTTTATCCATCTTCCCACCTCTGGCAACTACCAGTCTTCTGTATTTATGAGACTGTTTCTGCTTTTTTATTTATTTGTTTTGTTTTTAGATTCCACATATAAGTGAAATTATATGGTATTTGTTTTTCTCTGTCTGACTTTTTTCACTTTTCATGATATTCCCTAGTTCTATCCATGTTGTCAAAAATGGCAAGATTTCATTCTTTTTTACGGCTGAGTAACATATTTTTGTGTATATATATATACACACACCACATTTTCTTTATCCATTCACCTATGGATAGACACTTAGGTGGTTTCCATATGTTGGCCACTGTAAATAATGTTTTTGAATTAGTGTTTTTGTTTTTTGGGTATAAATACCCAATTCTTTGGATGCTTTAAATAAACCCTTATTCTTTCCCATTTCAGAACTCTTCTCAAATCTTCTTTCCCTTTCTCATCCCCCAAGCCTTGCTGAGAAAATAGCATGTTCAAAGTAACTTGCCATGGCCAGCTTCTTTTCACCCTTTGGGTCTCAGCTTACATGCC
Source organism: Lontra canadensis (assembly GCF_010015895.1). Taxonomy (NCBI): domain Eukaryota; kingdom Metazoa; phylum Chordata; class Mammalia; order Carnivora; family Mustelidae; genus Lontra; species Lontra canadensis. Next base: position 504,944 of record NW_022631010.1, read on the forward strand.
ACCTCCTCAGAGAGGTCTTACCTGGTCATACTAGCTAAAGTATAATTTCCCATGTTATTCTCAAGTTTAGCTCGGTTGTTTCCTTCAAAGCACTTACCATAATTTTTTAATAAGTCTTAATTACTTTATTTTTTCATTGGTTTACTAGACTTTTGCATGCCTCCCGCAGCAGTCTAGGAGCTGCACAAAGCCATTATCCACACCTGTACTGTAACCAGCACATAGTGAACATTCATCTTTGCTAGCTGAATGACAAGAAGGAAGTCCTTGGACATCCTGTCCCTCTGCTCTCAGTCAACCCCGGGGAGCATCCACCCCCACCTTTCCTCCTCTACTGGTCTTGGGATACAATGGAAGGGGTCCTCCAGCCAAGGCCATTCTCTCCCACCTCCTCAAGAAACTCCTTGAATCCTTGATTTTTTCTTCCGTATCTTCACCTTTACAATCATTTTCTATCAATAGGCAAAAGATATTCTCATGAAACCATCCACCCGCCAGAAACCCCAAAAGTTCTCTTCAGGCCTCAGGTTAGCCCATGATGGCCCTCTTCCCCTGACTTTCAGGACTCAGCTGAACACTCTTCGGTGTTCCTCTACAACTTCTTCTCTTTTTTTAGGGAGTCCTTAAAATGTTGGGATCTCCCAAAGTCCTCCCCCCCACCCCATCAGTTCCCCCACTGATAAAGGGGAGGGATTCCCGTCAAGATAGAGTCTGGAAAAGTTCGGACAACGGGGAGCTGAGGAATGAGGTTGGGTGAAGCGGGGCGGATAAGGAGACAGCTGTGAAAAGCCTGAGGCCACTGGTCAAGGAGGACAGGTGCTGCGGAGAGCACTTGAGCCTCTGTGACGTGTCGTGGGGGTGAAGACTGGAGAGACCGGGAGGCGCGCGCCCGGAGAGGCAGCCTCTCGCTCAGCTAAGAAAAGCGCGCGCTCGTGAGCGCGGCGGCCTCTATACGCTTGCGCCGCCGTTGCCGGGCACCCGCCGGCAAAAGAACAACATTGGCGAGGGGTGGGGGCCTCGGGGACTCCGGAAGGCCACCCTTTACCCGGAAATGGTTGTACAGGAACATGGCGTTGCTGGTGCGAGTCCTTGTGAGTGAAGGAGTAATTTGCTGCGGTCGCCCGCTGGGCCCCAGGGTTGGAGTCGGAGAGGGCAGGGCGGGAGAAACTGGAGGAAAGTGCAGGAGGGGAGTTTGTGCGGCAGCGAGGCTACGCGGCCGCCTTCTCAGTGGGGAGACTGAGGCAGCGTCCTACTTCCCCTTACCCTCTGTTTGGCTGTGACGTCCCCCTCTTTGGAGGAGGAAGAGAATGACATAGGACCTAATTTTGGCGAAGTTTGCTTTTTTAGTCACCTCATGCGACCGCTTTCCCGCCGGGAGAGGCGGCACGTGGGGGCACTGATTGGAGTGTCTTGAGACCTGGGTTCTAGTTTCTGTTCTGTCACTGATGCCCAGTGTGACCTTGGGCGAGTCACTTTCGGGTCTCGGTGTCCCAATGGGAAAAACGAGGTTAATCTGCAGTCCTTTTGGTTTCTGAGGTTCTCTGGGTTTTGTTTCCGAGATCAGTAAGACGATTCGTAACTGTACAGTTAAGTGGAATACTATTCTAGGTTGTTAGGTTGAAAGCTGCACGAAACCGGGCTCATATCTGTCGTTCTGACTGCCCAGCACAGTGTATGGCACATCATAGGTGTTCAAGAAATATTTGTTGAAGGAAGGAAGGAAGGAAGGAAAGTAGGATTACTAGACTTCTTAGCAGTTTTTTTTTTTTTTTAAGATTTTTATTTTATTTATTTGACCGAAAGAGAGACAGAGAGGGAATACAAGCCAGGGGAGTGGGAGAGGGAGAAGCGGACTTGCCTCAGAGCAGGGAGCCCGATAGGCGCTCGATCCCAATACCCTTGGATCATGACCTGAGCCGAAGGCAGCCTCTTAACAATTGAGCCACCTAGGTGCCCCTAGACTTAGCACCCTTATGGGAAACTACTGCCCTTGTGATTCAGTCCTTATTCTTCTAGCATACTCTGACATCTGGGAATTCAAGGAGAAAGAACGTGGCCGCAGGAAAAGGTTAGGAAGATACAGAGCTTAGTTACTAATCACTGAGGGATGGGAGGGTTTATAATTTTAGGAAATCTTCCAAAAATTGTTTTTTAGAGCAGACACTTTCTGCTCTAAAAAAAAAAATCTGTTTTTTAGAGCAGACTCTTTCCATTCCTGCCTCTGGCTGTCTTGTGAGTTGCTATTTACACCTAACTTTTAATCTTATATATGGTTTGCAAGGACTGCAGTTTTACCTCTTGTATTTCTTGTCAGCCTAGCAAAGTGCAGTACTCTCTATTGCTGATCAGTAAGTCTTTGAAGAATAGTAGCTCATTTAACTTACAGAAAGATTCATTTGGTGAAGTAATTGTTGATGCAGGACAGAAATTGATTCAGATTTGAGAGCTGTTGGAAATGGCAACTAGGATGTCCTTACTTAGTTTTTAAGGTGGATATGTCAGGAAAAAGATGAAAAGTTTATTGGGCTGTACATCCGAAATGAACACCTTGATTTGTCTTGGAAGTTATTGGCTGCCCCAGATATATTAAATATTCTTGTCCCTGAGTGTGTGGACTGTTGCAGGTTTATTCTTAGGTGGTAGCATCCATTGAAACTGCCTAACTGGCCTCTGTTAGTCAGATTTTTTTCTATTTATTCCTTTCTGTTCATCTTTTTAGATAAAAAGCAAGTTTAGGTAAGGAAAGTCCTTTCACTTTTTTAGGGTTTAAAATCACTTTCACTTTATACTGTGATTGTTTATAAAGTCCTCTTATATGATACAGTGTGCTGCATGACAAAGCCATGGACTAGTAGAAAGTGGCAGTAAACATGAGAGCAGCAGATATTTATTGATAACCTATTCTGAAGAGACATCTTGGTTAGGTGCTGAGGAATTCATAAATACAGGATATCTACCTGTCCAGGAGTCTGAAGAGCCTGGGTCGAAAGCTTGGCTCCAGTACTTACTATGAGTGTGACCTTGAGCAAGTCATCTAATTTCTCTGAGCCTCAGATTTTCTTAAAATTTTGATAGGATTGATCAGAAAATCAGTTGATACAGGTGATATTTAAGTGCTTTTTTTCCCTTCCTTTTACTTTAGCAACTGTTTTGAGAGTTTACTACATTCTAGGAACTATCCAAGGGACTGAGGATGAAAAACATAAACCTTTTTCTCAAGTGTATAATCTAATTAGGAGAGGCAAAAAAGAGAACAAATAATACAGTACTTGAAATGCTGTGAGAAAAGACTGTACCAGGTGCTGCAGGAACAGAGTAAGAGATACACCTAACCCCAGCTTGAGGATAAGCATCCATCAGGGAGAGATGCCTGAACTAAATGAGAGTATTAGAGAATGGGAGAGAGAGCACAGAAAGGACGCATTAGCTTATGCTACTAATGCCAGACAACCAAGAACTGTACATGAATCTTTGGCTTGACTCAGGGATACTTAATGGGGAAATGGCAGGAGAGGAGTCAGGGCCTTGTGTTTCATGGTTAGGATTAGAGTTTTATTCTGAGGCAGAGGGTAATCTTTGAAATATTTTAAGCAAGGGAAAATTTGTTTTTAATAGGGTGTTTTCCAAATATTATTTATTTTTCAAATAGTTTTCAAGTTGAAAACAACCCGATCTTCATTCTCAAGTTGTTCTTAACAACTATAACCCACTAAGGTACTTCTATAGGGTGAGACCCTGAGTCTTGCAAGTGGGCTATGGTAGGAGATGTGTGATGGGTAGGGGGTAGGTAAGCTGCACATGCGCACTGAGGGGGGTTTGAATGTTGTGTAACCTAATGTGAACTGATAGCAGCCCAGGGTCTGGGCCGATTTCCTGTGGTCCCCAGTTTGTGCCTGGCCCTGGAGACTGGGTTCTAGGACAAGGTTACCCAGTCCCTGATTTTTTGTGACTTGTGCTGGAGATACGCAGGTAGTCTGTGATAGTGATGCATATGTATTCCTTGGCATCATCTCTCATGCTCTAGATGGCATCTATGTCAACGCTTCTGTTTTTAGGGCGAAAATGTTTATTTTTTAAAGGTTTTTTGATACATTCTTTTTTTATTTAAATTTTTAAAGTTAATAATTGACATACAGTAAGTTGTACTTCTTTAATTACACAATTTGATAACTGTTAACATAGATAGACACTTGAGAAGCTATCACCACATTAAAAAAAATGAACATGTTTCTCCCTCCCCAAAATTTCTTTGTGCTCTTTTGCAGTCTTTTCTCCTGTTGTTCTCCCCCTGCAACCACAACTGATCAGGGGAACACTTGAGTTTCTTCTCTCATTTTTTGTTTTTATTTTTGAAATTTTTATTTATTTTTTTAAAGTTGTGATCTTTTTAAATTTTTTTTTTTTTAAAGTAAGCTCTAGACCCAATGTGGATCTTGAGCTCATGACCCTGAGATGAGGAGTTGAGTGCTCTACCAACTGAGCCAGCCAGGTGCCTCTCTTCTCTCATTTTTTAATTGAAATTTAAAAATTGTATTTTGAAAATATAAAAAAGTTAAAAAAAAAAAACCCTCATCTTAGTGAATTCTCACACCTGCTCTTAGATTTTTGCTTTAATAGATCCCTGTAGCAGTTGTGGATGGATCAAAGGGCTGAGGTTTCCTGAAGCTGGTCAGAAGCTACTCAGGTAATCTTGCAAGAAGTGACGAAGGCCTATAGTAAGAGGGGAAGTGTGGTTAAAGAGGAAGGGACGATTTCAGCAGGTATTGAGGAAACTGTCTGCAGGGATGGTGAAGGGTTAGATATTGAGGGTGAGGGAGAGGGATGTCTAACAGTGAGTCCCAGGTCTGCCTTGGATGACTGAGTTCATAGAGCAGTGTCCTTTACTGAACGTATCCAGCTGGAGAGGGTGGTGTTTTGCTGTTAGTGTTTGTTTGTTTGTTTTTAAGTAGCTGGAGAGTTGGTGTTCAGGAGAGAGTAAGCAAGCTGAGATAAAGATTGTAGTTGAAATATGATGTTGAGACTTCCCTGGAAAGAATATGGATAGCTAACATTTTTTTTTTTTTAAAGATTTTATTTATTTATTTGACAGACAGAAATCACAAGTAGGCAGAGAGGCAGGCAGAGAGAGAGAAGGGGAAGCAGGCTCCCTGCTGAGCGGAGAGCCCGATGCGGGACTCGATCCCAGGACCCTGAGATCATGACCTGAGCCGAAAGCAGAGGCTTAACCCACTGAGCCACCCAGGTGTCCCGATAGCTAACATTTTTAGGGCATTTATCAAGGTGCCCTGGGTAGCTTGGTGGGTGAAGTGCTGGACTCTTGATTTCAGCTCAGGTCATGATCTCAGACTCCTGAGATTGAGCCCCACATAAGGCCTCTGCACTCAGTGGGAAGTCTGCCTGAGATTCTCACTCTCCCTCTCCCCCTGCCCCCCTCCCAGCCTTGTGCGTGTACGTATTCTCTCTCTCTCTCCCTCCCTCTCTAAAAACGAAAAAAGTTTGACGTTTATAGGTCATTTACCATGTGGTAAGCACTCTTAAATACTTTATATATGTGAATTTACTTAATCCTGACAATAGCCCTCTGAGAAGGTAGCCACTCTTGTTTTCTCCATTTTAAGATAAGAAATTTGAACCCCAGAGAAGTAGTATTCCTAAAACTTTCTCGTTAGTTTCTCCTTAGTTTTTCTCTTCTTTCCCTTCTGCAGCAGTGGGTTTAGGGAGTTCAAACACTGCAGTTGCTGAGTAGCTCTAGCAGAGGAACTGGACGCTTGAGCAGTGCAGGGCAGTGGGACTCGTTTATGGTTTTATCTAATAGTTACCTTTATCACCATTGGGCATAGGTGATCATTTTACTTTGACAGTAGTAGAAATTGCAGAAAGCCACTCTGTACTTAAAAAAAAAAAGATTTATTTATTTATTTGAGAGAAAGAGAGAGTGTGTGTGGGGGGCAGGGCGGGGAGCAGAGGGAGAGAGAAATTCAAACAGACTCTGTGCTGAGCACAGACCTGGATGCAGGGCTTGATCTCATGATGCTGAGATCACAACTTGAGCCAAAACCAAGAGTTGGACACTTAAGTGACTGGGCTACCCAGGTGCCCCTCTGTACTTATATATATATATATATTTTTTTTTAAAGATTTTATTTATTTATTTGACAGAGAGATAGATCACAAGTGGGCAGAGAGGCAGGCGGAAAGAGAGGGGAAGCAGGCTCCCTGCTGAGCAGAGAGCCTGATGCGGGGCTTGATCCCAGGACCCTGAGATCATGACCTGAGCCGAAGGCAGAGGCTTAACCCACTGAGCCACCCAGGTGCCCCTATATTTTTTAATCGTAGTAAAATATACATAAAATGTACCATTTTAATCATTTTTAATTTTACAGTTCAGTAGCATTAAATACATTCACATTGTTGTGCTGCCATCACAGCCATCAATCACAGAACCCTTTTTATCTTGCAGAACTGAAATTCTACCTATTAAATGATAAATTACCATGCCCCCCTCTCCTTACCCACCATTCTTTCTGTCTTTATGATTTTGAATATTCTAGGTACTTCATATTAGTGGAATCATATGGTGTTTATTCTTTTGTTACTGGTGTATTTTACTTAGTATAATGTCTTCAGGGTTCTTCTATGTTGTAGCATGTGTCAGAATTTCCTTCTTTTTTTTTTTTAAAGATTTTTTTTATTAGAGAAAGAGAGAGAGAGCAAGCGAGCCTGAGAGAGGAGAAGGCTAGAGGGAGAAGCAGACTCCCCACGGAGCCGGGAGCCTGATGTGGGACTCAATCCCGGGACTCCGGGATCATGACCTGAGCCGAAGGCTGTTGCCCAACCAACTGAGCCACCCAAGCATCCAGAATTGCCTTCTTTTTTTAAAGGCTGAATAATAGTCCATTGTATGCATAGATCACATTCTGTTTATCCATTTGTCTGAGGACAGACACTTGGGTTGCTTCCATCTTTTGGCTATTTTGAAATAGTGCTGCCATGAACATGTGTACGTATATCTCTTCAGGTCCCTTTTTTTACTTCTTTTGGGTATGTATTCAAAAGTAGATGGGGCGCCTGGGTGGCTCAGTGGTTTAAAGTCTCTACCTTTGGCTCAGATCGTGTTCCTGGGTTCCTGGGATTGAGCCCCACATTGGGCTCTCTGCTCAGCGGGGAGTCTGCTTCCCCCACTTTCTCTCTGCCTGCCTCTCTGCCTACTTGTGATCTCTCTCTCTGTCAAAAAAAATCTTCAGGGGCGCCTGGGTGGCTCAGTGGGTTAAAGCCTCTGCCTTCAGTTCAGGTCATGATCCTGGGCTCGAGCCCTACATCGGGCTCTCTGCTCAGCGGGGGGCCTGCTTCTTCATCTCTCTCTGCCTGCCTCTCTGCCTATTTATGATCTCTGTCTGTCAAATAAATAAATAAAATCTTTAAAAAAAATCTCCAAAAGTAGAATTGTTGGATCTTATGGTAATTCTATGTTTAATTTTTTGAGAATTTGCCATTTTATTTTCTGTAGTAGCTGCAGTGTTTACATTCCCATCAGGAAAGCATAAGGCCTCCAGTTTCTCCACATCTTTGCTAATGCTTGTTATTTTTCCTTCTTTCCTTCCTTCCTTCCTTCCTTCCATAGCGACCATCTTTTTTTTTTTTTTTTTTTTAAGAGTGCACAGGAGTGGGGTGGGTGAGGAGGGCAGAGGAGGAGGTAGAGAGAGAATCTTGAGCAGTCTCCATGCCCAGTACAGAGCTTGATGATGGGGCTTGATCTCCCAACCCTGAGATCATGATCTGAGTAAAAATTGAGAGTTGGGACACTTAACCAACTGAGCCACCCAGGCACCCCCTTAGTGGCAATCTTAATGGGTGTGAGGTCATGTTCCATTGTAGTTTTGGTTTACATTTCTCTAATGATGAGTGATGTGCAACATATTTTATATGCAAGCTGGTCATTTATGTATCTTTGGACAAATGTCTGTGTGAGTCCTTTGCCCCTTTTTTAATTGAGTTGTTTTTTTTGAATTGTTGAGTTAGAGTTTTTTTTTTCCTTTCCTTTTTCTTTTTTTAAGATTTTATTTATTTATTTATTTGTCAGAGAGAGAGAGAGAGAGAGAGAGAGAGAACACAAGCAGGCAGAGCAGCAGGCAGAGGCTGAGAGAGAAGCAGGCTCCCCGCTGAACAAGGAGCCCAATGTGGGACTTGATCCCAGGACCCTGGGTTCATGACCTGAGCCGAAGGCAGCGGCTTAACCAACTGAGCCACCCAGGCGTCCCTCTTTTTTCTTTTTCTTTGTTAAAATTTTATTTATTTATTTGTTAGAGAGAGGGAGAGCACAAGCAGGGGAGCAGCAGGCAGAGCAGCAGGCTCTCTGCTGAGCAATGAGCATAATGTGGGAACTTGATCCCAGGACCGTGGTCATGACTTGAGCTGAAGGCAGATACTTAGCCAGCTGGGCCACCTAGGGATCCCGGTTTTTTTCTTTTTAATATATTCTGGATTCAGTCCCTTATCAGATACATGATTTGCAAATACTTTATCCCATACCATGGGTTGTCTTTTTACCTTACTGATAGTATTCTTTGATGCACAAAAGTTTCTAATTTTGTTGAAGTCCAACTTAACTATTTTTCCTCTTGTTGCCTGGGCTTTGGTGTCATATCCAAGAAATCATTGCCAAATCCATTGTCATCACCTATGTTTTCTTGAAGAGCTTCATAGTTCTAGGTCTTAAGTTTAGGTCTTTGATCCATTTTGAGTTAACTTTTGTATGTGTTTAAGGTTTTACTGTGGTTTGTTATTTTCTTTGTGTTTGCCATGGGAATTACAATTAACATCTTGATTTATAACAATCTAGTTTGAATTAATATCAACTTGATTTCAGTAATATATAAAAACTTTTATTCCATTTAGTGCCATTCCTTACTGAGTCCCTCATGCCCTAAGTGTCATCAGATTATATACTTATACATCGTGTGCCCATCAGCATAGATTTACAATTACTCTTTATGCAGTTCTCTTTTAAATTAAAAATAAAAATGGAAATAAAAAATAATTATAAACAAAATATATTTATGCTGTATTTTTTATTTATCTAAATAGTTACCTTTATCAGTGTCCTTTATTTCTTCATGTGGATTTGAGTTTACTGTCATGTCAGAAGTCTCATTTCAGCCTGGTGTTTTCCCTTTAATATTTGCTATAGAGCAGGTCTGCTGTTGACAGATTTTCTTAGTTTTTTTAAATCTAGAAAAAATTTTTTTTTCATCCCACTGCCTCCTGACTTCCGTGGTTTCTGAGAAGAAATCAGCTGTTAATGTTATCAAGGCTTTCTTACACATGTTGAATAGCTTTCCTACTTTTAGGATTCTATGTTTTTGTCTTTCAGCAGCTTGATTATGATATGTCCATTTACAGATCTCTCTGAATTTATGCTACTTGAGTTAGTTGAGCTTCTTGGACTTCTAGATTGATGTTTTTCATCAAATCTTGGGATTTTTTTTGCCAGTATTTCTTCAGATATTTCTCTGTCCCTGTATTTCTCTCTTGTCCTTCCATTATACATATGTTGGTACATTTGATGGTATCCCATAGCTCTCTGAGGCTCTGTGAAATTTTTTCATTCTTTTTTCTTTCTGTTTCTTAGTCTAGATAATCTCAGTTGGCCTATTTTCATGGGCACTGATTTTCTCTTCTTCAAATCTTCTGTTTAACCCCTTTAGTGAAATGTTCATTTTATTCTTTTCAACACAAGAATTTATATTGCTTATTTAATTTATTTGACAGAGAGAGAGAGTGTAAAAATGTACAAGTAGGGGAAATTGCAGGCAGAGGGAGAGGGAAAAACAGGCTTCTTTCTGAGCAGAGAGCCTAATGGCTCGATCATGGGACCCTGGGATCATGACCTGAGCTGAAGGCAGTTGCTTAACTGACTGAGCCTTCCAGGTGCACCAAGAATTTCTATTTTTTTTTTTTAAGATTTTATTTATTTATTTGAGAGAGAGAGAGAGAGAAGCAGTCTCCTCGCCGAGCAGAGAGCATGATGCGGGGCGTGATCCCAGGGCCCTGAGATCATGACCTGAGCCGAAGGCAGAGGCTTTAACCCACTGAGCCACCCAGGTGCCCCAAGAATTTCCATTTAAAAAAAAAAATAATCTCTCTGTTGATATTCTCTATTTGGTGAGATAGCATTCTTATACTCCGCTATAGTTCCTTAGACATGGTTTCCTTTAGATTTTAAACATTTAAAATAGCAGGTTCCAAGTCTTTGTCTAGATTGTCTAACATCTGAGCTTCCTCAGGGACAGTTTTCTTTTATTTTCTTTCTTCAGGGACAGTTTCATTTTCTTTTTTTTTTCTTTTCCCAAATTTTATTTATTTATTTGACACAGAGAGAGATCACAAGTAGGCAGAGAGGCAGTCAGAGAGAGGGGCATGCAGGCTCCCTGCCGAGCAGAGAGACCGATGCGGGGCTCCATCTCAGGACCCTGAGATCATGATCTGAGCTGAAGGCAGAGGCTTAACCCACTGAGCCACCCAGGTACCCCAGGGACAGTTTTAACCCACTGAGCCACCCAGGCGCCCTGCCCCAGGGACAGTTTTTATCATTTTTTTCCCCTTCTGTTTCTTTACATGTTTCATACTTTTTTTTTTTTTTTGTATGTTTGTTTGTTTTTTGTTAAAACCTGGACATTTAAAATAATACAGTATGGCAACTTTGGAAATCAGATCTGTCCTTTCTCAGAGTTTATTTTTTTTCTGTTTAGTGACCTTTCTGAATTAATTCTGTAATGTCTGTATTCTTTGTTGTGTGGTCTCTGCTTGGTTAGCTTAGTGGTCAGATAATGATTGGAGACTTCCTTAAATACTTGGAACCAGTATGTCTCCTGGTTTTTGCTGAGGGACTCTGTGCATGCCGTCAACATTCTGCCAGTCAGTTAACATCTCTGTCTTAAACTTCACTTTCTTCTTGTGCAGAGCCTCAAGGTCAACCAGAGTTCTCAGATCTTAACCTGTTCATGTGCACAGCTCTGTGCATATGCATGGCCTTCAGATTCCCAGGAATATGTCAGACATTTTCAAAGCCCTTATGAGCTCATTCTTTTTAACTCCTCTTTTTAACTCCTCCACAGCTCATTCTTTTCCTTTTAAGCTTTTTTATTAGCCTTTTGTTTTCCCCAAGTAGTATCCACTACCTTAGGCAGCCAAGAAGTTAAACAATTGCCTCTATTTGTTTTCAACCAATACTCCTGGGGAAACGTTTTCATATAGGAAGAGTTCCAGGGCACCCTTGCAAATGACGTCTTACAAATTACTAACAGATCAAATAATGCTAGTGCTTTGCAAATAAGGCTTTAAGGAGGGCACTTGGGTGGCTTAGTGGGTTAAGCCTCTGCCTTCAGCTCAGGTCGTGATCTCAGGGGTCTGAGATCGAGTTCCGCATCGAGTTCTTTGCTCAGCTGAGAGCCTGCTTCCCCCTCTCTATCTGCCTGCCTCTCTGCCTACTTGTAATTTCTCTCTCTGTGTGTCAAATAAATAAATAAAATCTTTAAAAAAAAGGCTTTAAGGAGCATCAACCCCATTCAGAAGTCAACTTTTCTCCAGAGAAGACTAGTTCTTTTTAGTGAATATTGCTATTTAGTAGCCAAACCTGGATACTAGATGTAGCCTTCTAGGACCTATTAAGACAAGGATAAGAAGTGTATGAAGTGCATACATATACATAAACACACATCTGTTTCTATATTTATCTATACATAACAAAAACCAATGCTAATTGCTCTAAAGCCATCCTAGTACCACAGGGTTTATTGTATCCTTCGCCTTTTCATATTTGTTAACTCCTTTCTCTAATAGATACCCTTAATATATATAATAATTAATATATGTTAATTATTTGCTCAATCTCAGTACATTTACTGATACGCTCAAATCTTTCTTGGACTTAATCTTTTAAATCTAAGATTGGACACCCCCAACAAAGTGGGAGGAAGCAGAGTATTCACTAAGTATGGACATTCTCTGCTCCTTCTGTCTGAGTAAATACCCTTTTATAACATGCCACTTTGTAACTTGTAGGTCAGTTTGCTCAGGCAGTGTTTATCTTTGAGATTATGGAATTGAATTAGTTTCCATGCTATTGAGAGTACAGGAGCCAGTGGACATTTGTAGAATGGATTTGGTGACTGTGGTCGATCTTCATTATTCACAGATTCTGTATTTTTGAATTCATCATACTTGCTAAAATTTATTTGTAATCCCAAAATCAATACTCATGGTACTTTTGCGGTCACTTATGGATTTGTGCAGAGGAGTTAAAAATTTGAGCTGTAACATGCAAGTTCCTAGCTGAGACAGATACTCTAACTTCTTATTTTAGCTCTTACAGTGTAAACAAGTACCCTTTTCCAGTTTACTTAATGGCATGTGTTTTTGCATTTTTGTGCTTTGTTGGTGATTTCCCTGTTGTTGTTTTTTTTTTTTTAATATTTTCTTTATTTATTTGACAGAGAGACACAGCGAGAAAGGGAACATAAACAAGGGGAGGGGGAGAGGGAGAAGCAGGCTCCCTGCCAAGCAGGGAGCCAGATGCGGGGCTCAATCCCAGGACCTTGGGATCACGACCCAAGCTGAAGGCAGACGCCTAATGACTGAGCCACCCAGGCGTCCCTGTGATTTCCATGTTTAATATGGCTGCCAAATGTTAGTGCCATCTAGTGCTGTCTGGTATTGCTAAGTGCAAAAAGACCGTGATGTTCCTTACAGAGAAAATTTATGTGTTGGATATGTTTTGTTCAGGAGTGAGTTACAGTGCTATTGGATATGAGTTCAATGTTAATGAATCAACTACATATACATATATATGAAATAAGATGTCTTTAAACAGAAGCACACAAGGTTATATATTGATTGGTTGATGGAAATGGGACCAGAGGCTTGTAGGAACCTAAGCCTGTATTTACCGAAGGAGCGATAGTTCAGTATTTACTAAGTGTTTGTGTGCACTTTACAAAACAAAACTATGGGGAATAGGAAAATGGACGCCCTGTAAAGCCTTTTCTAGCTCATGAGTAAGCTGAGGAAAATACTGTGTATCTTAAATGCCACATGGAGCAAGACGCTCGTCAGCAGCAGACTGATTGTAGTTGAAAAATTGGTCTATCCAAGTATTTTGAAATACAAATGTAAAATCACCTGCAATTTTCAATACTCACAGGAAATAAAAATGTGGAAGCTGTCTAAAATTTTGGTTTTTGAAGCTTTGATGAGGCAAAAAGACAATAAAACTGGTTCCCATTTAGTTGTGGTGTATATATTATCCTAGGTTAAAGCAGTAATTTTAACCATTGGAAATGGCTACAAATGTTTTCCTAAACTTGGGAGTTGAGGTTTGCTAATTGTTATAGGCCTGATACGTCAGTATCTGTAAGTGGGAGAGAAGTACTTTCACAGTTTTATATTTATAAATGAAGAATTGGGAGAGGTGCAGAGGAAAGTGGACCGAATAGAGTCAGTAGAGCCAGTACTTGGAATCTGGGGATACTTCTTGAAGCTAATGAACTCATGGGTTGGGTAAGAGGGAAGAAGAGAGTCTCAGAGGAACTGACCAGAAGGGGATTAGGTTGTGTGGGGAGGAGTACTAATTCCCAAACCAGGGAATCTGAGTCAGGTTTTGGAGCTGCTGAATGGAGAATACAAGGCAGGGTATGTAAGTATAAAGTTGAGTCTACAGGGGTCCAGTTGATAAAGATCAGGTAATCAAGTTTGACTAAAAGGGCACTTGGAGGCACTGCGAGCTTTTGAGAAAGGGAATACCAGGTTCAGAACAGTATTTTGAGAAATTGGTTCTTATTGCCGTGACAGTTTGCTATGGAAGGAGAAGCTTATGCACATAATTCAGTAACAGTTGTTAAAATGATGCTTTTGTGTGTGTTTTAGAGTTCTTGAGGTGCTTTTCCTTGGAACACTCCTGTGGGGTAGCTTTTATTATTTCCACTTTACATTAGGGAAAATAGAGGTCCAGAATGTTGAGTAACTAGTTCAGGGTCACACAGCTATTTAATAACCATCTTGGAATTCATATACCCTTTCTGCTGCACCTCAGTTTCAATTAAGGGTTTGGACAAGAATTGTTGTAGGATTGGAGAAGGAACAGAGCTGATCGCGTCTTTCTTCTAATAAGAACTGATTTAAAGTATTGGCATAAAACCAAGTAGAACCAAAATTAAAGAGAAAAGTTTTGTTGACGTGGGAAAAAATACGATGAAATTCTTCAGAAATCGTTCAGAAGTTTGTATTGTTCCTACTTGTAATTTCCCTTTATTTTTCTTCCCCTTCTTTGGACTTAAATCTGCAGAAGTTTATCCCATATTTACATTTTTAGGAAAGGAACATCTAACATTGAGTGATTCTGGCAAATGATTCAGTGTTAGTAAACAAAAAGCCAGTAACTGTTTCTTATTTAAATATTATCCCAGCAGATCAAATCTCAGCTGAAATAAAATATTTGAAGCTTTACTTTTCATTTAAAACATAAGGGGTTCTGAGTGGTCTATTAAAAATAGTTACACAGAGGCTCCTGGGTGGCTCAGTGGGTTAAGCCTCTGCCTTTGGCTTGGGTCATGATCTCAGGGTCCTAGGATGGAGCCCCGCATTGGGCTCTCTGCTCGGCAGGGAGCCTACTTCCCCCTCTCTCTATGCCTGCCCCTCTGCCTAATTGTGATCTCTGTCTGTCAAATAAATAAATAAAATCTTAAAAAAAAATAGTTACACAGTTTTAAAACTGTGAGACACTTTAGAAAGCATCTCTAGGTTTAAAATTCCTACACCTTTTTCTACATCTTACCCCTTCCTGCCTACTCATGAGGAAATGGAGATTCATATATATATATTTTTTAATGAATTTAAATGCTGCAAGTTACATTTGTTGATTTTTCTAAAGTCCTGAGAAGTAGGGATTTTTTTCTTTATTTTATAGAAGAGGCAACAAAGACTTGTAGCTCAACAGTGAAGCCAAGAGTCAAATCAGTGCTTTTTGAGTCCAAGTACATGGCTCTTTCCACAGTACGATACTGTGTTTTATTGTTTCAAGACTAGATTATAGAGTGTTAGGTGAGACTTTGGAGATACTCCCTTTACCCTTTCATCCCATAAATGAGCATGGATTCTGGAGTTGGGCTGCCTGGGTTCAAATCTTAACCTTATCATTATAGTAACTATTAATCTTTTGGAGAGAGAGTGTGTGCACATGTGTGTGTGTATGAGTGGGGGCGGGGGGGCAGAGGGAGAGGGAGAGAATCTTAAGCAGGTTCCATGTTCAGCATGGAGCCTGAAGTGGGGCTCGATCTCATGAACCTGAGATCATGAGCTGAGCCGAAGGCAGATAGTGATCCCACACTGCTTACTATAAAGGGATTCTGTGAAGATCAGACAAGTCAGTGTTTATGAAAAGGCATTGTAAACTCTTATTTAAACGATAATCTAATTGTGAAATGCCTGAAGTCTGCTTATTTTGTTACTTTCCTGAGAGGGAACCCATGTACCCTGGCTTGAGTCAGCCATTACTAGAGTTGTTTTGGTTCATAGATCGGGAATAGGTAGGGGTACATCTTCCTTAGAGAGATAAGCATGCGGAGTTTTAGTCTTGTCCTATTTTGGAAGTTCTCTTTTCTTTTTTTCTTTTTTCTTTTTAGAGATTTGTATTTATTCATTAGAGAGAGAAAGAAGAGAAGGAGAGAATGTGAATGGAGAGAGGGCCAGAGGGAGAGGGAGACGTAGACTCCCTGCTGAGCAGGGAGGCCTGCATGGGGCTCGATTCCAGGACCCCGAGATCATGACCTGAGCTGAAAGCAGAGGCTTAACTGATTGAGTCACCCAGGGACCCTGGAAGTTCTCTTTTCATATACCCTGTTCTGGAAGGATTTCTAAACTTCTATACATGGAGTGGGATAAAATTCTTGACATTTTTTTCTCTCTCTAGAAGAACCGGATTAACATTTCCCCATGGGTTCCAGTATGCAGCCGATTGGTACCTGTGTCTTCTACACAGGGACAGTGGGGCAGGGCTCTGTCTGGTACTTTCCAGGTAAGGTTTGTTGTTTCTTTGCTTGGTATGAAAACCTTAGTGTTTATTTGCAAATGTCATATATTTATAGATTAGCCAAACAAATTGTGTGATGGAAAAACCTCATGAGACCACTTCTGGGTCTCTGTGGTGCCAGCTCAGGACTGATTCCTACAGTATGGTGTCTAGGGCGTTGCTTCTAAATACCCCAGCAGTGGAATTTAGCCTAGGATACCATGCTACAGTCTGATGATTTTTACTGTTGGGAATGTTTCCAGATATTCATCTCAGAGTTAACTTAAGTTTTCTTTTTGTAGCCACATTGTGCCACTTTTATTTGGGGTAAGAAATGTTTCTTTTCTTTTTTCTTCTCTTTTCTTTTCTTCTCTTTTCTTTTCATGAACACAAAATCCAAGGAACAATTATTTGAGGCCTTAGTTTACCATTGACCACATGATTCATTACCTTAGACCCTCCTTGAGAGTTTTTTCTCCTGATTTTCGTTAATTATACAAATAATTTAGTAATAAAGGAAATAAAAATCATCCATGACCTCAAACTTGAAAACATCTGGTTTTTTTTCCAGTCCTTATGTGTGTGTGTGCTAATTTTTTCCTTAGATACCTTAACAAATAACCACAGAATTTTATTTTCTGGTGCCCTTTCACTTATTAGAGCAGACATTATTCATGTTAGGTAGATTGCATAATTAAATTTTTTAATGGCTACGTGTTATTCTATTTACTTAGGCCGTGTTTGATATTAAAATCACTTCCAATTTTTTTTTCCATTATAGGCTTAATATAGTTACCATTTTCTTGATATATAGTTTTTAAAATTTTTAATTATTTATTAAATATAATTTACTAGGAGGGTGTACCCTGGGTCGATGAGTATGAGCTGTTTCTCTCTCCATAAGGTTGTTTTAATTTATAGTGCCATCAGCAATGTATATATAGCTAGTCTTTCATTATTACCACCTCTGAATTGGGTGTTTTAAAAAAATTTAAACTAACTGGGTAGAAAATATTATCTTGTTTTGCTTTGTGTTTCTTTGTTTATTTGTCAGGGCTAAACATTTTTCTATGTTTACCAGTTGTAGTCTAGTTTTTAAAAATCATATGCTTGTATCATTTCTCTATCTATGGGAATTTATTTTTCTTACCAGTCTATGTGAATTCCTTCTGTAGCCACTAACTTCTTCATATTTGATGAAATTAAAATATTTTGCTATAAAATTATGTTATATAATTTATGTAAATATACTAAAACAATTTAAAATAGTATAATTCCCTCTAACTAGTGTGTAAGCTTTTCCCTTCTGAGGACACATTTTGTTTGTGCCTGTACTTCCTGGGCTTCTTACTCACCTTGGCACAGAGTAGGCGCTAAATATATGTTGAATGAATAAAGAATATGTCTGTACAGAGGAGGCATTCTACTTTATGTAGTCATGGAGCTATTTCTTTTCAGAGTTGAGGTATGTTCTGTTACTCTTCGTGCATTGGAAAATTTTAATGAAATTTATCATAGAGTTCTAAGTCATTTGTTTTTCTGTGTATATGGGTGGGGGGGTACTCATCATGTGAATCTCAGATTTATGTCTCATTCTTTGAATCAATAAACATTTCTTGAGTACCTAGTATGTACCAGGTACTGTATTAGGTTCCAAGACAGCATTATAGCAATCATCCATGAAATAACTTAGGGTGGTTTATCTCATGCTGACAAGAGGTAATTTCAGCCAGTATAAATAAACTGGTCATTTTGTTGTGCCTCATTGGCACATTTTCCCACTTTGAGGACCCCTGGTTGGAAAAATCTGGTTTTCTTCAGGTACATGTCTGACAGGGAGACAGATTTAGCTCAGAATGGAGAAGAACTTTGTGTTAATTAGAATTGTGGGGTCATGGAATGTGTGGGCTGCATTTTGACATAGTAAGTTCCCTGTTACTGGAAATATTCAGGCAATGGTTAGAAGACTGTGTGTTAAGAGCATGACATAAAAGAATTCATTGGTTGAATGATAGTATCAAATGATCTCTAAGGTAATGTCCAATGCTATAATCCTGTTACTATTTTCAAAAAGCTAGGGACATTATATTCTTATCTCTGTCTTTCTTAAATAACATTTTGGAGTCCTGTCATGCTTTGATGAGTCTACTTTAAAAACATTTTTTTAGGGGGGGACTGGGTGTAGGTTGAGTCTTCTTTTGGTGCAGGTTATTATCCTGGGGTCCTTGGATTGAGCCCTGAGTTGGGCTCCCTCCTTCTCTTCTCCCTCTGCCTCTGCCCCCCACTCATGTTCTCACTCACTCTGCTCTCTCTCTCTCCCCAGTAAATAAATAAATCTTAAAAAAAAATAAAAACAATAAAAAATCTTTTTTAAAATTTGAAATAAATTTACATAAAAGTTGCAAAGATAGTATTTTCATATACCCTTCGCCTAGCTTTCTCTAATGTTAATATCTCCTATAACAATCGTGCACTTATTGAAACTAGGAAATTAACATTGATATACTATCAACTAATCTGTGTAACTTTTATCAGTCTTTTTTCCACTAATGTCCTTTCTTTGGTTCTTCAATTTCAGTTTGTCTAATATTTTCTTGTAATTAGGTTATACATTTTTGGCAAAAGTGATGTTCCCTTCTCCGTGCATGATTACAGGGGATATATGATGCCAATATGTCTTGTTACTGGTGATGCTAACTTTGATCACTTGATTATTAAATTGGTGTCTGTCAGGTTTCCCTACTATGAAGTTACTATTTTCCCCCTTTATAATTAATAAGTACCTTGTGAGAAGATACTTAGAGGCTATGCAGATACCCTGTTTCTCAGCATACTTCTGTTTACTACTTTTAACATCTATCAGTGTTTCTTTTTTTAAGATATATAATATCAATTAATTATTTTAAAAGTTGTGTTTCAAAAAACATAGCATTAAATTTACTATGTTAACCATTTTTAAGGATATAGTTTAGTAGTGGAAAGTATATTCACATTGTTGTATGATGGATCTCTAGAACTTTTTCATCTTGCTAAACTGTAATTCTATACCCATTAAACACTAATTCATCCCACCCCACCCTTGGCAACCACATTTGTACTTTCTGTTTCTATGAGTTAGACTATTTTGGATATACATGTAAGTGGAATCATATAGTATTTGTCCTTTTGTGACTTAATGTTGCTTAGTATAATGTTCTTTTTTAAGGTTTTATTTTATTTTTTTTTTATTTATTTGACAGAGATCACAAGTAGGCAGAGAGGCAGGCAGAGAGAGCAGGGGAAGCAGACTCCCCACTGAGCAGAGAGCCCAATGTGGAGCTTGATCCCAGGACCCTGGGATCACAATCCGAGCCGAAGGCAGAGGCCCAATCCACTGAGCCACCTAGCGCCCCGCTTAGTATAATGTTCTTAAGGTTCATCCATGTTGCAGCATGTGACAGGATTTCACTTTTTTAAGGTTGCATAATTTTCCATTATATGTATATACCACATTTGCTTTATCCAGTTTGATGGGACATTTGGGTTGCTTCCACATCTTGGCTATTGTGACTAATGCTGCACTGATGTAGTGTGTAAATATCTCTTCAGGGTCCTGCTTTGAATTCTTTGGGATGTATACCCAGAAGTGAGATTACTGCATTATGCGGTAATTCTGTTTATGGTTCTTGACTGCAGTAATCGTTCCTGTGATGTTTGTATAATGGTGATTTTCTGTTTCCATCATGATTACTATATTTATTGTTTGGAATTCTACTGTTTAAGGAAGAGCTGTTACTTCTCCATTTATTTATTCAATTATTTATATCAGTATGAGCTCATGGATGTTTATTTCCCTCTATGAGTTGTAATTTGTCTTGCTTATTATTATTTTTATTTATCAAATTGTCCCAGGTTTGGCTCTTAGGAACTCCTTCAAGTTCTTTTCTATGAGCTTTCATCATTTTTGAACATTCTTTATTTCCTAGCACAAGATGTTTCAAGTTCATGTTGTATTTTCTTTGCTTTAGCCCTAGATTCAGCAATTTCTTTAAGGAGCCCTGGTTCCTTTAACTGGAGAATAGTATTTGGAATGTTTGGAAACTCAGAGATTTGTGCTTAGTGCACAGAGTATGTGTCATTGACCTCTACTTGGGTTTTTGGAAGCAGCTTGATATAGGGGAAGGAAGATAGCTCTGAATATGTGTCTAATCCTTTAATGAATTTTTCTTCTTTGGACCTTATTGTCCTCATTTCTAAAGTGGGAGAAAAATCGTATCAGCTTTGCAAAGTTGTGAGATAATTTGAGTAAAACATCAAGCATATAGGTGTGAGGCATATAGGAGATCTTCAATAAATTGTAATTGCTGTTTTTGTTGCTATATGTATGTTGATGCTACTTGGGTAAATTTTATCCTCACTATGTAAATTGAAACTTAAAAAAAGAAAATTGTCCTAAACTACCTCAAGTTGCAAGCTTTCCCTGGGTCTTAGTTTCCTCATCTGCGAAATGAAAAGGTTGGACTTAGATCTTTGAGATTTCTTCCAGCTCAAGTGTTGTTATTCTGAGTTACTCCTTAGTTCTTCAATTGCTTTTTCTCCAAGCTAAACAACCTCAATTCATTTTAACCTTTCCACTAGGACCTTTTATTCATCTCTTTGATCATTCCTGTGGTTCTTTTCTGGATCTTCTCCAGATCGTCCTTCTATTTAAAAAAAAAAAAAAGACACAGAAAAACCCAGTAACAAAAAAGCCATTAAAAAAAAATTGACCTAAGTTTTATTGAGTGCCGACTCCATGCCCAGAATGATATTGAGCAATGGGGCAGTATAAGATGGACTGTTTGCTGGTAGAGCTTACAGTTTTGCTAAAGGGACCAGTTAATGCATACCGTGGTAGTCCAGAATCGCTGGAGTCCTTCCTTCCTTTCCTTTTTTCCCCCCCCTTCTCTTCCGTCCCTCAGACCGTCCCTCCCTTCCTTCTTTCCTTCCTTCCTTCCTCCCTCTTTCAGGTCAGGAAGGTCTCTTTACTTTCAGAACCTTCCTGAAAGGGGGAAAAAAAAAAAGGTCAAATCTTACATTTATTTTAACGAAAGACTGCCTGCATAAGAGTTTATCATTGGAGTTGTCTGGAACAGGTTCTATTTCTTGTGTAGTGAGTCTTTCTGTTCTCCATAAGACCATGAGCTGCTTGAGGATAGGGATTGTTTGTATCCTAAAACCTCACACAAAGACTAGCATATTGTGGGCATTTAATTAAGGTTGGGTAAATGAAGGATGTATACATGGCATAGATAAAGACAAGAAGGAAATAATAAATAACCATGTAAATGGTTGGGTTTGTTCATTCAACAAATATTTGAGTGTTTCCCATATCCAGCACACTATATTTCATTCAGGTAATATGCCTAGTTTCTACCCTCATGGATCTTTTCCGTAGTGGTGATAGGAAATAAGCAGGTTCCAGAAGTACATAGTTGGACATTATAATGTGTACTATGAATGAAATGAACAGGCTACTGCTAGAATAGAGAATAATGGGATTATAAGAAACTATTTTAGATAAAATGGTCAGAGAAGTCCTCTTTGAAAAAGTGACATTTGAGTATTTCAGGGTATTTTTTTTTTTTTTTTAACAAGAAGTTGTTTATTGGTATTTTTTCAGATTAAAGAAAGGAAAAATTGATGTCTTTAAAGGTCAAGGGAATCTTTTTTGGGGGGCAAGAACAACAAATAGTAAATGTGTGTATTTATAACTATGTGTAGGTATGCGGAAACTAGGTGTTGTTCTTGGTACTAATACTTAGATACTTAAGTAGTTCAAGTAGTGTTAAATGTTAGCTCATGAATAATGGTTAGAACAGAAATAGAGCAGTTGGTGAGACAGTCACACAGGAATCCATTGGGTTACTCCTGGAGCTATGGGAGAAGAGAAGGATCATGTAATCTAGTTAAAGAGAATTTGCCCCAAAGCACAGCTAGTTGAAATTCTTGTCAGTTGTTTTTTGAACCTGTTTGAGTGCTTTGTGTTCTAGATAAACCATTATATTGGTATATGTAATGTAATGGGAGGTGTTCTGTGATTGATCTGTTTTTTAAAGCCTGCATAATACCTATGAATTAAAGCATAAGGGTCCTTGGCACTGACCGGGAAAATCCTAATTTTTTAATATCCTTATTTGAAAAGAAAAGTAAATAATAACTCAATTAGAAATTCTGTTTTTCCCTCATTAGGATTAAAGAAAAAAATCATTTCATTTCATGTTTTCCCTCTCTTCTTGGGATAAACCACAATTGAAGGGGTAACCCTCCTTCTGCTTCCTCACCGTTTTTTTGGTAAAGGTAATAAAACATTACTGAGAATTTGGAAACTATTCCTAAATTCATCCATAATTCTATTAACTTAACAAAATAACTCTTTAATTTCTGTATGTTTCTTTCTAGAGATGCCCATATACATTCATGTGTCTACCTATAATTTTATACATGTAAGTGTTTTCATGTTGTAGCAATAATGAGCTTTAATGTAAACTCTGGACTTTGAGTGATAGTGATGTGTCAGGGTAGGTTCATCTGTCATAAGAAATGTCCTGTTCTGCTGGGGGATGCTGATAGTGGAGGATGTGAGTATATGAAGAAGGGGTTTATGGGAGTTCTCTGTACTTCTGCTTAGTGTTGCTGTGAACCTAAAACTGTTTTAGAACATAAAGTGTATTTAAAAAATCTCAATGATTACCTGATTTTTCTATTGAGTGACTTTACTGTAATTTAATTAACCATCTTATTGGACTCCCCCACTCCCCCCACCAAGTTTTCACTCTTGTGAATAATGCTACACTGAGGCTCTCTTACATGAAGTTTTTTCCCCTTGGGAATTTATTTTCAAAACTGTGTTTATTGGTCTTGATTTTATTTCCAACCTAATAGCGTTAATGGTGAATATTAAAGAATAAATATTAAATATATGTTAAGGCACTTAGCATTGTACCTGGCATATGATAGTTGTAAATTGTGGCTATTTTATTGCCCAAGTGCATTCAAGTGCAATGAGAACATAAAAGGAAGGCAGTTCTGATCTGAACAACAATGATGTTGGTGATGATGGAAGCTTCTATTTATTGAGTATTTTTGAAAGGTACTTTACATGTGTTATCTTCTTCAGTCCTCCCTACAACTGAGATTCAGTAAGTCGCTCATGGCCACCCAGCTTATACGTGGCAGAAGCAGGCTTAATTTTTATTTTTAAAAAAGAATTTATTTATTTATTTGAAAGAGAGAGAATGAGAGAGAGAGATCATGAGAAGGGAAAGGGTCAGAGGGAGAAGCAGACTCCCCGCCTAGCTGGCAGCCTGATGCGGGACTTGATCCGGGGATTCCAGGATCATGACCTGAGCCGAAGGCAGTCGCTTAACCAACTGAGCCACCCAAGCGCCCCAGAAGCAGGCTTTAAACTTAAAATTGACTGTTAAGGGGCGCCTGGGTGGCTTGGTGGGTTGGGCCTCTCTGCCTTCGGCTCGGGTCATGATCTCAGGGTCCTGGGATCGAGTCCTGCGTCGGGCTCTCTGCTCCGTGGGGAGCCTGCTTCCTCTCTCTCTGCCTGCCTCTCTGCCTACTTGTGATCTCTCTGTCAAATAAATAAATTTAAAAAATCTGTTTAAAAAAAAATTGACTGTTAAGAGTCTTTTTCCCCCCATCTACCGCACTGCTGCCAATGTTTAGGTAGGTCTTTATTACAATTCTAGTTCCTAGAGTTGCCCCAGATTTATTTAGTTCCAGGTTTCCAGGGCCAAATCCTTTTATTTGTTCAGGTATCCAACAGATGTTTATTGAGTACCTACTGCATACCAGACACAATTTTAGGTGCCCATCTCGGATTCATTTGGTGATCAGATCACCAGGAACTAGGTTGGAAGGATTCTATGATCTTTACTTTGAAGCAGCTCTTCTCAGAGTAACCATCCAAGTGAATGCTCTCTGTTGCTTACGTCTATTTTTTTTTTTTTAAATCTCCCAGTGGCCTCAGATGAGCCAGTCCCTGGAATGTGGTGGATCAGAACAGATTCCTGGGATAGATGTTCAGGGGAGTAGGAAGTATCACACCACAAGTAAGGTGAGAATTATTAGTATTTTCTACATTTATAGACTGCTTTCACACAGGTATTCTTATTTGCTTTCCTTCCCCCTTTTTTTTTTAAGATTTTATTTATTTATTTGATAGAGAGAGATCACAAGTAGGCAGAGAGGCAGGCAGAGAGAGAGGAGGAAGCAGGCTCCCTGCTGAGCAGAGAGTCCGATGCAGGGCTCCATCCCAGGACTCTGGGATCATGACCTGAGCCGAAGGCAGAGGCTTTAACCCACTGAGCCACCCAGGTGCCCCCAAGTATTCTTATTTGAACCTTAGCAAAATTGTTAGCTGGATGAGGCAAGGAATTTTATTGAATACAAATGTGAGTCTCATGGAAATGAAGTGATCTGCCCAAGGTCACAAGGATAAGTGACAGACCAACTGAATATTTGAACCTAAGGCTTCTGATCCTGTGTCCTATATTTCTTCTGTTGTACTGTCTTGCTTGGAAAACACTTTAGAGAAAAAAGTTGTTACAGATTTTTCATATGTTAAAAGTAAAAGTAAAGATTTTTATATGTTAAAACATACGTTATCTGTTTAAAGTAGTATTTAACTTGGAGAATTTCTTATAGCCTGCCTTCGTTTGGAGAACTTAGCATTAGAATAGGTTTTTCTGGGGTGCCTGGGTGGCTCAGTGGGTTAAAACCTCTGCCTTCAGCTTGGGTCATGATCCCGGGGTGCTGGGATCAAGCCCCGCATTGAGCTCTGCTCAGCGGGGAGCCTGCTCCCCACCCCACCTCTCTGCCTGCCTCTCTGCCTACTTGTGATCTCTGTCTGTCAAATAAATAAATAAAATCTTAAAAAAAAATAGGTTTTTCTTGGAGTTTATTTGCAAACTACAAGATTCATAAAATGTGGTATACTAAAAATACAAGTTTAGGAACATTTATTCACTGCTTGCTTTGGTTGGTTATGATTCTGAATGACTTTTGACTGCTTTCAGACAGTAGTCTTCTTTCCTTTTCCTATTATTTTAAAACAGAGCATTCTGCTTCTCAGAATTCTTCTCTGGGAGATGAGGGCCAAGATTTCCTTTTAAAAGTACTCTTTTCCATAGAAGTTTTATTCTCATAGCCCACATCAGTCATTTCCTAGACATGGGTCCATAGGCATATAGTCAGTGAGGTGGCTCTGAAGTTTGAAGGACACCAATTAGAGTTCCAGATGTGTTGGTACTGAGTGATAAGATGCCCAGAAAAAGAAGAATTAAAAATTCTAGGTGAAAAAAAAAATCTAAGCAATAAAAAATACCCTTATATCTAATAAGAAACAAAAGCATTCTTTTTTGGATAATTATTTTGGGGGGCATCTGTGTGGTACAGTCTGTTAAGTGTTTGACTCTTGGTTTTGGCTCAGGTTGTGATCCTCAGGGTGGTGAGATCAAGCTCCACCTCAGTGCTCAGCAAGGAGTCTGCTTAAGACCTTCCCTTTGGGGGCACTTGGGTGGCTCAGTTGGTTAAGCATCTGTCTTTGGCTCAGGTCATGATTCCAGGGTTCTGGGATTGAGCCCTGCATGGGGCTCCTTGCTCAGTGGGGAGTCTGCTTCTCCCTCTTCCTCTGCTCTTCCCCTCCCCCTGCTCATGCTCTCCCTCTCAAAAACAAAACAAACAGGGGCGCCTGGGTGGCTCAATGGGTTAAAGCCTCTGCCTTCAGCTCAGGTCATGATCCCAGAGTCCTGGGATCGAGCCCCGTATGGGGCTCTCTGCTCAGCAGGGAGCCTGCTTCCTCCTCTCTCTCTCCCTGCCTCCCTGCCTACTTGTGGTCTCTGTCTATCAAATACATAAATAAAATCTTAAAAAACAAAAAACAACAAAAAATACTTTTCTTCCTCTGCCCCTCAAAATAAATAAATCTTAAAATTTTTTTTTTTGCAACTAATTTTGTCCCTTTCTTTTTGATGAAATAGCTTTCTACTACCAAGGATTCCCCACAGCCTGTTGAAGAGAAGGTCGGTGCCTTCACGAAGATAATAGAAGCTATGGGATTTACAGGACCTTTGAAATACAGTAAATGGGTAAATTCTTTTTAAATTCTTCTCATTTTCTTTTTGGGCTTTATGCCTTCTGCTCCTCATAGTTTTTTTGTTTGTTTGTTTGTTTGTTTGTTTTTTAAAGCTTCTGCTTTGCTTTTGTGAAATTCATGCATTATTTTGAGAGCTTCAGAATGTGTTGTGTCCCTGCCGCCCCATTTCGAGTCAGATCTATGGAACGTGTGGGTCTGGAGTATTCTGTTCCCTTAACCTGATTCCTTAAAAGTATTTCAGCACAAGCTAAGCCAATAAAACTGGGCTTTCCGGGACGCCTGGGTGGCTCAGTTGGTTAAGCAGCTGCCTTCGGCTCAGGTCATGATCCCAGCGTCCTGGGATCGAGACCCGCATCGGGCTCCTTGCTCTGCAGGGAGCCTGCTTCTCCCTCTGCCTCTGCCTGCCATTCTGTCTGCCTGTGCTCGCTCTCTCTCTTTCTCTCTCTCTCATAAAAAAAAAAAATCTTAAAAAAAAAAAAAAACCCCAACCCCCCCCCCCCCAAAAGAACTGGGCTTTCCAGGCTCTTGCTGTGTGATATGCTATACAAATGAGTTCTAAGGCAGTGGATGGGCAAAGTGTTCTGATGGATAGCATTCTTAAGGAAATGTTACTCTCTGATGAATCCATATTCATAAGTGATTTTTTTCACTAGGTCATTGTAGTGACTTTTGTTAAAATTTTACTAATAATCATTTTTAAATTAATCAATTTTAAGATTTATTACAATTCTTGGGGCGCCTGGGTGGCTCAGTGGGTTAAAGCCTCTGCCTTCGGCTCAGGTCATGATCCCAGAGTCCTGGGATTGAGCCCCACATCCGGCTCTCTGCTCAGCAGGGAGCCTGCTTCCTCCTCTCTCTCTCTCTGCCTGCCTCTCAGTCTACTTCTGATCTCTGTCTGTCAAATAAATAAATAAAATCTTTAAAAAAAAAAAAAAAGATTTATTACAATTCTTACGATGGAGGGAGATTTGCTAGCTATGTCATTCCTAGTCAAGTCTTGGCCTAGCATGTTATTTGCTTTATAGTTGTTGCTATAAATGAATGAATGTCTTCTGTGCATCAGGTGCGTATTGCCCCTGGGTTTTATAAGTGCCTCTAACCAATTAAAGTAATAAAATATTAGCCCAATGTGTCTCCTGGTGCTAGCGTTTCTCTAACTTTATAGCAGAAATGCCTTTTAATGTTTTTCAAGGTTGCTAGAATGTTGGATAAGCCTAATCAGTCATACGTTATATAGCCATCAAAACAAGTCAACACAAAGCAGTCTAGGGAGGACTTTTCTAGAAAACTTCGTAGCTTTGCCACAAATGATCAAATAATTCCAATTATACCATTTTAACAGGATGGATTAAAATTAGAATTTCAGTTTTGTTACAGACTTTACTTGTAGTTTCTCTTTGCAATGTCTGGTTCTCTTCCTAACAATTCTCACTGCAGCAAGTGTAGCTTCTCTCTATAATCTCTTTTTTACATAAATTCTGAAAAGCTAATGGTGATTCCACAAACATTTTGTTTTTAAGGGGCTTTAGAAAGTATAGAAGGTAACACATACACAGGTAATGATGTTCTTGAGACTCTAAGATTATGAAGTGCCTTCTTAATCGTCAGTGAAATATTAGTTATATTCATCAAAGTTATCTTTTTTATATCTTAATCTTTTGGCAAATGATAATCATTGATATATTTGGTAATGTTTTTAACAAGAATCCTTTTTCTTATGAGAAGGTTTGTGATTATGGCATTTAAAACTTAAAATATGTGTTTTGTTTGAAAATTAGAAATTAAGAGAAAAGAGAAATGAGAGCAGAAAGAAAAAAAAGGGAAAAATTTACTGTTTTATTCATTTCTTGATGGTTGAGTTCCACTTTGTTGCTACCATTGCTTTGTCTAGTCTGTTTTTTTATGATTCCAGAGGGAAAGTTGGCTACCATTTGGAGGATTACTAAATCATCAGGAAAATTTCTTCACTGTTGTAGTTTAAGTTAGCCTTTGATTTTTCTTGGTTCCTTTGCGACTTCAACTAAGTACTTAATATTTGCATTTTAAAAGGCTTTATGATGTGCAGTGTCTACTTTCGTAACCTTTATTTTTAAATTTCTGACATCAAAACATCAAACATGACATTCTAGTATAATTTCGGTGGGAAACATAGGTATAACTTTACATTTGGAAAGACTGCAAGCCCTGGGTGCCTGGGTGGTTCAGTTGGTTAAGTGTCTGCCTTTGGCTTGGGTCATGATCCAGGGGTCCTGGGATTGAGTCCCGCATTGGGCTCCCTGCTCAGTGGAGAGTCTCCTCTCCCTCTGCTGCCTGCTCTCTCGTTCTCTCTATTTTAAATAAGTAAATAAATAGAAAGAAAGAAAGATATATCGATTGCAAACCCTTTTTGGTAAATTTGACTCAGATATCTGATCAGGCTCTTGGATTATACTGGAAAGATCTTTAAGTTTTGCGTTTTTACATGTCTTTCATTAGGGAGTAAAATATGTGCTTGACAGCAGTATCAACCATCTCCCCCATTTTTTTCTGTAACATTTTCATATGTACTTTAATTTTTCTTTTAGATTCATATTTAGGAATTTAAATGTAGCTTTTCCTTAACCTGTTTGTCTTGAAATAACCAGTCTTGGGACACCTGGGTGGCTCAGTGGGTTAAGCCTCTGCTTTCGGCTCAGGTCATGATCTCAGGGTCCTGGGATCGAGTCCCGCATCGGGCTCTCTACTCGGTAGGGAGCCTGCTTCCCCTTCTCTCTCTCTGCCTGCCTCTCTGCCTACTTGTGATTTCTGTCTGTCAAATAAATAAATAAAATCTTAAAAAAAAAAAGAAATAACCAGTCTTTTCCATTATCTTTATGTAGCAATATCAGACAAGACAAGGACATTTCCCATGTTCAATTGCATGTCAAATAGGCAGTTTCCAGATTAGCATAAAGCCAAGAAATGATTTCTGTTCTGGAGGACACTGACAAACTGGAATGTATTCAGAAGTGGGCAGTGGCGGGCACCTGGGTGGCTCAGTGGGTTGTTGAATGAAGAGTGGTTGAAGGAAATAGGGATGCCTACCCTGGAAAAGAGAAGACATGATGGTTCTTCTCAAGTATTTGTCAAAAAAAAAAAAAAAAAAAAAAGAAGAAAAGAAAAGACTTAATCTAAGTAAAGTATTCCACTGGGCAGTGGACTTTTCATGAATGTTACATGAAGCAGATTTACATTCAATAAAACAAAAGTCTAACAAGAACTGTCCTTCAGGGGGATAGGTAACCTCCCGAGGTCATTGGACTTGTTTGAACAGTGGCCCAGATGGTTGACTGTGAATCAAGAATGCTGTAGAAGGAATTCCAGTACAGAATAGAAGGTTCAGATGATTTCAAAGCCCCTTCAACTCTCACAGAGCTGTTAGTGCAGACCTTTTACTATATTCATTTTTCATCTTGTAAGATGGCACAAGATGCAGTAGTCAGTGGGAGAGCTGATTTTCATTTCTTAAAGCTGCCTGAGGTGCTTGTGTTTTCATCAGAAACACTGATGAAGTCTTCCAGAGTTACAATGAAATAAACATGAAGTCTTCTGAGAACCAGAACAATTTGTATTGACTGGGTGGAATTTAGTGCACCTACCTCTTTAACTTATATTAATGCATGAGTCCTTGAAGAAATTCTTTCCCCAAGTTGTTATTTCCAGTCCCTCTGTGATGGTCTTAGGGGACTTGCTTTAGACATTTGTCCAGGAAAATGGCTCACCCAAGTATAAAGGCTTGGCTTCACTGCAGGAAAAGTGAGGAACTATAAAATGCTCCTGATTGCCACATTATGAGCAGTGTATAAATACACTGGTGGTCTGGTGAGGTCTTCATTATTTGTAATGGATGCTTTCTTCATGAACATGTTGTGGGGGAAAGCCTTCTTCAGGGAAGATTTGGGTCTTGGTGGCAAATCTGCCTTTCTTAGGTAGAATAATTAATGAACCTACAGGACTCTCTTTATGTGAGGATCTGGAGGAAACTGTGGAGTTAGAAAAAAAAAATCAAGAAACAGGCCATTAGAAATTTTATTTAAAATTGTAAATATGTTGACATTTATATACCAGTACCCACATTTGACAAATATTAATTTTTGCCATATTTGCTTTAGTTTTATTTTTTCCAAGATAAACTTTTACAGAAAGTAAACTAGCCCATTTCTCCTTTCTTCTCTTTCCCCACCAAGATAATTACTGTTCTAAAGTTGGTTTTTGTCATTCCCTTGTACATTTTTTATCTTTTACCACTCATATATTATCCATAAACAACATATATAATATATTGTATTAAGGAAAACTATCTAAGCAGTATCTCACTTTTCAACCTGTTTTTATTAGTCAACATTATGTCTTTGAGTGGAGATCTGATTTTTTTTTTCATTTCAACTGCTGAATAGCTAAACATTGTATAATTAAACTATAGCTTAACTATTCCTCTACCAAACACAGTTGTTTTAGCTCTTTCATAATGACAGTACCTTTTAAATTGTGCGTGAGTTTCTTGAGAGAGAGAGAGAGATGGAGAGAGAGAGATGGAATTGCTGGGTACTAGTCTATGAGTATTTTTAACTGTATTAAATTATATTCATGACTTGTTTTATCAGTTTATATGTCCATCAGGGTTTAAAGGTTCAGAATTATTTCCAACACTTGATACTGTCAGACTGTCTCATGTTTACCAATTAGATGGTGTGATATAGTATTTTTTATTTAGTTTGCATTCCTCTGGTTACTAATAAAGTTGAGTGTCTTTTCCTATGTTTACAGGCAAAAAAGAAAAAAAATTTTCAATGTGTCTATAGTTGAGGTAGGCTGTAAGCTTCGTGAAGGCTGGGGTTTTTTACTTCATCGTTCGCTTCTTTCTTCCTGATGTCCAAATCCACATCAGGTACTGAGTTAGGTACTCAATAAACTATTTGTTCACTGAAGTGAAGAGGTAACAGGAGTCCTTAACTCCCTGCCTGAGGATAGAAGTAGGGTGGTCAAAACCAAAGCATTAGGATAATGATACTAGGATGTCATTAGTTTGATCATGGTACGGACCAGTACTCCCCAAAATGTGTTCTGTGTCAGATACTTCCTAGAACTGCAGATGTTAACGAAGTTAAACAGGCTTCTTTTTCAGCCTGCTGATACGGTGAATTACACTGATTGATTTGTGAATGTTGAATCTGCTTTGCATTTCAGGAATAAATCCCATTTGGTTGTGATTTATTGTCCTTTTAAAATATTGCTGAATTTGATTTGTTAGTATTTTGTTAAGGATTTTTGCATCTAAATTCATGAAGCCTGTAGTTCTATAGTTTTATTTTCTTCTAATGACTTTGGTTTTGATATCAGGGTAATATTGGCCTTATAGAAAGAGCTAAGAAGTGTTCTTCCCTTTTGTTTTCTGGAAGAGTTTATGTAGATTTCATAGCATTTCTTTAGATGTTTGGTAGAAACATTGAGTGATGTTGCCATTGAGCATGGAGTTTTCTTTGGAGAAGGCTTTTTTTTGTTGTTGCAAATCCCATTCCTTTAGTAGATAATAGGACTATTCATGTTATTTATTCTAGGGAGTTTTGGTAGTTTGTGTTTTTTTCCAAGAAATTTGTCCATTTTCTCTAATAATTGTATCTGTTGTCCTAAAGGTGTTCATAATAGTCCCTTATTATTTTATGAATATCTCTAGGATATGTTGTGATAACTTCTCTGATTCTGGTAATTATTATCTTCTCTGTTTTTTCTTTATTCCTTGATCAGTTCTGTCAACACTTTATCAATTTTACTGATGTTATTAATGAACTGGCTTTGGGTTCTTAGATTTTCTGTGCTATTTTTCTGTTTCTAATTTTATTGATCTCTGTTCTTTATTATATCATTCTTTCTGCTTGCTTTTAGGTTTAATTTGCTCTTTTTAGTGTCTTACCATAGATTTTGTTTAAAGTGGCTTTGAATGCTGATTCATACCCATGTAGATAGATGTTTTTCAGTTGTTATATGTTTATTCTGTTTTCCCCTATATGAGCTTTACTCTGAAAGCCTTGAAAACCGGACAGACCTCAAATTAGCAAAGAAAAAATCTTAATTACAATTAGAGACATAATCCTTCTCTAATTTATTATGGGTTCTTCTGCCCATTAGAGACACTGCTGTTCTGACCCTAGAGTGTTTGAGAAATGAGCATGATATAGTGTTGGTTATAGTATTTTTTGGTGAATTTGAACCTTAATAACATAGCTTTACTAAATTCTAGATTGTTTTTTCTTCAGTTGCTATTTCATTCTCCGTTTTTGCATTTTTTTAGTCTGCATATTTGAGTTTGTAATTCTCTATCATTTTAAGAAAATATTAGCTGTTGTAAGACTTTTGTGGTTGGACTAATTTATTTAATTGTATCCTTCAGGAAATATTTTGAAAGTTCTTAGAAAATCTTCCTTACTTTAGCACTGAGTTGGTCTTCAGATCTACAATTTAACTCTTAAAAGAATTTATTTTTCACTTTCAGATTTATTTTTATGGAGGCATAATGTACATATAGTAAAATGTACAGATCTTAGGTATACAGTGAATAAATTAAAACCACCACTCAAGTCAAGATTCTAAGAGAATTCTTAGTGCTTTGGGAAGTAGTAAAATTTTGATCCTTTTACTATATTTTGCATTCGCTGAAAACCCTTAGTGGTAAGCACAGCCTTCTCTTAATCAGCAAACTATAAAACTAGGGAAAATATAGAAAAAAATGACTCTTTCCCCAAGGTGTAAAAAAGACATATAGAATAGATAGTAGTGCTTCTGAAGTAAGGTTGAAGGATTGAGGGGGTTTTTGGTTTGTTTGTTTGATTTTGGTCATAGAATGGGTAATTTTTTAATAGAAGGGGTTTCAGATTATAAAGAGTTAATGTGAGTGATGCTGAACAGTGATTTAGAGGCTCAAATGTGATGAAGTAAGTTTGAATTAAAGGAGAGATTTCATATAAATAAATATTGGAAAAATCTTTTTGACATTTTGATGCTAACTCATAAAATGTGAAAATTGTGTGAAGTCTGTGAATGGTTAGCTTTAAGAAAGAAATAATCTGTGTTGGTTTAGCTATTAAATTTGCCTAGAGACAGGTTTGGACTCATCCTCCTGGTTGAACAAATATAAGATGTTACGACTACATCTACTAGCACTGGAACATACTTGGTCATATCTTGAGTTTGGTTTTATTTTTATTTTTTTGTCTAGAAGATTAAGATTGCGGCCCTGCGCATGTATACTAGCTGTGTGGAGAAAACTGACTTCGAGGAATTCTTTCTAAGTAAGTTTACTGTTTTTGATAGTTCTGAAAAGGAAAATCAATCTACTTTTCATGGGGTGCCTGGTTGGCTCAGTCGGTAGAGCACGTTACTCTTGATCTTGGGGTTGTAAATTCGAGTCCC
This sequence comes from Lontra canadensis, assembly GCF_010015895.1. Taxonomy (NCBI): domain Eukaryota; kingdom Metazoa; phylum Chordata; class Mammalia; order Carnivora; family Mustelidae; genus Lontra; species Lontra canadensis. Next base: position 538,555 of record NW_022631010.1, read on the forward strand.
ATGTTGGGTGTAGAGATTACTTAAAAATAAAATCTTAAAAAAAAAAACCACCTATTTTTCGTTTTTATGACTGGGTCAGTTTTGAGTCACTAGTGAAACAATTTTTCCTGTACAAAAGTGTGTAATAAAAGCTGCTTATTTTTCTCTTTTAATAGAATAAACAAGGGCAAAAAACCCTATAAGTAAGACATTTTAACAAGTTAGAAAAAAGAAGAAACCAAAAATTTGTCTAGTACTTTGACATTTTCCACACGTGCATCTTTTTACATATGAGTACTCATAGTAAACAAATCCTGTTTACATTCTGGATGTTGTACTTAGCATTTTGGGTGAAGTGAACTTTTTGCCAGTCATTCCTCTTTTATTTCTAGTTTTTAATTGTTTTGGTTGATGCCTAATGATTGTTTTCTTTCTGTTGAAGGATGATTGGGTCAAAGGTATATATACATACACACACACACACACACACATAATTTTATTATTTATATCCCATTGAAAGTAAATTGTTTTCCAAAGGGGTTTTGCTGGTTTAGATCATCACTGTCAGTTGATTATAGTGACATAGTATTCATTTTGATGCTGTCAACTGTTTAGTTACAAATAAAGTTAGTCAAGCAGGTACTTTTAAAGTAATTGAGAAAGTTGAAGCTGTTTCTAGTTCTACAGATTTTGGAAAGAAATGTGTGCTGTGCACATCTGTGGTTATAGCCATTATCCTGAAAGCCACAAACACTTGACTGTGTATACTTGATAGTTTTCATGGATAGCAAATATTTGCATAGAATTATGTTAATAATAAGGAAGATAGCTAGATGCAGTTTGGATTATTTAATAACTTTTGGTTTTTAAAAACCAAATGCAAGTTGTTTTGGTGATTTTATAATTTCAGCAGATCGATGTTATGTTAGAAACTTAAAATACATACCCTACTGAGTTGTAATCCTGATTTAGTGTCTACCTTCTGTTTATTATTTACTCATAGGGACAAAAGTAAACTTTCTTGCTTCTTTTTAATCTCTAAAAAATTCTCATTTAGGAGAAATTAGTCTGAAAGGAGAAAATATTCTTTATCTATTTCATGAAGAAACTATTAATATTTGAAGCTGGATTTTTCCTAAGTGATTTCTGGAATCCATCTCCCCAAGTATTTTTCATCAGATCTTTTTAAAAGTTCATCCTCAGATATCTGTTTAATATTTGATTCTATAAATAACTAATAAATTTATAATTATTTGAAATGATGTTTACTAGTTATCCTTGTCTTAGCCAGTCCTCATTATTGAAGATCCTTGAGTTAATATTATAAATTGAATACTGAGATTATTGTATGTTTAAGGTAACATATCATGTTTCAATTTATAATTTGTTGTTAACTACTAATAAAAATAAAAGTTTATACAAATTATTACCATTACATGCTGATCACATTTACATGGTGTGCTTTTACATTTGGCTCATTTAGGGGTTACAAAACCTTGTAGGATAGGAAGGACTTGTATTCTTGTTTTCATTTTTATTTTCTTTTCAGAAGCAGTTGTAACTTAAAGGCAAAGTGATTTCCCAAAGTTGCTTAGCTTGATCCTATGTTGTTTGGCTTAAAGGCCAGGAATTTTTTCACTATAACATATGACCTGTGAAAGAATGTAATTCCAAATTAGAAATTATAATTCATTTTAATATATTTATATGTTATTGTTTTTAAATAAGAACTATTCCTAGGAGGTATTCTATTAATATTACTAATTGATGTTTACATATATTAGAGTATGTTCACCTCAATAAACTTTGTTCTAGCTTTGCCCTTTGAAGTTGTTACCTGGAGAGGCAGCACATTTTGGTGATACCACTCTTGCTTATGGTTTTTTAAGACCCAGTTTAAGAATTGCCTTTTAGGGGCACCTGGATGGCTCAGTGAGTTAAGCCTCTGCCTTTGGCTCAGGTCATGATCTCAGGGACCTGGGATCGAGCCCTGCATCGGGCTCTCTGCTCAGCGGGGAGCCTGCTTCCCCCGCCCCCGCCTGCCTCTCTGCGTACTTGTGTTCTCGCTCTGTCAAATAAATAAATAAAATCTTAAAAAAAAAAAGTATTGGCTTTTAGACTTACAGCTTGTTCATTTGTATTAATGCTCTAGTGTGGTCCATCTTTGTTGTTGTTGGGTAGATTAAATTTTAAAATGAAACCAAAGTGGTTCTGAACTGTGGCTAGGAATAAAAAATGGAGCCAATCTGAAAAATACGATTTGGAGGCAGATAAATATCTATGAAACAATGAGACTTGCTTGCATCTTCTAAAGAAAGGTTCTAAAGAGTAGGCCAGGCAGGTTTGGGGTAAAAGAAGAGAATATATATATCACTTCCCAAGATTACACTTTTAAAGTGGCTGTTGCCTTGGATTTTTGGTATTTTAGGGCTTGACTTTTAGAGTCCTGAGCATTCAGTAGTTTTTAAAAAGGATAGAGAGGGCGCCTGGGTGGCTCAGTTGGTTGAAAGCTGCCTTCGGCTCAGGTCATGATCCCAGAATTCTAGGATCGAGTTCCGCATCGGGTTCCCAGCTCCTTGGGGAGTCTGCTTCTCCCTCTGACCTTCTCCTCTCTCATGCTCTCTCTCACTCATTCTCTCTCAAATAAATAAATAAAATCTTAAAAAAAAAAATAAAAAAAAATAAAAAGGATAGAGAGGCTTAGGTAGCTCAGCACTCTCATCCTTACTCTTCCAAAAAAATGAGGCCAGTGTTAATTCCTGAAGATTGTGTAAGAATGAGTTGTGAGTAGCCCTATAGCCTCTTGGATCGGCCCCCATAAAATGTCCAACTCTCTATCATCTCAGAGCCAACGTGTTCAAAGGTCTTGATCCAGTGACCTCAACCTTGGGGATTCTGACTGGTGAGATTTATGGCCCCCTGTTGTTTCCAAGATGTTCTGATGGTGTATTCCATTTGTGGCATCAAGGAGTGTAACCTCTGTGAGAATGCAGTGGTTTGCTAACTGGTCTTTTGGAGATCAGTTCTGTTATGAGGAGCACTTTGGAACAGATGGGGCCAATCAATAAAGTTTGTGTTGAATTCCATACTGAAATTCCGTTCTGTATGAAAACTGTTTTGTCTTTAGCTCTTAAGAGACTTAATACCTTGGAGAGGAGTTTCCTTAATAAGTTCTGAGTCAGTGATTGAGGTTCATCATTTTATTGACTCAGTCTTAAATAGTGCGCTATTTAAGATATTTTAAACCCTACTGTTTAAATAATTCACCGAGAAACAATAGTAAATATTTATTGAGTGCCTATTAAATATTAACATTTTGCTAAACATTTCATAGGCCTTATCTCATTTAATCCTCACAAATCCCTATAAGGTAGGTTCTCTTGTTCTCCCCATTTTTACAGAGATGACATAGGCACTGAGAAGGCTAAGTAACTTTACCTAGAGTCACGTAGTAAGTAAGAGGTACAGTCAGGGTTTTGAATCGGGAGGTCTGACCTGGAGGCTGCATTAAACAAACAACTGTGTTAATCCTGCCAATCCATAACAGTGATGAATTATTTAATTTTATCCAGCTTGATATTGAGGAAGAAAGTACCTAGCCTCAGGAAATAATGCGCCAAGCGTGTATTGGTGAAAGAGTGTGATCTTGACAAAAGGCAGTAACAGATTTTAACTTCGACGTGCTTAAACACAGTTTTTTGAGCTGAAGATCTACTCTGTTTTTGTGATGCTTATGGTCATTCAGTGGTCTTACTTCTCAGGGCTTTACCCTGTGGGTTTCTGTTCTGGCTCAGCTGGGTACAGGGAGTCCGTATGCCAGCTCTTTTCCCATCGTTAGCCCTGAGCCGACCCCCAGGATGGAAAATTGTGACCCAAGTCCAGCTGCTGGCCTGTCTGTCTGTCTGTGCTTTCCAGCCCAAGAATTGATTCTGTCTCTGAGAGAATTGGAAAGGCTCCTGGAGGCTGCCGAGAAGCTTTGATGTAGAGGTAGCAGTTGAACAGATTGTCCTTTAGAAGCAGCCAAATTTCATTTTCCAGATTGAAAGACAGACTTCCAAGAAAACTTTTCTTTTTAATGTTTTGTTCTAGCATCCAAAAAAGACCCAACTTCAGATCTGGGCTTGAGAGTTTCTCATGGCTCTTCTTGTTCTAGGTGGAGGGTGGTTGGCCCACTCTCCGATGGCATGTGTCTTAATAGCTGGATGGTTGGCCAGGCGAGCCTTCACCTCCCTCCTACTGGGTTCCAAGAGGAAGTCCACTTGACAACTGCTGGGCACCTCCCAGTAAGCTCACCAGAGTATTTTGGTGTCACTTTGTGACAGATCTGGACTTAAACTCCAGCCCAATCACTAGCTCGTTATATTGTGGCTGCCCTCAAGTTACTTAGCCTTTTTGATCCTATTTCCTCATCTCTAAAAGGAGGATTATAATGCCTCCCTTCAGGGTTAAAGTGAGAATTAAGTAAGATCATGTATTGCCATGACTAGCAGTGGACCTGGCAGAAAATACGGGCCCTTTAGTGAATGTTAGTTTCTGATACTAGTATTAGAGAATTAGTTAGCGATTAAGACCACAGGGCCTGAAATCAAGCAGATCTGAATTTGATCCTAGATGTTTGATTTCGTAGCTGTGTGACTTGGGCAATTATCATGGTCTCTAAGAGTCCATTTTCTCACCTGTCATTGAGGGTATTAGTAATATCTACCTCATAGGCCTGTTGGTAGGATTCATTGAGTCATGCATGTAGGCATCAATTACAATGTCTCACACAAAGTAAGCCCACAAGGAATGCAGCTCTTTATTATTATTGGTAGTGTTAGTGTGCTTCACAGAGGTTCTGCTCTGTGTTTTCTCTCCTAGTGGCCCTAGTTTGTTATCATTTAGTACATTGTATTGTTTACAAGGCAGAAAATATCCCTTTTTTCTTGAGTCATTGCTCAAAGGGCAGATTCTACTCGAAGGGCCCAAACTGAGCACTGATACTCACTTTTCTTCATCTTCTTGCTCTACCTTTTCTCCCTGTCATGTAATAGGGAAGGTGCATTCAGTGGGGGACCCCTCATCTAGGCCAGAGGCATTTCCTAGAGATCTGAGAATTGAGAGGCATGGATGTCTAAGCAGTGACCTGAGTTTTAGTGTCTTAAAGTTTTGTCATTCCTGGGGGGTGATGAATGGCCTTTTGTTAGATGTAATCTGCTTTCCTTTTCAACTACAGCTCCCTAGAGCCTCACTTCTTTCTCCTGGTCATTTATTTTGGGTGAATCATTCAGCATACCCAGTATGTTCGAGCATACTGGGTCGCCTTAAGGAAGAAAGACAGGAAAAAGAAACTAGAGGAACTTAGACTTCTCAGCAGGTCAACAGTGAAAAACACTTATACTTAAGTGTGGTAGACAAAGTAGTGTCGGCCTAGCTTTCCAGATGAACTTGAGACTAGGAAGGGAAAATAGCATATAAGTTGGAAGGAACCATACAGATCATCTAGGCCACATTATGCGAAGTGAGAAAACTGAGCATCTGAGAAGAAAAGCGATTTGCCCAAGGCCACACAGCAAAGTGGTACCAGGGCTGGAACTAGAAGGCTGGTTGTCTGACTGCATTCAATGCTCTTTTGACCCATCATCTTGCCTTGGTTCCACTGGCCCTCTCTGTGGTCTCATAATCAGAGAACACTGTAACTGCCATATATTTGAGTTGAACAGATTCTTACCAATATTTAAAATACAGTCAATATTCCTTCTCTAAACCCTCACGTATTTATACTTTATTGTTATTTTCTAGGGTGTCAGATGCCTGATACATTCAATTCATGGTTTCTTATAACTCTACTTCACGTCTGGTAAGTGAGCAATTTAAGTGAAGTCACCAAATTTTTTTTTTTTTTTTTGAAACACTGCTAACTCGTAAGGTATAGCCTTCAGCAGGGCTGATGATGTGAAATGGCAGTTATTCAGGCATTAAAAACTGTTCCTTTCATTTTAATAACTAGTGTCTTAAAGCACATTTTTATTAAAGGTCAAAGCATAGTCCCAGAAAGAAACTAATATTTGTAAGCTTTTCTCAAAGAACACCTAACTTGGTGAACAATGCTATCACTATCTCTAAGAGACTCTGTGAGCATGGATGGAAAGTTCTCTCCCTTGGCTGTTTTAGGAAAGTTCACATTTACGTAAAAGTGGTTTGAATTGTGAGAATCCGTGGTCATTTTCATTGCTGGTCATCAGAAACCTATAACAAATTATAGCGCTGACATTTACGCCTGTACCTCTAAAATGTGCATACAGGTTAAATTCATGCCAGGTTTGTTGCATGTAAAAATATTTAACACCTTAAACAGTATATTTTTTCTTCAGCTGCAAATTAAGTAGCCAAAAAAAATCAATTTTTCATCTAATGTTACACAGTATTAAAGGTCAGAAGGATATAGGAGAGACGTTGAAGTGGGGGCTGGGGAATGCATTTACTGAACTGCCAGATCTTGGGAAAGTAAATTCTGGAGAACTAAGTTTACTACTTTGACCATAGTGAGTATCTGAGGAACGTGGGGAATGGTTGCCCTGTCAAAAGGACCCTTGTTTGAGACTCCCTTCAGCTGAGCTTTGCATCACAGGACTGACTACTATATAAAGACTTTTTGGTTTTGATCGCCTCTGAAATATTTCTCCTTCTGAACTCCCATAGTCACTGAGATTGGCTAAGGGGCACAAGGTAGCAATTTATTTTATGTTATTTTTTCTAAGCGGGTACTTCATTAAGTGCACGCTCTGTCCTGGGAAGTTTGCTGGGAACTAGCAGTGGTTCTCAAGAAGCTCACAGTCTAATGAGGGAGATAAGACATTTAAAATAGTCAGCGATAAATTGGAATGGCTAGGTTTTATAATAAATCTGAGTAAGTAGTGCCTATGGGACCACAGAGGAAGCCGCAATTATCAAAACCTTTACCAGTTCTGCCTATTTTTTTTGAAATATACAGTCTTTTAGTCAGGCAGCTGAGAAGGCAGACTACCCTCTGTCTGAATGGTGAAGGTTAAGGAAAGGTCTAGGGAGGGCAGCTGGATATACTGAGAGGAAAACCACTTTTTTAAGAGGAGAGGACTGCAGAGGTGGCACTGCAGAATTACTCACTGGAAAGGTGGGAGGGCTGAAAGGAGGCTAGGCTGTTCCCAGAGGAGCTCAAAGATAATATTCAGAGCTGGTATGAAAGACTCTTTATTGCCCATATAGCTAGAGGTATCAGAGTTAGAGGGAGTGGATGGCAAAATAAAATATATAATCCCTGTAACCACATCCCAAGGTCAATCCCTGACTAATAGTAGCCAGGAGAACCTTGAAACTACTTAAGAGTTCTTTCAAGATAGCCACCATTTCCAGACATGCCTGCTGCATCTTCCTTGCTGAGGTTGGTTCTAATTTCTCAGAGGAGTGGGGAGTACTGCTACCGGTTAAGTAGGGGGAGGGCGGCTGTGTGCCTCAAATGCACACTTGGTCTCCCCTCCACCCTTCCTTTTTAGTTCTTAGGATCTGCAGGCTCTGGTGGAATGAAGTGGTAGCTTTTCAGTTTGAATCTGGAAACTTTTACTGAGAACTCGCTGGGCGTTAAGGACTGGGGGCTTTGGAGAGAAGGGCATGTGCCTTCAGAAACAGTCCAGCAGGTGACAGGCAGAAAGTACAGTTGCTCGAAACGGATGACATTGAAAGATGTGCTGTGCCCAGGGCACAAGCAGATTCGATGCAAGGACAGGGAGGTGTGACTAAATCCATATTTGGTGGTAGTGGTTGGAGAGAGTATTGGATAAAGAGTGGCTTTGTGGTAGGAGTGACATTGAGATATACCATGAAGGGGGAGTAGAATTTCTTTCAGAGAAAAGGAGGGCATTTTAGGTTGAGGGAATATCAGGGGCAAAACACAGAATGTATGTTCAAGGACATGAAGTATTTGAGGACAGCCACTTGTCTGAAGTGTCTAGAGCAGGTTTGTGCAGGAGTTTTAATGGGAAGCGTTGCCATAAATGTAGTTTGGGGCCCAATTGTGCTGTCACCCTCCAAGAAGAATTGGGGAACCTTTTTCTTCTAGGGCAGAAGGGTATTAGGAGGAGGAATGGATCCACTCCAAGTCTGTGGAGAAGCTATGTTTTTCCAGGCCTGTTCTCTTAGCCCGAAGCTCTAGGAGGATAACTGAGGGATAGCCGTGTCCGGTATTACAGGACTCAGTGGACTTGCCAGAGATGTGTAAGGTTGAAATACCTCCTGTAGGTGGTAGTATGAGGGAGAGCTATGGAGGCTTAGAAAGCAGTTACAAAAGTAGAAAGAGTCCTTCCCATCCCCTAAGAAAAAAAAGTAAACCTGAATAAACAGAATACCTTGGCAGTGGACTTTTCAAAAAGCTTCCTTGGGTTCTTGAGGATGATGACTCCTTGTTGGCTCTTAGAATAGAGACAGGATTTCTCACCTATTTCTAGTTCCCTAGAGGAGGTGTTGATGATTCCCTTATCCTGTGTGTTTTCTCTGGTTCCCAAGTTTTTCTGTGTATTTCCAGTTTCTAGAGGGCCTTTATCAGTTGTGTATTCACGTGAGCATGCAGCCGCAGTGACGATGTGTCCTCTGTCTCTGCCGAACAAGATTAGTATTGACTGTGGCTGCTGAAAAATTGTTGAGGTTGCTCTCTGGGCTTTCTTGCGTCCAACTGTGGACTTGATAAAGGCAGGCCTTCTCTCTTCCCTGTCCTGGGCAGTCACATTGCAATCCCTTAAGGTATCCACACCAGAAACCAGGGAGAGCTCCTTGACTTTTCCCTTATCCCTTCATCTGTTCTCAAACTTTTTTGACCGTGAACCACAGTAACAAATGAATTTTACCCTACAACCGAGAACACATACATCTCTGATACTATAGTTTTAAAACTTGGCCTTATGATGCCAGATGGTCTCTGATATTTTCTATTCCATTTGAATTCATTATAAAAAAATTTTAAGATGTCACCCATTAAATTGATTTTACTGGATTATAGGCAACAGTACCTGGAAACTGGTCTTTGGCCTCCAGTTTCCATCTTCACGTGCCATTGGTCTTCTCAATACAAATTGGATCAGTACACACACACACTCCTTAATATTCTCCATTATTCTCGGGACAAAGTATGTTTCTTGGCACGGTATTCATATCCCACCAAATACGCCACCTCTGCTAGTCTCATGTGCTATTCTAGGTGCCACTATCACCACCACTCCCTCCTTTACAAGATAAAATAGTATTACATAATAGAAATATCAAATCTTCTCTACAAAGCTTTCTTCTGTCCAGAAAGCCCTTCTCCCTGCTCTCCCCCTGACAAACTCCTGTTTTTCATTCAATATCCAGTTCAGATATCATTTCTCTTTGAAGCCTTCGCTACCCTTCAAAGGCGATAATTAGTTCCTCTTCTGCGTTTTCTTAGTATTTTAGACACTTCTATCACAATACTCATCATGTAACATTATTATATTTTACCATATTGACTTTATAGATGGTAAATTTATTGAGCGCAACAATTTTTTTTATTATCTTTTTGGAAAGGTATGAAAAGGAGATATTTCTTCCCTCAACTACATGTCTTCCTCTTAGTTTGTATCAGTAAATGTTCAATAAGTAATTGATGGGCCCAGATCTGGCTTGGCTCACACAACATTTGGAAGGGTCCTGGCACTGTCTTTTGGTTGGGTGAGAGTGGCAAAGCTCCACTCCTTCTTAAGTTTCTCTGGTGGTTACATGTATGTAGCTGGAATTTATGTTGGCATTTGTAGATTTGTTGGAGGTTCCCCTTTTAGTCGTGGAACACTACAATACCTTCTAGATGCAGAGGTTAATTTTAGGAAATGGAATGGAATAAATAAAATTAGAATATACTTATGATGGAGATGGGATGCAGGGAATAAATTGCAGTTTGTATTTTTTTTTTTTTTTTTTTTAAGTAATCTCTACACCCAGTATGGGGCTCGAACTTATACCCTGAGATCCAGAGTCGCATCCTTCACCGACTGAACCAGCCAGGTGCCTCTGCAGTTTGTATGTTTTAAAAATTATTTTAAAGTCAGGTGTATCATAAATGTAATAATTACTAAGCCTTTTACTAATATTATCTTTTGTTTATTTTACATGTCCCAAGCAGACGCGCTCCTTTTCCCTCTGCCCCTCCCCGCCTACTCTCTCTCAAATAAATAAATCTTAAAAAAAAAAACAAACCACACAGATCTATTTGATTTTACAAACGGGGAAATGATTTTGGCAAGTTTAAGGAATTTGTCACAGGCTTTTTCATCTGTAATGGAGGATCTGAGACTCAAATCCAAAGCTAACTGTTTCTTCTGCAATCCCTTTTATCCCCTTTTGATGGTCATGGGGATGGGGGCTTCTTCCCATGAACAGGAACAGCATAGCACTGACCATCAACTGTACGAAACTGTGTTTCTTGGTGCTCACTGTCTGGGTTCTGGGGGAGGCAAGAAGTAGATCTGAAAACAGTACAGGGTGATAAGTGCTCTGTGTAGGTCTTATGGGAGCACAGAGGAAGGGGGGACTGCTTGGGGATGGTCAAAGGAAGCAGTTGCATTGGCCTTCTGGGGTCTAGAACCAGAGCACATGGGGTCTTGAGGAGTTATTAGGAGGGTAGGAAGTAACTGTAAGCCACTTTTTAAGACTTTCCAAGTGATTAAGAAAGATGTTCACTAGAAGGAGAAACAGGACAGAGAGGAAGCATTTTGACACTTGCTTTCTATTTTTTATTTTAAGAGGGGGAAACACTGGAACATTTTTATGAGTGGGGGGGAAGAAGCCTCTGGGAAAGAAGAGAAGGAAGTAAACTGCGCTGGTGGGAAGGGGGTTGGAAAACAGACTGGTCCCAGTCTCCAGCCAGAGAACTGCCCTGGCAGATGCTCCCGGCCTTTGCAAGGGGGCTCTTTAAAATGGCTACAGCAGCTTTGATGTCACTGTAGGCCTGTAGGCTCACGCTGGAACATCCAGCAGCTCTAGACCTGCTAGATATGCTGAGGCCTGGCCATGTGTACATCCTCACTCTCCATTCCCCAGCCAGTCACTCTGTTCAAACACTCACAAATGTGGCTTTTTACCCAAACCGAAGGCCTATGCAGCATCATTTTATCAACATTGCATAACCTAAAAGCACTGGTACCTGCTACCCAGGAGCTTGCCCTCTGTAGTGGATCTGACAGGCAGGCCCCAGGCCAGGTGTAGTTCTTGGAGGAGGCTCACTGTCAGGTGAGATGGCTTCAGGAAGTGCCTCACCCCACTTGTCTGTTTGCCCACAGACTATCTTGTGGCCCCCACACTCCCCACACTCCCCACACTCCCCACATAAAGGTTAGGCTTCATGGGGAGGGAGTTTAGGAAACCAGGTGGAGATAGCCATGTACACAGCCCTGGGGAAGGGTAAGTATGCCAGCTCACAAATAAATAAACTCATTCATTAGCACACTGCTGAGGCTTGAGTGTGGGCATGCAGGCTCTGCTTCCTTGGCCTCGGCTGGTGGCAGAGGAAGGGAAACAAGCTATGTGAAAGTCCCCTTTGGGATTCCTTCATAGCAGCCAGAGTGACAGACCTGCCTTGAATGCCCACTAGTCTTCATTGAAGTCAAAATCTGATCCACTCTGAGCGGCTTATAAAGCACCATGAGGGAGAAACAAGGCCAAAACACAACTGGCATTGTCGGAAGGCCCAAACAGAGCAAGTCATACAGGGAACTGAGAGCTGCCAATATATGGCAGGAGGTCAGCGTCGAGAATAACAAGAATTCTTCCCTCCCAGGTTTAGGCAGAGAGGAGCAGAGCATGTCTAGGACTCTTGTTCCTTTGAACTTTTGCAGAGAGTATTGCTGTCTTTCTCCTCTTCCTTGTCTGATCCAGCAGGAAGAGGCTCTTGGAGCTGTGCTGTCACAGAATGGGGGAGATAGCCCATACTGACACTGCCCTGGGAGACACTGGCTTGGGGGAAAGTAGGGGTGTTCAGGCTTCATTCCAGCTCTGTTCTTTTCCTTTGAGCAACCTTAGGTTACTCAAGTAATTATGAACTACATTTTAAGGTTTTCCAAATGATCAAGAAGGTGGGATGGAGGGGAAACATTTTTTTATTTCTTATTTTAAGATGGGGAGACACTGAAATATTTTTATAAATCTAGAGAAAGAAACCTCTTTACTTCCTTCTCTTCTTTCCTCAGAGTGTCAGTTTTGTTTTTGTTTTTGTGAAATGGGAACAGTTAAAATTGATTGAAAGAAGGGCACCTGGGTGGCTCAGTGGGTTAAGCCTCTGCCTTTCACTCAGGTCATGGTCTCAGGGTCCTGGGATTGAGCCCTCATCGGGCTCTCTGCTCAGCAGGGAGCCTGCTTCCCCCTCTCCCTCTGTCTGTCTCTCTGCCTATTTGTGATCTTTCTGTCAAATAAATAAATAAAATCTTTAAAAAAAATGATTGAAAGAGTGTGAATGAAAGTGCATTTTCTTTCTTTTTTTTTTAAATAAGATTTTGTTTATTTGTTTGAGAGAGAGAATGAGAGAGAGAGGATGAGAAGGGGGAGGGTCAGAGGGAGAAGCAGACTCCCCGATGAGCAGGGAGCCTAATGCGGGACTCCATCCCAGTCCCCAGGATCATGACCTGAGCTAAAGGCAGTTGCTTAACCAACTGAGCCTCCAGGTGCCCCAAAAATGCATGTTCAAGTGACAGGTCTGATATTAGAGGATGTCACAAATGGCAGTAATCACTATTATTTGCCACAACATCTTAGCCCTTTGTTTTTTGAGATGCCTAGTGAAGTGAGTCTTTTTCCCCTTTTCTCTGCCTCTGTGCTTGCCTTTTAGTGATAGTTGGGAGCCAGGACTAAGACTTAACTACTCCTTTTTTTTTTTTTCTTTCCTTTGCTAGCTGGGCTATTTGCTTTCCTTATATGTAAAGGAGATCAGTATTATTTATGAGCCACTGGAATCACTGAGAGACAAGGATGGTACTGCGAAGCTTAAAACCTCAATAATAAATTGTGGGTTTAAGAACATCATCAAACTTGGGAGGGGTAATTGGAATTGCTCCTAAACAGAGAGTAGTCTATATACAGACTAAGTCTATAGTTAGAGTAGGTGCTTAGTAAATACTTACTAAATGAATGATTAAGTTCATTATTTAATACAAGAATATTTTATTGATAGGTTCTTTCTTTGTAAAAAGATTTTTAAAAGTAGTCTCTTTTTAGGGCAGTTTTAGGTTTGAGCAGAAGATTATCTCTTTTTTAAAGGTTACTTTGCATTTTTTTTTAATTTAAATATTTCATTTATTTATTTGATGGACAGAGATCACAAGTAGGCAGAGAGGCAGGCAGAGAGAGGGGGAAGCAGACTCCCCTCTGAGAAGAGAGCCTGCAGCGGGCTAGATCCCAGGACCCTGGGATCATGACCTGAGCCCAAGGCAGAGGCTTTAACCCACTGAGCCACCCAGGAACCCCTACTTTGCATTCTTAAGGACAGTCTTTATTATGTTTTAGCAGGGAAGTGTTGCCCCTTTCCCCTCCTCCATCCCCCACAATAGAGCTCTGAAATTATGAAGTTGAATCAGTAACAAAATGTAATTTGTTTTCTCAACACTTAAATATTTATTATGAGGAATGCACCCATAATGTAAATTGAGGTAGAGCTATGCTGTTCTGCTCTTTAAACCTAGTATTCTCAATTGTGGAATATAGTTTACTTAGTGACTCAAACTTTATTGTTGTGCAGCGAGAGCCTGTGTGTGACAAGTGTTGGCTTTGTTTTGTAGTGGACACTAGGATCATCAGATCTTTTTTGTTTTTGTGTACCATTTTGGATTTATTTCACTCATTTTCTTTTCATCTCCCAATGTAATTTAACCTTTTCTGGGTGATTCAGGAAGCCCTGATAACTCTTTTTTTTTTTTTCCCCCAAGATTTTATTTATCTGCCAGAGAGCACAAGCAGGGGGAGCAGCAGGCAGAGGGAGAAGCAGACTCCCTGCTGAGGAGTCTGATGTGGGGCTCGATCCCAGGACCCTGGGATCATGACCCTAGCCGAAGGCAGAGGCTTAACCCACTGAGCCATCCAGGCACCCCGTGATGCTAGTTTTGATACTTACTACCCTTGTGAGGATTAAATGGAAAATAGAGTAAATGGATTCCGTAAGATTTGTACTAGTCAGTAAAGGAGGAAGCTAAATAGTACTGTCCTGGGATCAAATTATCAGGGGTCAGATGTCACCTTGGCTAGGTTTGTAACTCTGGGCAAGTTACTCTTCTAAGATTCAGTTTCTTCAACTATAAAGTGTTGACAGTGGGAACACCTGGACTATACCAAAAGAAAAAGCTTTTGCACAGTGAAGGAAACAGTCAGCAAAATGAAAAGGCAACCTACTAAATGAGAGAAGATAATCACAAATGATATATCTGATATGGGGTTAATGTCTAAAATATATAAGGAACTTATATGATTCAACACTCCCCCAAAATAAGTAATCCAATTAAAAAATGGGCAGAGGACCTGAACAGACATTTTTCCAAAGAAGACACAGATGGCCAACAGACACATGGAGAGATGCTCAACACCAGTAATCATTAGGGCAACACAAATCAAAACTACAATGAGACTTCACTTTATATCTGTGAGAATGGTTAGAATAAAAAAAGACAAGAAATAGGGGCGCCTGGGTGGTTCAGTAGGTTAAAGTCTCTGTCTTCAGCTCAGATCATGATCTCGGGGTCCTGGGATCGAGCCCCACATTGGGCTCTCCCTGCTTAGCAGGGAGCCTGCTTCCCACCCCCCCCACCTCTGCCTGCCTCCCTGCCTACTTGTAATCTCTCTCTGTCAAATAAATAAATAAAATCTTTAAAAAAAAAAAGACAAGAAATAACAAGTGTTGGTGAGGATATGGGGAAAAAAAGGAACTCTCATGCACTGTTGGTGGAAATATAAATTGGTACAGCCACTGTGGAAAACAGTACGGAGGTTCCTTAAAAAATTAAAAATAGAGGGTGCCTGGGTGGCTCAGTTGTTTAAGTGACTGCCTTCGGCTCAGGTCATGATCCTGGAGTCCCAGGATCGAGTCCTGCATCAGGCTCCCTGCTTGGCGGGGAGTCTGCTTCTCCCTCTGACCCTCCCCCTTCTCATGCTCTCTCTATCTCTCTTAAATAAATAAATAAAATCTTTTAAAAAAATTAAAAATAGGAATACCATATGGTCCACTAATTCCACTACTGGCTATTTACCCGCAAAATGAAAACATGAATTTGAAAAGATAAATGCACCTCTGTGTTTATTGCAGTATTATCTACAGTAGTCAAGATTTAGAAGCAACTGAAGTGTCCATTAATAGATGAATGGATAAAGAAGATTCTCCCTCTCTTTCTCTCCTCCCCCCCTCTGGAATATTACTCAGACATTAAAAAGGATGAGATCTTACCGTTTTTGACAATAAGGATGGACCTAGAGGGTCTGATGCTAAATTAATTAAGTCAGAGAAAGACAAATACCACATAAGCTCACTTATGTATGAAGTCTAAAAAAACCAATGAATAAACAAAAAGCAGAAATAGACTTATGAATACACAGAGCATACTGATGTTTCCCAGAGGGAAGAGAGTGAGGAATGGATAAAATGGATGAAGCAGAGTGGGAAGATACAGGCTTCCAATTTATGGAATGAATAAGTAATGGAGATAAAAGGTACATCATAGGGAATATAGTCAATGGTATTATAATAGATTGTACGGTAACAGATGGTAGGTACACTTGAGGTGAACATAGCATAATGTATACTTTATGGTCTGAGAAAATCTGTGCCTTTTAAACCTCAGAGGGCAGGTGTATTAACAAACTACAGAATTTTCAAATAAATGAAGAATTCCATTACCTCACTTTTGCTGTTGATGAATTGGCCTCTGACGACATGTGAGCATCAAAACTCACAGTGTCTTTTCAGGTGAGAGGCTGACATGAGCGACTTGATTAACTTTAAGAAAAATCTTATGAAAAAGGACTGTTGAACTTTCTCCGTCCAGTTTGTTTCTGCTTTGCAATATATCCTGTGTCATACGAAGTAGTCAAATCTTTTTCCATGACCTGTTTTTATTGTTACAAAGTGTTATTTCTTAGGTACCAACTGGGTTCAGAGGTTACAAATTTAAAATCACAGCATCCCCAAATCTCATGGTTGGAAGGGATGTTAAAGACCACATAGTCAGTCTCTTAGCTGAGTTCTCACAAAATGTTTACCCTTCAGAAGTAGGCAAATTCTTTACATCTTGGGCTTATTCATTCCATTATTCGAATCTTCAGAAACTCTCCTGTTAGAAAGTTATTTCTTTCAGTGTTCCGTGTTGAGGAATTCTTTCTCCCTCTGTGGCTTACCCATTGGTTCTGATTCTAACTCTTGGACAAATAGTCCAATCAGTTGTCTACAATATTTAAGGCAACTCTCTTGTTTTTCTCCAGGCTACATGTCTTCTGATTCATCTCATCCTCTTGTTTCTTAAAATATAACGTTTAAAACTATGGACAGCATTCTAAGCATTCTAAGAGTCTGACCTGTGCTGAATGGAACAAAAATTTCACTTTGAAGATATTATGTTTCCAATACTATATCTAAAATCATGTTAATATGGGGGGCAACCTCATCATCACCTTGACTTCTTTTGAAGTTAATTGTCAGCTTAAGCCTATATGGCTTTTTCACAGCATAGATGGGCATGACTCACCTATCCTGTACCAGTACCAGTTCTTTAAGACTCAAGTGTACCTCTGTTCAAATTCATTCTGTTATATTCAGCCCATTGAAACAGTCTGTTGAAGTATTTTTGGCTTATGGTTGGGTCATCCAGCATATTTGTCTTCTTGCCCAGCTTCTTGTCATCTGCAGATTTGATAAGTATGTTTTCTTTTCTCCATCTTAGTTGTTAACAGAGATGTTGAGGCAGGCCAGGCTGGAATCATTCCATTGTACCTTACTATTGCTAGTCGAGTTTAATGGGCAGGATTAGATCCAATATGCCATAATTATAGCAGGAAATGTCTTTTGGTGAGTAGTCCTATTATAGCCACCTAAAAACTATTAAATGAAAGATAATAGAAATAAGGATGCTCATTAAGAGTGAGATAAGGAACTAGTTTGAAAAGTTAATGGCCCTGTTGGTATTTTTACACATAGTTAAGTATAATATATGTTTACTAATTAATAAAATATAATATAATTCTTACATTCTTATGGAAGATCTTAAGCAGAGACCCTTATGGACTGATTAGAGGCAATGTGGTATAGGAGAGGAAGCCCAAATGAACCCTGAGATGTTTTATTCACTTATTTTTTTTGTTTTTATTCACTTATTTATCTAGCAAATAAGTATTAAATGCCTACTATTCTTAACTCTGGATATACAATGGTTATTTAAAAAAAAAACAAAAACCCAAAACAGCCCAGGGGTGCCTGGGTGGCTCAGTGGGTTAAAGCTGCTGCCTGCGGCTTGGGTCATGATCCCAGGATCCTGGGATCCACCCCTACATCGGGCTGTCTGCTCAGTGGGGAGCCTGCTTCCCTTCCTCTCTCTGCCTGCCTCTCTGCCTACTTGCGATCTCTGTCTGTCAAATAAATAAATAAATAAAATCTTAAAAAAAAAAAAACAAACAGCCCATACTTGATCTTTGCCTTCAGTGGAACTTATATTCTAATGGGGGAAATGTTTTGATAATTACATAGGTGAAATCATAGTACTTTCTGTGATCAGTGTTCTAAATAGGTACTGTCAAACAAACAATGCAACTCATATATTGAATTTAAAAGTTTCTAGTAGCTCCATTTTAAAAAAGTAAAAAGAAAATAATGAAATTTATTTTAATAATTGGTTTTATTTAACTCCGTATATCTGAAATAATATTTCAACATGTAAGCAGTATAAAAAATTTGAGGTATTTGTATTCTTTTCATTGAACTAAATCTTTGAAATCTTAAACTTATGCTACATGTCAGTTAGAACTAGTCACATTTTAAGTGCTCAATAGCCACATGTAGCTAGTAGCTTCTGCGTTGGACGGCACAGTGCTGTGCCCATCTTTACAGACTACTCGGCGGTGTTGGGCAAATTACTTTCCTTGTGTAGGGCATCTGTTTTTATTCAGTAAAATGAAAGATTTTGACTTGCTTATCTTCTAACAACTAAATGTGGGTCACTTGCATGTATGAGAGTACCTTCTGAGGTGCTCTGAATAATCTCATTATCTTGATCTGGGTGCTGCTTATATGTATATAATATATAATACGTAATTTCTCAGGCTATACACTAAAGATTTATGTAGTTTATAGTATTTATGTTATATCACAATGAATGTTTTTTTTAAGTAAGATCACTTACAGTTTTTTAATTCTGTGTTCTTTCCTGAAATTACTCAGATGAGCTGACCTTCAGTCTAAATGTATGATATAAAGAATGCAAACAGCCAGTTACTCTTTATATCTTCTTCCCACCCAGGATGTGTCTAGTCCGAATGAAGCAGGAAGGCCGGAGTGGGAAATACATGTGTCGGATCATAGTTCATTTTATGTGGGAGGATGTTGAGCAGCGTGGCAGAGTCATGGGGGTAAGTGAAATGCTGTCAGATTCTGGTCCTGGAAAACTCCAGTGAGGGATTGCCTGACTTGAGTTGACGTTTTATATGTTCTAGAATGGCTTTGCTTTTAGATTTCTGTGTAATGCTGCCTAATGTCAGGTCGTAATTCAGCTAGAGTTGCTTCTGCCTCTGTGGAGACAGAAATGCCATGGAGAGTTTGTGTTTGCACACATTATTATGGTTTGTTAGTGTGAGGACATTCTGTGTATGTGTATGGGTATGGAATTATTAAGCCCAAATAATGGTGGTAAGAGGGATGGATTTGTTGAATGGAGGAAATCACATAATTGAGCTTTAGGACGCTATGCCTTTGACACCAATTCAGTCTTTGAACCAGTCCTCCTCTAAATTTGTTCTGATGGAAATACCCTGGCATCGGGCCTGCACTGTCCTCAGGAACTGAAAAACAAGCGCCTTGATCACTAACAACCTAGAATAATTTGGCAGGGTGTCCACTGAAGATGTACATTAGTACATTTAACAATTAACCTGAGAAAGGGGGATAGTGTGTGTGTGTGTGTGTGTGTGTGTGTGTGTTTGTAAAGCATAGAGTGTAGGAAATGGAACCATAACATTAGAATAAGGTTGTTTATATAAATAGTAATCTCTTCCTTTGGGTATATTGTATATTTTTGTGTCTAGACCATATTTTACTAGATTGCAATCCTTGTTTTTTCCCATCTCATTGCCTCCCAGTTTAGGATTGTCTAAAGCAGATGGGGTCACAAAATGGGTTAATTTGTTTTTTTTTCTATTAAAATATTCTCCCTACGGACTGAGGAGTAAACAGAGTTTATATATGTATTACAAAAGTCGTACACATTCATAGAGTAAAAATCAAACAGTAAAAACTATTTAATATAAAGACAAGTGTCCTTTCCCCATTCCAACCCCCCAGAAGTAACCATTGTTAAGAGTTGATGTGTATCCTTCTAGTTGTTTCTTAGATAAATGCAAATTATAAATAACACAAATGGGCTTAACCGTACACAGTTTTGCATCTTGGCTTTTTATCTTGATACATATTAGATATGGGTTTTTTTTTTTTAAGATTTTTTTTTTTTATGTAATCTCTGTACCCAACGTGGGGCTCAAACTTGGGACCCTGTGATCAAGAGTTGCTCCAATGATTGAGCCAGCCAGGTGTTCCTATATTAGATATGTTTTTACTTTATAATTCTTTTTATTTTTATTTATTTTTTTTTGAAGGCCATGAAGTTTTTTTTTTTTTTTTTTTTATTAGCTTTAGTGTATTATTTGCCCCAGGGGTGCAGGTCTGTGAATCATCAGTCTTACACATTTCACGGCACTCACCATAGCATATACCCTTCCTAGAGTTCATAATCCAGCCACCCTATCCCTACTCCCTTCACCCCCCCGGGAACCCTCAGTTTGTTTCATGAGATTAAGAGTCTCTTACGGTTTGTCTCCCTCCCCAGTCCCATCTTGTTTCATTTTTTCCCTCCCTAACTCCACAGCCTCCTGCCCTGCCTCTCAAATTCCTCATATCAGAGAGAGCATATGATAATTGTCTTTCTCTGGTTGACTTACTTCGCTCAGCATAATACCCTCTAGTTCTATCCACGTCATTGCAAATGGCAAGATTTTGGGGTTTTTGATGGCTGCATAGTTTCCATTATATGTATGTGTGTGTGTATATATATATATATATATATACATATGTATATATACACCACATCTTTATCCATTCATCTGTTGATGGACATCTAGGTTCTTTCCATAGTTTGGCTATTGTGGACATTGCTGCTGTAAATATTCGGGTGCACGTGTCCCTTCGGATCACTACATTTGTATCTTTAGGGTAAATACCAAGTAGTGTGATTGCTGGGTTGTAAGGTAGATCTATTTTCAACTTTTTGAGGAATCTCCATATTTAAAATTGTTTTTAAAATTCAAATGTTTTAACTAAGACTGCAATTCCTTTAATCATCATTCATTCCTGGAAGGAGGTAATTACTGTTTCCACTTGCTGTATATTTTTTAAGGCTTTCTTCTATGTTATCTACAGAAAATATATAATATTGGTTTTGTGTCTGTCTATTTGATTATACCTGATATCATCATCTGTGTACTAATATGCAATTAATATGTACTTAATTTTTTTTCACTCAACAATATGTCTTGGAGAATTTTTCCCGTGCTGCTTGGGAGTTAAGTGGGAGGTTGTCCCCTATGTTGTATTTATTGTAATTATTTTCACATACTCTTATATCATTGTCTAATGGTATCATGTGCTTAATTACTCTGTTTGTAAAATTGTGGTCTTTGAGGTTGAATCATGGAGATGATAGTTTCTTACTGAGAGGGTATTTCCAAATTCTCATGTCTTTGGAGGAACTGCATGTATAGGAAGCACAGTGGACATCCGTTTGTTTTAAGACGTCTCCAGGGACATTTACATGTCTTTCTCTGGGACAGTAGACCATTGGCGTTTCTGTTCATTCTAAGAAGAGGATAGCATATATCAGAGTTTTAGCTGCTGTCATCATCATCATCATTTGTTTCAGAGTCAGTGAGTACTGACTGTCTTTGGAAGTGTGTTCTTTGGTTCGTTGTTCATTTTTTTTCACTATCAGACCTTTCTGCTGTTTTTGCTACCCAGAGTGGATCAGCAGCCTTGAAGCCTTGAAGCTATTCCTATAGTTAAGTGTTCCACGTGCCCTCAGGTACTTACTGTCCATCTCTGTGGCAGCACCCAGTGGACATAGGGTGGTGCTGCTAGTACCCAATCACTTAATGATAACCAGTGACACCCCCTGGCCAGCCAAAGCCTTGGCTGACTGCCATGCAGTGACACAGTAGCTCTTCTAATTATTTAGCCTGTTTTTTCTTGTCACTATTGACTAAACTTGCCTGAATGTTAGACTGCTAGAGCCGCATGGGCCACATGGCTTAGTGAGCCATAGGTTACTGATTCTTGAACTACGGGAACATTTTAGTTATTACCCCTCCTCCACCATCAGGTTCCTTTGGACCTCCATAAATATCTCCATCACAATCTCCAGCACTTTGAACCTTCTGTGTTACTTTATAATGTTACTTCCACTTGACTGCATGCTTTATAAAGGCAGGAGACCAGTCTTAATCACACGTTTTTGCTTACATAGGAAACATTGGATGAATAAATACTTGTTGAATGAATAAATTAATTTTCAGCCTCTGAAATTGTATTTTAAAGCCCACTTATCAGACAGATGATGCTTGCTTTATTTGTTTGTAGTCCATGTGTACATCAGTACAGCCCTGTGGGAATTAGTTTTTCCTTTTCTTTTTTTTTCCCTCCATTTTATCCGACCATTTTTCTTTCTAAATTTTGTTAGATATGATGTCCTGTTGAGAAGTGTGTTAAATCGGTGTTTCTCACACTTTATTGTGCCTGTGGTCCACCTGGGGAATCTTGTTAAAATGCAAATTCTGATTCAGTAGGTTGGGGTGGAGCCAGAGTCTACATTTCTAGAAAGCTTCAGGTGATGCCAGCACCATAGGTGGAGCAGGGTGAGGATGTGGCAGCCA
Organism: Lontra canadensis; assembly: GCF_010015895.1. NCBI lineage: Eukaryota > Metazoa > Chordata > Mammalia > Carnivora > Mustelidae > Lontra > Lontra canadensis. The sequence continues at coordinate 560,704 of NW_022631010.1, forward strand.
CACTTTGAATAACAAGGTTTTAGACGATCCATAATACTCTCCAAGTACAGACTTGTAAATTCACCTGCATGAAGAGAAATGCCAAGCCCAGTGTAGTTACAAAGACTATAAATAAAAGATGGTGATTTAAAAATAACAGACGTTTGAAAGAGTTGGGGAGTTACCAGTACTGCTTTAATATTATAATTGACTTGGTTCCCCGGCACCCCCTTTCCAAACTCATGGTAGACACCCTTTATACAGGCAAGAAAATTATATTTTAACCACTTTTGTTATGTGATTATGTGTGTAGAGTGTGATTGTGTATGTAGAGGGGTTCTCAGTCTTCTGTGTGTGTACAGCCTAAAGAAATGGGAAAGTTAGAGACATGCGGCTGGGGAAAGTAGTAGGGAGCCAGTCTGGCCTGGTTCTGACCCTGGCTGCCACGTCTCTCCTCCTCTGTGCTTCAGTTTCTTTAAAAAAAATGTGAGTTATTGGGGTGCCTCAGAAAATCTGACTAGAAGGTGGTAATTTGTAAATCTGCTTTGTATAATTTGGCATCCCAGGTGTACATCTTTAAGAAAACTCATATAAAGAGTAGAATTTATAAGACTGATCAATGTAGTGGTGATCTTTTTCATGCCAAAGAATTCTTAGAGGCAATTACTTTGAGTGGAACCACTTGTGAATTAATGACGAATCAGAAATTTGATTCAAGAACTCCTTTGAAATTAGAACTGCAGTCTCATTTGGTGGGGAAATTTTTATTAAAAATTTTTTGCTTTTTACCAGCTTTTTAGGAGCCCAACTATTGTGAAAAACAAGGCAGACTCATATATCATTAGTGAAGCTGGTATAAAATGCAAGTATTAAATTTGAGGTTACAAAAATCACATCAATAATTTAGAGCGTTCTGACTTTAAAAAAAACATTATTTGGGATTTAAACATATAAATTAGCTGTGGAAATAAAGTTCATTATATCACCTCATCTGGTCTTGTTTTATTTCATTAACTGGTTCTTAAAAACCTTTGTGAGCTGAGTTGCAGCTGAAGAGGCTGGAGACCATTTTTCCTTGGGCCCTTGCCTCACTCCTGAGTGTTGCTAAGAGTAGAGAACTAAGACTTGACACAGCTGTAAAAACAGACAGCGCCTTTGGCCTCAGTGCTTTCTCTTGGTGCAGGCACATTTCAGATGTAAATTTCACTTTCTGCCTCTCCTACTAATGAAGTAAGTTTCTTTTGCTGGGTTTGCAGCCAGGTGTGTCCAGTCTTGTGGCTAACCCCGGTGCTTTAGTTAATTTTTCCATTTGTGACATTTCAACCAAACTTAAAAAACAAACATAAAAATTAGCTCAAGGCAGTGGCTCAAAGTGTTAATGGTAACCTTAGGCTGGCTAAACGACTTCCTCTCAGTTCTGCCCTGCCAGACATCTCCACCTTGTGGCTTACAATGAGCAGGTTTAAGCTTTCCAATAGTTGGAGACTAGGTGGGAAGGAGTATTAAGAAATTCCAAGTTTATCCTTATCAGTGGTCCCTGGAATGCCAGTTGTCTCATCAGGACTTCAGATGATTTCTTGCCAGCACCATTCCAGAACGATGAGCCTCCTGTCACCTCAAGGTCTCCTGTCCTATCTAGCAGAGCTGCCTCATGGGGTGGTGCCTCGGGCCTAGAAAGAGGTGGAGGAGCTGTGGGCTGAACTGGACTCCTTTGTAAAATTCTACTTTTCTTCTTAGAACCAGCATTTTGCTTTGCAGGGTCCTCTGTGATCACACTCCAGACTATCTTTCCAAACTCATTTCCTCTAGCTCTTCTTGAACTGTAAATATGTAAAACCTTCTAGCACATGTGCCTGGCACATAGTAAGCACTCAATGAACGTCACATTCCAGCCTTGCTTCATACACTCTTCCGTCCAGCCAAGCTGAATGCCTTGCTCTTCCGGTCTTGTGTCTTTCCCCACGCGGTACATAACACTGGGTTGCCTAAACACCACAGCCTCAATTCCTTTACATCCCTCCACCCTGTACTGGAAGCCAATCCCAGTTGTCCCTAGCTGGAAGTACCTTAGTAATTTATCTATACCCTTCTTCTGGCTCTTACGGGTTCTCTTTTGTATCATTGTTATTCCTGAGTATTGATTACTTTCCAGGTAACTTCCCTGGGGACTGGGTCCCCCCCCTCCCTCTTTGTATTCTCCAAAGTACTTAATCTTTGCCCCTTGGCTGAATGCTTGTCCAGTAAATAACTGACAACAGAGGACTTTTCTGGAAGCCCACTATATGTATTAGAAAAAGTGTGGTGGAGAGGCATCCCTTTTCATTCTGCGCATATTTGTTTGCTCTATTAGTCTTAAATATTGTAAGAAAAAGAAATGAGAAATTGTTTCCTTGATCCTCAAGTATTTCTTTTGCCATGCTTTCACATCTTCTAATGGATTTGACTAAAAAAACCAACAACTTATATATGAGGCCATTTATGTTTCTAAACTAACAAAGACTTTAAATCTATAAAGGGTGGTAAAAATAAGAATTATATGTACTTCAGTTTTTCTGGAAATTTTCTTCCAGGCCTCTGTAATACCATTCCCTTCTTCTCCCTACCTCCCCACAGAAATCTTCAAACTCCTCTGTTTTACCATGAGGTAAAAATTTTGCTATACTTTGCATCTCTAGGTCAGAATTAACATTCACTGCCATCCATAGGTATTGTTTTGAAAGGCAAGGACCACTTTCAGGGCATAGTTTTGTGGCCAGCGATAAGAACGGTGGGGTGTAAATTCTGAGCAATTCCTTGGGCTTGAGGCCTTTAAAATAAGACATACAATCGGAGAAAGACAACTATCTTATGATCTCCCTGATATGAGGAAGTGGAGATGCAGCATGGGTGGGTTAAGGGGGTAGGAGAAGAATAAATGAAACAAGATGGGATTGGGAGGGAGACAAACCATAAGTGACTCTTAATCTCATAAAACAAACTGAGGGTTGCTGGGGGGAGGGGGGTTGGGAGAGGGGGGTGGGTTTATGGACATTGGGGAGGGTATGTGCTATGGTGAGTGCTGTGAAGTGTGTAAACCCGGCGATTCACAGACCTGTACCCCTGGGGATAAAAATACATTATATGTTTATAAAAAACAAAAAATAAAATAAGACATGGTTGTTCCCAGATATCAGATGTCCTTTTTGAAAGTTTTTGCATGTCCTAAGCTGTTGGAGTGGATATTTATTAGCTGAAAGAAGGCTAAATTCTTAGACGGCAGAGCAGTTTCATTTTGGGATTGGCTCATGAACTTGAGCAGGGTCCAGCTGAGATGTATCTTTGGTAGATGCATTTCTTGCTTTGCACAAGTTTCGTGACCCCAGGTCTCAAGAGGTGGTTAGGCTGCGTGGAATGTGTGTGCTTTAGGCGGTTTGGGGACCGATCAGCTGTCTGGGCGCATACAGCCAGAATGCCCGTGTGACAGCTTAGTTCCTGTGTCCTTTTGGGCAGCATGCTGGACTCACTTCATTTCAGGAATTGTCCCTGCAAGAGAAGTTATAAACCTTTCTGAAATTGAAATTAAATAGAGCATAAAGCTCCTGTCTATGCACATGATGGCTTCTCTCTCTCATGGCTGTTTTTACCTTCAGTTATAGGTTGTGAGTTTCCTGAGGTCTACTTCATATTTGTCTTTGAATTCCTCTGGTACCTGAAATGGTGCCCTGTTCTCTTTGATGTCTTTTGTACCATAGTTCTAGTACTGCTTAGAACTGTGTGCATTGGCCTCAGCCAGAGCCATTTTCCACACCTCCCGTGCAGGTGTTGCTAATGGTTCTCCTAAATAAATCTCACTCAGGAGGTGGGATAAATAGCTCCATGAACCTGTTCTTCCTGTTTCCTGTTTCACTTCTGACATTGTCACCATCAGTCTAGCCTCTCCAAGCTGGAATTCTTAGAGTTCTCAACTCTTGCCTCATTCTCTGCACCCAAATTGTCCTGTCATTTTTCTGACCAAAATATCTTTGGATTTTTTTTTTTTTCTGTCTTCTGTTCCATTACTTCATATCAACCCTCATCATCTCTCCTTCATTGCACATGGCCTCCTAACTGGTTCTAGACTTGCCCCACTCTAGTGAACTCTGTCACCATATAAATCACCAGAGGTTTTTCCAAATTCCATGTCTGATGATATCCCTCTGTCTAGAAATCTGAGGGATGAAATTCAGATATCTTAGCAATGGTATATAGAATGGTTCATAGTCATAAAAGAGAATGTTCTTAGAAGATACATTGTTTAGTATTTAGAAATGAAATGGATATTTTCTTTTTAAAAAATTTTTATTTACTTGACAGAAGGAGAGCACAAGTAGGCAGAGAGAGGCAGGCAGAGGGAGAAGGAAAAGCAGGCTCCCCACTGAGCAGAGAGCCCAAAGCGGGGCTTGATCCCAGGGCCCTGGGGAACATGACCTGAGCCAAAGGCAGACGCTTAACCTACTGAGCCACCCAGGTACCCCCAAAATGATTTTATATTTTCACATTGTTTAGCAAAAGATAAAAGGGCATGTGTATGTATATATAGAGAGAGATGAAGCAAATGTTAAAAATATTAACAATTGTGAATCTAAAAGTTATACAGATTTTTATTGTAATGCTCTTAGATTTTTTTAAGTAAGTTTGAAACTTTTCAGAGTGAAAACCGGTGGGGGCAGGGGGAAGGGGAGGAAAGATATCTTTACATTCTAGCCCCAACTCACCTTTCTAGTCTGATTGCTAAGAGACCTCTTTAATAGATATCCATGCATGCATGTGCAGACACACACACACACACACACACACTCAAACACAGGTTTCACTCATGCTAGGTTTTCACTGATGCTATAGTATGCCATGTTCCTTTATGCTTTTGGGCTTTTGTTTATGCAGTTCCCTTTGTCTGAAGTGGCCTTAACACCTATCTTGCCTCTTCTTGGCACTGTAAGACACAGCTGGATAGTACCTCTGCCAGGAAGCTTTTCCCAGCAACACCCTCCCCCCTGCCCGCCCCCCCCTCCTGCCGTAGTATTGGTATATTTGGCCACTCCCTTCTCTGTATTGCTGTAGCGCTTTGCACAAATTTCTTCCTATAGTTGTGGGTTTGTATAGGTCACGCCCAGTAGACGGGATGAGGATCCTAGAATTCCTGGTGTCTTACCTAGAGTGCCTGACATGGTCGCCCTTCAGGCACTTGGGTGGACACAGGTCCTTGCTTCCATTATTAGTGATTGGGCAGCACTATCTCCCAAATACTGACTTAATAAATGATCTCTTATCACACCTGGATTCTATTTCTTTGACCCACTCTTCCCCGAGAAAGTTTCGTTTTTCTCTCCCTGCCCTGCCTCTGGGGTTCCTTGGCTCTTTCATCATTTATATTTCTCACTTTATAGAATAGACGAACCTTCGAATGTTAGATTGAGGTGCGCCTGGGTGGCTCAGTGGGTTAAAGCCTCTGCCTTCGGCTCAGGTCATGATCCCAGGGTCCTGGGATTGAGCCCCACATCGGACTCTCTCTCTGCTCAGCAGGGAGCCTGCTTCCCCCTCCCCCTCTCTCTCTGCCTGCCTCTCTGCCTACTTGTGATCTCTGTCAAATAAATAAATAAAATCTTAAAAAAAAAAGAATGTTAGATTGAATACCTCAGAGATTCTCTTGTTCCATGGTTCTCAATATGGAGGGGCTCAGATATATGTATTTTGAAAAGTCACCCCGGAGGATTTCTGATGTGCCTCTCAGAATAAGGACTATAGATCGAGTCCCACTGGCTCATTTTCTGTGGTGAGAAAATGGAGTCCCAGAAAAGTTCATTGATTTGCCCAAGGTCGAGCAGCTACAAAACAGCAGAACGAGGACCCAAACTAGGGTATGCCGATTCCCAGCCCATTGTCCCCTTTACTATACCATGATCCCTCCCAGGGTGCGGGAAGGGGATCAACTTCATGTCAGGATCCTTCTCCTTGGTCTTCTTACCAAGGACTTCCATAGGCCAAGAGGACAGCTTTTCTTGAGTCTCGAGACATTCCATTTCTTCAGTGCAGTCCCCAGCCTGAGGCCCCTTTTATTCAGAGTTTCTAATCCAATCCGGCAGAGGTTTCCTACTCAACAGGACTAATAGAGATTAAGGGGAAAAAAAGGACAGGTGAGAATGCTAACAATGTTCTGAATTTGTTTCTTTTTCCAGCATTTAGAGTCTGAATGTCTCCACATCGTCTGAATTTGCCTTAGTTGATTTTACAATTATTTTTCAGAGACTCCTTGGTTGTGTTTTTTTAAGAGTAGAGGAACACTGAGACTGAACACGGTGCTCGGAGAGGCTGGGCTGGTAGACTAACAAAGGCGGTATTATACTGTGCGCGGCAAAGCCAATAAATGAATTCAGGAGACACCTAGATGTGTTTCTGGAGGAGGGCGTGAGGGGGAGGGGTCTGGTGAAAAGGCAGAAAGGTGGGATTAAGATAAATTAAAATGGGGCCAGCATGTTGGATAAGGGGACAACCCCTTCCTGTTCCCACTATTGCTTAAGATTTTTCATTCTGCTTAGTTCAGAAGTTAAAACTAGTCCTTAACCATGGACTTCATATTTTCCCATCCCCCACTTTTTTACGTAGGAAAAGAACTTCGTTGTGAAGCTATTTCAGCCTGATACAGCAGTGTTTATTATTTGAATGCTGGCATCTATGGGGTGTCTTAAACTATTAAAACTGGAAAGGAACTTTGAAATAATCTAGACCAGAGATTTTCAAAAGTGGGGTCTCAGACCAGTAACCTCAACCTCACTTAGGAACTTGCTAAAAAATGCAAGTCTCGGGGGGGCGCCTGGGTGGCTCAGTGGATTAAAGCCTCTGCCTTCTGCTCAGGTCATGATCCCAGAGTTCTGGGATCGCCAGCATCCGGGCTCTCTGCTCAGCGGGGAGCCTGCTTCCCTTCTTCTCTCTCTGCCTGCCTCTCTGCCTACTTGTGATCTCTGTCTGTCAAATAAATAAATAAAATCTTTTTTTAAAAAAAATGCAAGTTTCGGGCCTCACCCTCAGTCTGCCATATCAGAAACTCTGGCTGTAGACTGTAGCAGTCTGTGTTTTAGTAGACCCTCCGGTTAGAGGTCCACTGCTCTCCTGCGATCTAGTCATTTAACTAACGGAGAGACTGGCTCGAGGAGAGGACTAAATCTGCTAGAAACCAACTGAAGAGCAGAACTCGGGTCTCCTAACTGCCAGCTCTCCCTGCTCTCCTTGCTGAGGGGAGTAGGGTGTGGGCGTGGGCAGGTGTCCTGTGAAAGTTGGGGATTTCAGCACAATGCAGAAACAGGTCACCCCCAGGAGTAGCTAACACTTACCGAGAACTCTCTCTTTCCTGGGCACTTTATAAGCACCATATGAATTTTACATTTTACACACAGTCTTACCTGTGACTTAGTATTTCTGTCCTCATTTTGTAGATGAAGGCAAGTAGGATCAGAGAGGTTAGTGGATTCGTTTCCTGTAGCTGCTGTAGCAACTTAGCACAAATTTGGTGGCTTAAAACAACAGAAATTCATTCTGTCATAGTTCTGACTACTAGAAATCAGCTTCATGAGGCCAAAATTGAGGTTTACCAGGGTTGTACTCCTTCTGGAGGCTATAGGGGAGAACCTGTTCTTTGCCCTTTCCGGCTTCGGGTGGCTGCTGGCATTCTTTGGCTTGTGGCCACATCACTCCAATTCCAGCCTCCCTCTTTACGGGTACATGTGATTACATTTAGGGCCCGCCTGGATAATCCAGACTAACTTCCCCACCTGAAGACTCCTGATCTAAACATGGCTGCAGAGTGCTTTTTTCCCCATAAAAGGTACATTCCCAGGTTCCAGGAATTAGGCTGTAGATAACCTTTTGGGAGACCATTATTCCAACCTGCCAGAAAGATAATTTAATCAGTCTTAACACAGTAAATATGAGAGCCTGGATTGGAACCCAAACTTGCCAGACTTTAGAGAGCATGCTCTTTTTTTAAAAAATTATTTTATTTTTTTTATTAACATATAATGTATTATTTGCCCCAGGGGTACAGGTCTGCGAATCGTCAGGCTTACACACTTCACAGCATAGAGACCACGCTCTTAATCACTGGTCTGTACTACCTGAAAAGGTCATCACTCAGAACCATGGCTCTAACGTAAGCATTAAGATTTTTTAAAAAAAGATTTTATTTATTATTTATTTGACAGACAGAGATGACAAGCAAGCAGAGAGGCAGGCAGAGAGAGAGGAGGGGAAGCAGGCTCCCTGCTGAGCAGAGAGCCTGATGCAGGGCCTGATCCCAGAACCCTGGGATCATGACCCGAGCCGAAGGCAGAGGCCTTAACCCACTGAGCCACCCAGGCACCCAAGCATTAAGATTTTTAATTTAAGTGTTGTTTCCTTCTTCCTCTAACTTGCACATTATTGACCCTCTGAGTCCTTAAGCATGTCTGTATGTTGGTCCTGACTCCTTCAGTTAAATTGTTAGCTCCTAAAGGACAGAGATTGTATCTTTTCTCTTTTATTAAAAAAAAAAAAATGGAGTTATAATTAATCTACCATGAAAGTCACCATTTTAAGTTTTGGGGTTTTTTTTTAGTACATTGACAGTGTTATGCAACCATCACCACTATCTAATTCCAGAACATTTTCATCACCTCAGAAAGAAACCCTGGGCCCATTAGCAGTCACTCCAGCCATTCCTCTCTCCCCCCACCCCCTGGCAGCCACTACTTTACTTTCTGTCTCCATAGATTTTCCTATCCTGGGCATTTCATGTAAGTGGAGTCATAATATGTGGCCCTTTCTGTCTGGCTCCTTTCACTTAGCATCATGTTTTCATGGTTCATCCATGTTGTCGCCTGTGTCAATACTTCATTCCTTTTTATGGATGGTCTGATGTATGGATATGCCATATTTTATTAACCATTTATCAATTGATGGGCATTTGGGTTGTTTCCATTTTTTTTTTTTACTTTTATGAATAATGTTCCTGTGAATATTCATGTACATATATTTTTTTTAAGATTTTACTTATTTATTTGACAGAGGTCACAAGTAGGCAGAGGAAGGCAGAGAGAGGGAGGAGGAAGCAGGCTCCCCACTGGGCAGAGAGCCTGATGCGGGGCTTGATCCTAGGACCCTGAGACCATGACCTGAGCCAAAGGCAGGGGTTTAACCCACTGAGCCACCCATGTGCCCCTCATGTATATATTTTTGTTTGAACATAGGTTTTCAGTTCTCTTGGGCATATTATCTAGGAGTGGAATTGCTGGGTCATACGGTGAAATTATGTTTAACTTTTTTGAGCAACTCAGTGCATTGTATCAAGTTGTTGGAATTTTAGCATGACACCCATTGTTATTTATTTATAATGAAATAACATTCTGTAATATGTAGTCTTACCATATTTCTCAACTGCCAAATAAATATTTACACCTATAATTTTCTATAGTAAAGAGAAGGGATGGGTGGTATGGCATAATGGAGGGAGTTCTGGCCGGCCTGGCCCACTCTGGGTGAGCTCGAGTAAGTCAAATCAGCTCACTTCTCTGGGGAGGAGAGTTAGATGATTTCTAAATTCTCTTCCAGACTTAACATTCCGCAATTCTGTGAGAGTCTGAAAAGCTAGCCTTGTGTTAAATCCCAGAGCTTGTGTTCTGTTTTTTTAGCAGTTCATCATTCTCTGTCGGATTTCTGTTCCCAGACACAAACAAGGTTTTACCCATCTATCCCTCCATTTTATTGTGGCCTGCTAGCTTCAGGTACTCTGCTAGGCACCGGAGATACGCAGATGATGAAGATACTGTCCCCAACTCCCCAGTCTTATAGGAGAAGACAAACATATAAGCTGGTGATTACAGTATTAAAAGACTATGATATTTAAAAATTGCTGAGAAGGCCCAGAGGAGAGAAGCTTAGAGTAGGTGACATTTGGATTGTTTCTGTTCAGATAAGTGTTTAACAGACAAGAGAAGCCTTCTGGGCAGAGGAACAGTATAGGTAGAGGCAGAATGGTGTGAGAGGACAGACCATGTTTGCCTTCATATGGTGACTTTTTTCCTTTTCCTACAGTGCTGACTCTGCAGACTGTGTTTATCCAGATGAGCTCCCATTTTGAGATTGTGTGTCTAATATTCAAAGGCTCATTGACTCAAAGGTCTGCAAAAAAACCTTACTTTGTTTAAGTCCTGGCCACCTGTAGATCTTCTTCCCAGTTTTTAAGGGTACTTCAGACTCAGTTTCACAGTAATGAGGTTCCCTGAATGGCCAAGGAGCATTGATCAAGATTTGGGTTTTCTCTTAACATCAGCTTAGTTTGGGCTCCTTGCAAATGCCCTCTGGTCCCCCCTGAGGGTTTTAGTTACATAAAAATATTAGGAACGTAAAATTTTACAATATGATCAGCACAGCACAAACTAAATTTCTAACCTTTGACTAGAAAACATATATGGAAGGCTTTGTGTTTTAAACCGCCCCCTTCCCAGCCTCCTCGCCTTCATGAGAGGTCATTGTACAGCTCTTTCCATGGTCACTGTTCTCTTCCCTTTTACTGGAGGGCAAAACTAGGGCAGAGAAATAATTTTTATTCACTTCTGAAAGGTTACAGTAATAAAGAAACTCTTGTTAACATCAGAGAACGTTGCAGCCAAGAGTTTTCACAGTCTGGCATTGTTTATTTTACATGTAATTTGGAACCTTCTGCACTCTTAAAATATTGGCACAAAAATGTTTTAACTGTTGAAGTACTTCCCTGCATGCAGCAGCAGTGTGCTGTCAGGGGGCAGCAGGGCTCTGGAGAGCCGCTGGCCCTGTTCCTGTGGAGAGAAAAATGGTGTGAGCACGCGCGTGTGTGTATGTGTGCACATCTACATCCACTTGACTGAAGATGTACCTCTGTGCGTTTAGAATTTAAGAACTTTCTCTGTCCTGATGAACTTATGTTTCTCTTTATTTAAAGATGCGATTGGTATAACAATCCTGCTTCCCTGTTGCCATGGCTGCCAGAAATTACAGAGCTTCCCTTACTTGGGTATTTGATACAGTTTTTCATTACCTTCTTTCTCTCACACCTACACTTTATTAACCCTTTTCTTCTACCTTTTTTTCCCCCCCTTTTTGGTTGAGAGATCTAACTGTGGGCCCAATTCCGGCAGGCATTTCACAGATCTCATCTCAATCACAAATTGCCTGGTTAGAGAGGTGAGTGTACCCATTATGCAGCTGAGGAGAACTGAGGGGTAGAAACTTCAAAGAACTTGGCTGTGGCCACCACAGTAGTCACAAGTTCAGATCTGATTGATTTTCAAACTTCTGCTCTTTTGGCCATACCACATGGCCTTTTTTTATAAGCTGACTTGAACCTTTTTTGGAAGTAGTTAGAATACACAAACATGAACTAATGACTAACCTATGCATTGATAGGATCAAAGTCATTTGTGTTGATTAAGATACTAATACACAGAAGTATTGGGTTCCATCAAGGTTTTTATTTATTTTTATTTACTTTTTTAAATTTATTTGAGAGAGAGAGAGAGAGAGCAAGTACAAGCGGAGTAGAAGGAGGTGGAAGGAGGTGTGCGGAAACAGACTTCCTGCTGAGCATGGAAGCCAACGAGACCCATCCCAGGACCCTGAGACCACGATCTCGCAGAATTCAGACGCTCAACCAACTGAGCCACCCAGGCGCCCCCATTAGAGGGTTTTTGTTGTTTTGTTAGGTTGAAATTAAGATTTGAAAACAATTACGGAAGGACCCCATTATTAAATGGGAAGAAGGCTGGAGTGGTGACTAGGCTTCCATATTCCAGGCTCAACTTTGCTCCTAGAATTTGGAGGACCTTCTCTTTCCCCCATCTGCTTCTTGTCCTGTGGGCTTAAAATAGAGCTATTTATATTAACCTTGCTAAGACTCAGGGATTCCTGATCATGCTCTCTCTAACCTATCTGGTCTGCAGACAGTGGCCTGCTGCTTCACACACTCTTCTTCCTCCAGATCTTTCTTCCTTGGCCTCCAAAGTGGATCTTTGACTAAAGAGGCAGGGGTTACCCCCACCAGCTAGGCTCTGTAGAGCTGTCACCAAGCCGGAACCTTCTCCGGGGATCTCCAGCAGGGCCCTCCTTCCTGTACAGGAGTTCTCCTCTGGGTCTGAGAAAAGGGCATTCTGCTGTCACGTATGTGTGTGTGTAACTTCCCAAGCACTTATCTCCCGTCAAATGAGCTTTGGAGCCAGACAGATCTGGGTTTTGTTCATGCTGTGCCATAATGTGGCCTTAAAACCCTGGGCAAGTCTCTTTACGCTTCATTGTCTCCATTCCTTTCTCTGTAAGATAAGTCACACATAGTGTGTGATTTCAACAAAGTGATGCTAGTAAAGACCTAGCGCAGTGTGTGGCACATTTTAGTTACTTGATAAAATGGGCACTGTTTGGACCCTTTCTATAGCACCTACCATCATCGGCTGCCTTATTTCAGAATGATTTATGTCCACATCTGTCATGCCTCATTGGCTTCTGACTTTTTGGAGGACAGAGATTCTATCTTTCATCTTTGTATCGCCTGTTCTGCGTGGCACGTGTCATGGATGTTGCAGGCCCTCAGGCCCTAGTGGATGTTGGCTGAATCTGTTAGGATGACTTGGACAGGGCAGGGCAGCCATGAATATTTTGGTTTCTCCATCCGAACCTGGGGAAATAGTAACCCCTTATTTTGGAGCCTTTGAGGACAATTTAAAACGATATGTGTGAAGTGTTTGGAGCCCTTTGAAAGGAGGGTACTGGGGAAATTAATGGTGTTTTTGCTGTTCTTGGGAAAGCCCTTTGTGGTTCCCAACGAATAAATTACTTGGAGTGAGTTTTCTAACACCTCCTACTCCACTCTGTACACTAAGGCTTTTTTTTTTTTTTTTTTTTAATAACTGTCTGCTGTAATGCTTCTTTTGCTCTGACTTATAAAGATATATATTTTTGGTTTTGGACTTTTGACCCCTTTCTGCTCCCAGGAGAGAAATTTCTATCAGAATAATAAAAGGTGTAAACTGTGTGTGTTGCCCCTTTTGTGGGCCCTGGGCAGTTCAGCGGCTGGGGTTAAGAATCAGCAGGCTTGTGGTTTATTCCTGGTTATGGGGAAGTAGGAGACCATTCCCATTAAGCACTCAGTGGCATTCTCATTGTCCCCCACACTACTCCTTTCATTGTTGTCCTCTGCTCTTTTGCTAAGATTCTTTGGATTTCAGATGAATTCTAGTGTCTTTGGTATTTTGAGTACAGATAATTTATGGCTCTACCTCTTCTCTTTCAAAGACAGAAAGTGTTTATCATCTGCTGTGCTTTAGGTCCCAAGTTGCCTTGCCAAAGAAGCTCCTCCTTTTAGAGGAAGGAGAGGATGGGAGAGTTGAAAAACCACTCACTAGTTTTGGAGTCAAAAGAGTAAGGAATTAAATCTGTTTTTTACCATTTAATCAGCAGGTCAGGTGAAGAGCCTGGACCAGATTATTTCTCTCTCTCTCTCTCTCTTTTTTTTTTTTTTTAAGATTTTATTTATTTATTTGACAGAGATCACAGGTAGGCAGAGAGGCAGGCAGAGACAGAGAGAGGGGAAAGCAGGCCCCCTGCTGAGCAGAGAGCCTGATGCAGGGCTTGATCCCAGGACCCTGGGATCGTGACCTGAGCCAAAGGCAGAGGCTTTAACCCACTGAGCCACCCAGGCGCCCCCCTCTCTCTCTTTTTAAAAACATTTATTTATTTATTTATTTATTTTTAGAGAGAACGCACATGAGAGTGCTGGGTGGGGGTTGGGGGACAAAGGGAGAGGGGGAGAGAGAGAATCCCATGCGGACTTCCTGCTTAGTGCTGAGCCTGAGATCATGACCTGAGTTGAAACCAAGAGTTGGACGCCTAATGGACTGAGCCACCCAAGCACCTCTAGACCATATTATTTTTTTTATTATTTTTAAAAAGATTTTTATTTACTTATTTGACAGAGAGACAGAGAGAGGGAATACAAGCAGGGGCAGTGGGAGAGGGAGAAGCAGGCTTCCCACTGAGCAGGGAGCCTGCAATGTGGGGCTCGATCCCAGGACCCTGACTTCACGACCCAAGTGGAAGGCAGATGCTCAATCACTGAGCTACCCAGGCACCCTAAACCATATTATCTTTAAGAGCCCTTCCAGCTTGAAAAAAAAATCCGTAAGATAACAGGGTTCCAACCCAGGGTTGAATTCACAAGAGGGAACAGCAGTTTGTCAGACTTTGAACTTAATCTCCAAGCTCTGTAACCCTGGAAAAACTGGCCCTTTCCCTATTATCCTCAGCTCAAAGGCCCAGGAAAGACTAGAGTGGTTTGGGGACCAGTGTGGAATTTAAAACATGCTGGAGTTGTCTGGTCTGAAGCCATGGATAGACATGGATGGCGGAAGAATCCCACTTGGTGACGCCCCTTAACTGCGTTAAGGAAGTCCAGACTGCGCCAGCTGATGGCAGGAAGCCCTATTCAGGGCTGGACCACACTGGTCAGAACTGCAAAGCAGTCAAGGTTGGTATTTTGTGCCACTTCAGTGGTCGGCAATCTCCTAGAAGTTTGACAGGCACAAAGATGATCCTGATTTAATCTTTTCCAGTGGAGGACACTTAGTCCTGGCAAGAAAAAAATGGCTTGCTTGGGGTCACAGTAGCAGAGCAGAGATTAAAACTCACTGCTGATTCATTCTTTTCTTTTCATTATATCATACTAGCACCTTTGCCATTCTCTAGAGCTGCCATACATTCCCTCCATTTGTCTTTCTATGTCACAGATCTCTTTTGATCCTTTTCTCTTAAAGTCAGTGTTCTAGTGTCTAGCACAGTGCTTAGTACGTACTAGGCCTTTATCAAATATGTTAGTGGATGAGCGAGTAAACTCACAGAGTCTGTTCCTAACTCATTATCCGAGTGAGAATCAGTTCTCTACCGCTACCTTACCTCATAAACTGATTCATGCTAAATTGTTAATGGATGCTAATAGGGTAATGTTTTAATGGTCCCAGGTAACAACTGCATTTTCACTGGGACTTTTTGTAAATTGTGTCTTCAGCAGAAGGAATGATTGCAGTAGCCCTGTGGGGGGCTCTTAGAGTATGGCAAGATTGTTAGGGCCCCTCACTCTTTGTCCTACCAGAAGTAGGCACCTGTCTGCTCTTTTCTCCTGTGGGTTTAACCCTGCACTGGGCACTACCAGAGGGCAGTGGCTCTGCTCAGGACAGGAGGACTACGTGAAAAAGTTCTGGAAGCTAAGGCGTCACACCGGGGTACAGTAGGGGTAGACATGGGTTGTAGCTGCGTTGGATGTGCTGTGAGTATTTCTGGATTGGCGAGGCAGTTGTAACAGTCCTCTTCCCCATTTCCCTAAAATGCTGAGTGAACAATCCTGTGGTCATGGTTAGATCGGAATGGGCGTAGCTGGAAAGTAGCAACTTCTTTCTCTGCATCGATGCATCTGTTTAGCTGCTCTTTTCTGAGTGGCAGTGATGGGCACCATACATGTGACATGTCTGGTCCTCACAGGAGCAGGAGGAACTACAGCCACTCTCTAGACTTAAGCTGCCTTACTTGACAGTCAGAGCCAGTCCCGACCTCTTACCTCAACTCACTTTTGGGTGCTTCACAGATCCCCTGCCTGTCATCTCTCTTCATCTCAGATGCATCTTGCAAATCATTCAACAGCCTGGCTCATCATCTTGAACACTGCTTATGTCAAATACTCCTCACATGGAAACCCACAGTGGCTCCCCAGGGCCTGCTGGCTATACACCATCCCCTTACCCTGTCTTCAGGGTTCCTTGTGATTCACCATCATTTGATTATCTTTTCTGCCTGCAGAACTTTTTCTTCAGTCTCTGCCCATCCACAGGAAACTCCCCTGAACCACTCTGCTTGACGTGTCTTACTCTGCCAGTGTGATAGTAAATTTCTCCAGTGCAAGGATCATGGGGCATCCTCGAGTAGCCTCCTCAGGGCCTGGCACAGAGCAAGGCGTATTTTAAGTATACAGGAAATGGTGATTGATTTCATCGAACAAGTGGTTTTGTTGCATTGCAAGAAGCTCAAAATGAAGTAAGAAGAACAAAATGAAGTAAAGACAGTCCTTCCAAAAATTAACAGGTATCGATCCTGGGTTTTGGCACAAAAAAACAAACAAAAGCCCTGACAGGTATCGAAACATCTATGCTAAATATATGGGTAAGCATATTCTGAAAAATATTTTCTTGATTAATTGTCCTCAACTATCCCCTTGACTCCTTCTTATTTGACACAGTGGTGCAGAGCAGAGCTATACATAGGAAGGCAGAGGGCCTCCCACTCTCCCTTCCTCACCATCCCCCGATGCTGTGCCCTTGCATAAAGTGTCGTTCAGTGCTTGCCATGTGCTGAGGATACAGGTGTTAGCATGTAACCTTGTCCTCCAGGAAGATACAGTAAAGCTTCCATCAAACATCCTTGCTTCAGTCTTAGAGCAATTTCTCCTTCCTTTACATCAGTGCTTGCCAGCTTTTAGCAATAGCAGACTCTTATCCTAGCCCCGCATCAGAACACCATACATACAGCACTGGGCAGTTCTTATTTTAGGAGCCTTGAGTGATAGGATTTGGACAATAGCACTAAAATTATTGTCTCGGGGCGCCTGGGTGGCTCAGTTGTTGATCCTCTGCCTTTGGCTCAGGTCGTGATCCCAGACTCCTGGGGATGGAGCTCTGCATCGGCCTCACTGGGGAGCCTGTTTCTCTCTCTCCCTCTACTCCCCTCCCTTGTTCCCCTTTTCATAAATAAATAAAATCTTTAAAAAAAAAAATAAAATTACTATCTAACATTCTATGTATTTTATTTCGTCCTTTTCCCCTTCCTAAAATGTAAGCTCTAGGAATTCAAGTATTATCTCTCTCTCCCCCCCCTTTTTTTTTTTTAAAGATTTTATTTATTTATTTACAGACAGAGGTCACAAGTAGGCAGAGAGGCAGGCAGTGTGGGGGTGGGAAGCAGGCTCCCCGCAAGCAGAGAGCCCGATGCGGGGCTCAATCCCAGAACCCTGAGATCATGACCCCTAGCCGAAGGCAGAGGCCTTAACCCACTGAGCCACCCAGGCGCCCCTCTCCTCCTTCTTTTAAGGATTTTGTTTTTAAGTAATCTCTGTATCCAGTGTGAGGCTCAGACTCACAACCCTGAGATCAAGAGTCACATGCTCAATCGACTGAGCCAGCCAGGGGCCCCTATATTGTCTCTTGTTTATTGCTGTAGCCTCGACTCTTAGAATAGTGTGTAGTGGGTGGTTAATACTGAATATACATTTGTTGATGATGAAGCCACTATTGAATTTTTTTCTCCTCCAGGTCCAGCAGCATTATTAATTTTATGGCTCTATTAAGAATTGTTTTACTCACTTACTTATTTAGGGAACATTTTTGTTCCTCACCGCATGCTAATCCCCAAATGCCTTTGGTAGAGAGTGTACCAGAGAGAAATGATCTTACAGGGCTTATATGCCAAAAAGAGAAATGAGGTTGAATCTTCCCTAGGTTAGGTTCTAAACTAAATAGATGAACAAGTAAGATTGGAATTCACCTGTTTTTTATCTTTTTGCTGCAAACTTCCTAGAGAAGCTGGCTGAGCACAGGGCTGAGTGTGATGACAGGATGGTGTTGGAAACTAGGCAGCCCCCAGGTGCTGAAGGGAGGGATGGAGACTGGCAGCCCTCTGCTCAGGTGGAGGAATGGGTTGGGTTTGTAACCACATTTCTAAGGCAGAATCACAGTGGTTGAGAGCCCTTGGACACCAAAGTCAGACGAGGCTCAGATCCCATGCCAGCTGTGTGACCTTGAGCAAGGACCTTAGTCTCTGTGCCTCCATTTTATTCTCTATAAAATAGGGATAACTCTAATACCTACCTCACCTTACTTACAGCATTGTGAAGGGTTAAATGAGTTACCACTTGTGAGACTGTTTAAACAGTGCCTGGGGGGCTAGATAAAGGTTTGCAGCTCTTCATTTTATTACTTATTAAGTATTTGTATCAGATGTGATGATGTAAATAGAAAAAAGAAAGGCAGTTTTGCATAGTTATATGGAAAAACTGAGTCTCAAAGAGATTTGTCTTCCACAGTCACAAGGTGGGGAAATGGAGCTGTGTGGGCCCAGAGTTTGCTTAGATTTCCAGGCATTTCTAAGTTCCGAGTGGGACTTGAATACAGATCGTTAGAGAGAGCAGCTTTTTACCAGACACAGCGTTCCAACCGAGGTTTTCTTTTTCCTTTAGAGAAAATGTTTACTGTTTTAGCAATATTTTACTGAAAAAAGAGGACAAAAAGAATTAGCCTGTAGAGATGAGGGCCACTCTCAGAGCTCATACAGCCAAGGGTCCTTTCCATTTTCTGGGACTCTGAACATTCCTGCTTGTCTCACCACTGACCTTCTCATTACTTGAGCAGGAGAGCTTCTACCAGGATCCAGGCTCAGCCCTTCCCAGGATACTTCTACAGGATTCTGTCAGCGGAATAGCACTTCTGTTTGAGCCTTAAGACAAAAGAATGTTGGACTAAGAATTAGATGACATTGTGGTTCTGTGAACATCTCCACCATCTGAGCAGACTGACGGTTGTTGACTCATCTTTCTGAACCTTTGTTTCCTCATCTCCACAGCAGGGACCAGCCTGTTTCTGAGGTTACCACAGGGGCAGTATTTGGGAAGTTGTGTGGTTTGGAGCAGTAGGCAGTAAGGAGACAGCAGTGAACGACAAGCATTGTGTATGACCCATGGAGAATAAGGGAAGTGTCCACTTTACCTTTTGGGGTTGTAGACTTTGGTCTGACCTCCTCTGCCCAGCTGGAGTCACCAGTTAACCTGTGTGATTCCATGATTTAGGGTGTACCTCTCTTTTGCTCTCCATTACTGCAGAGAAGGAGAAGACAGGACTGTTTGGTAAAAGAGCTAGGAACCTCAAGATTGGGAAGGGGTAGATCTTGGATTCCCTGAGAATGTTTTCCAGGCAGCATGATGTCTGTCTTGGACTTGCTGAGTGGGAAAGGACAGTGCTGCCTCCAGGTCTTCTGGGATGTTTAGATCCTCAGCACCCAGGACAAATGACAGTGCCCAGGCTCCATTAGCAAAGAACTTACTAGCATGTTAATTGTCCATTTTCATTTGTTCTGCTTATATGTCTGTGCACTTGAGATGGCCAGTACTGATGGGGAACAAGCATCCTATGGTTTCCCACTGTCCCAAGTCTGCCTAAATTTAATAAAAAATCACTTAGAAAGCAGCATTGTGCCTGCAGCTTTCCTGTGCTCATATGTGCAGTCATGAGGTCCATGGTGCATTTGGGAGCCTGCAAGTGTCTCCGGAAACCTAAGGTGTGTCAGCATCTTGCTGACAGCAATCAGACCTCGTGACTGCAGGTAGAACCCAGAGGAATGATATCCACTGATTCATTTCCACTGAAAGGGGATCAGGCTCCTCGGCCCTGGTGTTCCTTACTCCTGCTCCACCGCGGATGCCTGCCGAGCTCAAGCTAAGTACACATCTTGCTCATATTACATCTTGTTCAAGTAGGATTTTCCATTACCACAACACAGGAGACATTGAGGGCACCGTGATTACTAAAACCCTATAAGACTTCTTGTCTGTCCTGAGTGTGACCAGGGTCAGAAAGTCATCAGCTTATGATTACAAATAACTATTGCATTCTTTTTGCAGTTGGTATCCAGGGAGGTCTAATTATGTGCAAGGCATGCCCTCCTCACCTTTCTCCTCTGCATCCACCTGATAATCAAATTGTGTTGATCCTGATGTACAAATCCTGATCCTACATTTCTCTGGAAGGCCTGCCTTCCTCTTTATGCCTGTTGTCACTTACGTTAATTCAGTTCCTTACCAACTCTCACCTGGGCCATCGCTGCAGCCTTCTCCAGTATTCCTAGCTCTGGCCTTTCCCCCAAATTCATGGTCTGTACTTTATACTTCTAGGGCTAATTTTCAGAAATAAATCTGTCCATGTAACTCCCCTGTGCCTAGACCTCTTGTGGCCTTCAGGGCCATTTCCAGTCAAACAGATACTGCCTTTCCAGTTCTGCCCCTGCTGCTTCCCATTCATGGCCTTTTTGTTACAAATTTTCTTCTGCAAATGCAGTATTTATCTCTCTTTGCACATACCATTCTTGCAGTTTGAAAAGTAGTAATCCCTGTTCACCCTTTAATACCCAATATAATAAATGTTGCTTCATCTCGGAAGTCTTTCAGCCCCCAGACTCACCGTTGCCACTTTTTACAGTGTGCGAGGTGTTTCATTTATGTGTGTTGTGTCTTCCACATGAGATCACAGACTTCCTCCGGATAGCTACTGTGTTTCGTTCATCCTTTATGTCCACTGCATACCGTAACGTCTTGAATATAGTAGACACTCAGTATATGCTTAGCAAATGTGTATAAGGCAGTGTAGAATTCTGCACCTGGACAGCTTATGGTTTAGCAAGGAACGTAAGTTACTTCCTAATACTACTGCTTAGAAGGGGGTATTTTAAGAGAGGATTCAATGTATACACATGGTTAAGTCACAGATTGAAATTCTTGTGTGAGAAGAATCATTTGTAATTGGAATTGTCTTTTTTTTAATTGTGGTAAAATATACATAATATTTGTCATTTTAACCCTTCACAGGAGTACCATTTGGTGGCATTGAATGAAATGCATTCATAATATTACATACCCGTCACTACTGTTTATACCAATTTTTTCATCATCCACAACAAAAACTCCCTCATTTCTCCTCTCTCCAACTCCTTGCAGCCTCTGTGCCTATCCTAGATACCTCACAGAAGGGGAGATCATGCAATATTTGTCCTTCTCTGTCTGACTTACTTCATTAAGTGTAATGTTTTCAAGGTATATCCATGTTATAGCATGTATTACTTTGATTTCTTTTAATGGCTGAATATTATTCCATTGCCTGTAGATACCGCATTTTGTTTATCTGTTCATCTGTTGATAGATGCTTAGGTTTTTTCTGCCTTGTAGCTATTGTGAATAATGCTGTTGTGAACATTGGTGTACAAGAATCAGTTCCAGTCTCAGCTTTCGATTCTTTTGGGTATTTACTTAGGAATGGAATTAGTAGGTCATAGGGTAGTTCTGTATTTAACTTTGTGAGAAATCACCAAACTATTTTTCACAATGCTATGCTATTTTACAGTCCCACCAGCAACGCTTGAGAGTTCCAGTTTTTCTATATCCTTGCTAACTCTTGATATCTTCCTTTTCCTCTTTTTTTTTTTTTAAATTATAGCCCCCCTAGTAGGTGTGAATGGAATTATCCTTTGCTTATTATATTTCCGTAATTGCCTTGCTAATTGGTTCTACCTTGATTATTGGCCATTAATGACCACTAATAAATGAAACTGTTTTCACTTTTCCAAATCTTGTATTTAACAACAGAAAACCAAAGCCTGATCAAAACTTTTGTGCTCTGGCACTTGTTAGCAGGGCATGAGCCCTTTGTTAAACTTGGAAATGTAAGCAAAAGGGCATTTCTTAGAAAAGTTTCCTAGTTATTCTTCCCTAGCACCCGTTATAGAACAGGCAGGGATCAAAGGTCTGTTAATGTTTAACCTGTTCACTTCAGAGAGGTAGCTGGCTTTTTTTTTTTTTTTAAGATTTTATTTATTTATTTGACAGAGAGAGAGAGATCACAAGTAGGCAGAGAGGAAGGCGGGGGTGGTGGGGGGAGCAGGCTCCCTGATGAGCAGAGAGCCCAATGCAGGGCTCGATCCCAGGACCCTGAGATCATGACCCGAGCCAAAGGCAGAGGCCTTAACCCACTGAGCCACCCAGACACCCCGAGTTAGCTGGCTCTTAATCACATTGGAATGATCAGTGAGAGAGGAAAAACCCAGTTGCCCACTTCATGTTTTCTTACCCTGACACTTGTGAAGTTCTTTCTCTGTTCAGTCAGAGGTTCTCCTTCTGTATTAAATATTTTGACTTCAAGTCTAGAACAATGGAACCTGATAGTCATAGAGGTGGTCTTGAAATAATTCAGTGGAAGAGACTGCTTTGAGAGAGGTGTGGGGTTTCAGGGGCCAGGTGAGGACACACTGAAAGACAGGAGTTGGGCCTCTTCAGGCTAGAGTAGTGTTTGGAAACCATGAAAACAGCAGCAGCGTGTGTACACAGGCCCGCTCAACCCCTCCCAAATCCATGTACTCAATCCTTGTACTCAAGGGAGCTTGAGTAAAGGTGGGTGGACATCACTAATAGAAGAGGTAATTATGACAGGGAACACTGTATTGAGTCATTCTTCTGCCATGTGCTGAGCAGTGCGCCATCGTTGCCCTCAAGGAGCTCACAGTCTATTGCAGTCAGGGAATGACGGGGACAGACTATGAACAGACTATTAAAATAGCACAGTATGCTTTCCTGGTGGAAATATTAAAAAACCACGTGAAGGAAAAAGCAACAAGTGTTAGGGAACTTGAAAGACTTCACAGAAAATAAGATGATGCCTCTTCTGTAAAATGAGAACAATGACACCCCCCTTTTAGGATTATTGTGAAGATTAAAGAGATAATACATAAAGTTTTTAATACAGTTGCTGACACATGGTAGATATTCTACAAATGCTAACTAATGTTATTATTATATTATTATGGAGAGGTTTTATTGAATTGATGAATGACAATATATCCATTGATTACACTCAACAGAGACTGACTTCAGCTAATTTAAGCAAACAAAAACATTTGTTGGGGGCTAACTAGTGCTCACAGAATGTAAAGGAGAGTTTGACAACAGGCCCCGGGAAGCTCAGGGATTGCAGTTTAGTAATAGGAATTTAGTACGTCTCTTTGGGATGACCCAGCTTTAGCTGCCTTTTATCTTTGGGGGTCGCTGTTCAGAAGCAAAACTCTGATTAGCTGGGATTCTCTGCCCATCTCTGTGATGAGGGGACAGGTTTCCAAGACCAGCAGCCCACCAACTCATATGGAGTTGGGGAGGAGTAGGTCTAGGCCCTAAGGAAGGGATGCAGGGAGTGAGTGATACTCACCTCAGGCAGTATCAGAGTATTCCCCAAATCTGGTGATCCATTGATACCGATGCTGGAAGCAACCAGGCCAACTCCTGAAACACTCTCTGGGTGTTTCTTTTGTCCACAGAATCTTGAATGCTCTGCCTTATGACCAATGGCAACCCAACGTGACCATACCTATCTGACATTCTTCATGGAAATTTCTCTGGTTTCTCCATGTTTGTTATGATGGCTAAAACAAAGACTTTTGACTATTAAAATAGTAGAAGAAAGAAAACTTTTTGACCTTTGTATATGGAGTTTCTTTCCATATGTCCACCTTAATAATTTCTCATTTGTCAGCTCATGATCAGAGATTTGCTCTGGGATTTTATTATGGCTGTGTGTGTAGTCAAACCCTCCCTTCATCCGATTACTTATTATTTTAGCCTATACATGCTGCTGTGTATTTGACCTTGTTGAATCTCATCTTGTTTCTAGAATAACTTTTCAAGAATTCAGAGTCATTTCCATTTTACTCTAGTTTTTCAAAGTACTAAAATTAACAATTTTAACTTTTTTGCTTATGTGATTCTCCATTTCTGATAGGACTCATCAAAAGCAGAAAGATGTGACATTTCAGCGCAGACACTAGATTTAGGGACCAGCTGTCCAAGATAAAAGTTACAGCACTATCACAAGAAGAGTGTGACTTCGGGGCAAGCCGTTTACCATTTTTGAACTTCTGTTTTCCTGTTTATAGAGTCAGGACAATAGTAGCAGTTTGTCTGTGAGCTCCTAGAAGGACAGGGTTATTGTCAGGAAGTACAAATAAGATTGTATATGTGAATACATTATCAAATCAAATATGATGTATGTTACTATCACCACTATCATAATTATTATCATTTCCGATTTTCAGTGGAGGCTCCCAGAATTGTTTCCTTTAGAACTTTGTGCTGTCAGTGTTATTGTTGAAACAGTGACTCTTTCAAGTCAATATTAACTCTTCTAACTGGAATATGCATGAGACTTGCCATCTGGGATGCAATAAAAAACTTCAAAAACGACAGTATAGCTGTTATCTTCCTCTTATCTGTACGTCCTGACAAAGAAGAAAATTAAATTAGCGTGATAGTTTGATCTTCCCAGGATCATAATGTTCCTCATCAGCTCTTTTCAGGGTGATTTCAGACTTAACTGATGTGTTGGAATGTCTTGTCAAGTGGGTAAATTACTGTAATTTTCAAGGACATCGGTCTCTTGCTTTGCTCTTTTCCAAGCCTGAGGAAAAGACTCCTGTGCTTTTAACCATTCAGAAATTAAAGCTAGTGGTTCGGCAGGTGTGCCTGCCAAACCACTTACCTTGTTTTTCAAGACATGATCAGGCTGTGCAAATTTTGAATATGCAGATTCCAAGCTGCAAGACTGGGATTTTTAAAATAAATAAGTAAATAAATAAATAAATAATGTAAAAAGGCATTTCAGTGTAGCCAGCTTCCCTGTGCATTAAAAGTTAAAAATTATTTATTAAAATAAGTTATAAGAATTATCTCATGTTTTGTTTAGGTTGGCTTTTCATCACAGCTGAAATATGCCTTACCACATGATTTTCTAAAGAGGGAAGAAGAAATCGAAACGAAAAATTAAAACTTTTCAAGTTTTATTATTTTTCCTTTTCTTCTTGGTATTAATGTAGTTTTCTCTGGATCTGCCTAACACACACACACACACACACAGAATTTTATTTTGTTACATTTTGTGATCATTGCTATAAGGCCCTCAGTAGATCTGTTAGCCATCATGCAAGTTAGCACATTACATGCAGGTATGTGTGTTTGGTCTCTCCATGTCCTCCTCCTCTGTGTCTTCTCTCACCTGTTTCTGTGTGTTTTGCATAATATTGCACAGTGAGCTCATTTCTAACATTAAATTTAATAGACTGGCTGATGTTCAGTGCACATTAGCCTATTGCTGTGCAGTCACTGCAGCCCGTGGTGGTAATCCTGCAAAGCATTGCTGATGGCATTTCTGCCTGCTGGAAAGACCCTGGCCTGTGATCCTTTGCACTGTTGTACCCTTAGGATGAATTTTGTGTATTCCTTATGCTTTAGTCAGCAACTCTAGCCACCCTTTATTATAGTCATTCATTCCAATAATTATTTTTCTTTTTTTATTTAAGATTGTACTTTTTAAGTAATCTCTACACCTAATATGAGGCTCAAAGTCACAACCCCAAGATCAAGAGTCGCATGCTGCACTGACTGAGCCAGCCAGGCTCCCCCATTCCAACAAATTCTCATTAGGCTGCTACTGTTAGTAGCTTTGCCTCAAGCCAGTAGCTGTAAAACTTACTCTTACCTTCATGGGCATCCGTTCTTGTGTTGTCACCACCAGCCTTCTTCCATTCTGTCCTCCCATGCCCCAATCACACCCTTTCGCCCACTAGGTTTCCCAGGAATGGGGCTTATCTATACTAGCGATGTCTAATGTCTATTAGTAATTGGCCACTGATGACCCATCTGGTGACCTGTCTCTAGCCACCATTGCAATCGGGAGTCTCTGAGTTGTGTTTACTGTGTTGAGCTTATTATTAGTTGTTCTTAGCCGTACCTCTACAGAGAATCTAAGTTGTAGATACAGGAAGTGGTGGCCACATAATTTTTTGTGTTTGTTCTAACATAGATAATAAGCACTGGAGTCAGACTGCTCTGTATTTTCATCTTCACCCACTATTTCCTAGCTTCCCAAATGTCAGTTTCCTCTTCTCTAAAGTGGGGATAGTAACAGTACCTGTCTCAGTCACTGGGAAGGATTAAGTGAGCTCACATGCATGAAGTTCTTAGCATAGTTCTTGGCACTTGGTAAACAGTGAGTTATGGGACCTCTTTCTGGACTTAAATCACTTTTGTGGGGCACTGTAGACTGGGGAGAGGGTAGGCTTTGCAGAAGGTATAACTGATAAGCTATGTCTTAGAGGATAAGAAGGAGTTAGCGTCCCAGTGGGTGAAGAAGGGGAAGGAATCCCGGCAGTAGTATGCTTAAGAGCTATAAGAAGGCAAGCTTATTTGTGAAAATTGCATATCGTTTACTGTGAATGAAGGGTGAGCTAAAAGTGGGAGGTGGGAGGAGGTGAGGCAGGAAAGATGACCAAGAACAGATCACAGAGAACCATGTAGAGCTCATGGAGGAGTTTAAACTCGATCCTCCATCACTCTCTCCATCCACATAATCTGGTTCCTCTGTTAAACAGTCACAGAAACATCTTTAAGAGTAGCAACAGCAAAAAGGGGGAAGAGGGCAGTGACTTGGCCTCAAATGAACTGGCCTCTCTTTAAAAGCTAATATTCCTCCTCGAGAATACTATATTAATTAAACATGTGCCTTGCGAGATTCATTATTGTTTTACTTGTGTTCCCTGTTGGTTGTCTCATTCATTAATCTGCTGATTAGTAACCCTGAACTCTTGTATCTCCCCACCCCCTTTTTGGCATTCCCTTTTTAATATACTATGCTGTTCCCCCTGGGACGTCAACTCCAGGACCCGTCCCTGGCCTGCTCGTGTTTGTTTTCTTTGCCCCTTGTGCCTGCCTCTGCTATAACATTTGTAGTATGTGTTAAGTAATCCTTAAGGTAACATTTTTATTATGTCATAAAAAGTGCATGGCAAATATATTATAACTCATGGACTTTGTTTAAAAATGAACGGATAATTTATTGAGTGTGTTACATGAGCCTTGCTCCCCTCCCCATTTCAGCTGAGACTCGCTGCTCATTTAGCCTAGCCTCCTATTGAGTGCTCCCGCCCTGTGACATGCTGGGAAAGCAGACCCATGGTTGGCTAAAAATGACATCATAGTTTATGTACTCAATAAAAATTTAATTAAGTCATTACAGGAATTGCAGTCATCATTTAACCCTCTGATTTCTTCTGTTTAGTTTATTATTAAACATTCAGTAATACCAGTCACCAAATCCTGATGGCTTATAAAATATCTGCATGAATTTTAATAGCTTAAATAAATGGGAAAATATGAGTAACTGATATAAAAGGAACCTTTTCCTTGTGGTGGTGCTGTATGTATGGGTTTTTATGAAAAGCAAAGCATTATGGAAAGGATAAGAGTTTACTGAGAGAACAGCCCAACACTATCTGGGAGGAGTTTCTCATTCGGTTTGTCCATCCGTGTATTCATCACGAGTAGGGTGCTCCGTCCAGAATCATCTGGCAGTGGGGACACTAGAATCTGCAGGTCAACAAACAAAAGCTTAAGTGTGGGAATATCCAGCTCCCCTTGGCCGCTGGGCTGGCTAGGAGGGCCCAGTGTGGTGAGTCCCGTAGTTCAGGAAGCTGTTCTCACTCACCCTCACCTGTTGCCTGCAGATCACGTGTCTGCACTGATCGAGCTTCCACCCTGTTCCAGGAAGGGCCTTTTTCATGATCTAATCCAGCCTGGGTGATGATATCTGAAAGCCATTCCTGGCTGTGGCTGCTTGCCATCTCTCAGCTAGAGGGGAGAGGGAGAGGCAGCTTACAGGTCACTGGAGTTAGACTATAGGACCAGAGGTGGTTGAGCCTTGCTCATAGGGAATTCTCCCCTTGCTTTCCATTCTTCTGGGGTCATAGCCAGCCAGAATGCAGGTGCATCCCAAGAGGAGAAAGTGTGTTTGTATGTTACTGGACCTTGCTGGAAACTGAGGTTTGCAGATTAATGTGTTGCTGGTCTCTAGAAATGTCCTACAGATGGTGAAGCAGGTAAAGCATTTGTCTAGAATCAGGTTCCGATCCTGGCCCTCCAGTATCTTTCTGTGTGACCTCTGGCAAGTTCCATATGCCTTTTTGGGTCTCAGTTCACCATTTCTTCGGAGGGATTGAACTAGTTGATCTCTGAAGACCCTTCCAGCTCTAAAGCTTACTAGGTAGATGCAACACATAAACTAAGTGTGCTAAGCAGGTTCAGTGCCTGGTTGCCTCTGAGAGATGCTCTTGCCTTTCTGTGATGTCTCTGACGTCCGTTTGTGGCTCTGATTCTTCTTGCAGGATGAGAAGAATAACTTGTACGGGAGTAGGGAGAGCCCCAGAATGGCTCTCAGCAGGTCTGGGTTGTAGTCCCATCATCGCACTTCAGAAGGAATGAACTCTGTCTCTGGCTTGTTTCTGGACTCTGCATTTCACCCGGCCCATTCTGGAAGATGGTGCAGTAACAAGTTAGGCAATATCTATCGTTGAAATTTCAGAAACGTGCAAGGTATTCAAGCAGCAAAAAAGGGGAAATAAACAAAAGGGTGTCATCGGATAGAACATGTTATGCGTGGCACTCAGGCCCTTGTAAGGATTCAGTCATCAGCATGCCAGTCTCAAGTCCTGCTCTGGGCCACGCCCTGGACCAGGTGTCTGTTGGGGGTGTAAGGTTAATCAGAGTTCCTTTGAGTAGCTTACAGACTAGTGGAGAGACAGGTACATACATGGCTCTAAACCGTGTTGTGCATCCAGGAGGAAGAGTGTGGACAGAGCTCTAGGAACATAAAGGCCGGAGGTCTGATTTGGCCTGGGTTCAAGGTAGGGGGGAAAGGTCATGGATTGTACGACCAGCTGCATCCAATCTCACATTTTCCAGTCTTGAGCTGGGCTGTTCTCTCTTCCTTTTTGAAAATTATCTCTGACTATTGGAACTGGTTTTGGTTTTCTGTAAACAAACCAGAAGGTATTACTCATAATTCATTGCATTTGCAGAGCATGTTACGGCTTATGGAGGCTTTCAGCATACACTGTTGAATTAATGAATGAATGCATGTTAATTCAATTGCTGTATAAACCAGCACTGTGTGTAGTGCATTTGAAAAGCAAGGAAATAGATTATTTTGACTTGCCCAATATCACATCCTTTGTATACAGCAGAATTAGAACTTGAACCAGGTCGTCTGACCGAACCCAGGTCCTTTCACTACTCCTTTCTGCTCTTCTTCAGAGACCAGTTATGAACCACAGGATTAAATCATTCAGTCTTTGGTATATGATACAAAGTAAAATCATCCTTCTGGAGGCAGGAAGCTGATGGAACGGAAGGCACATGGACTTTGGACTCAGACTGAGCTGGATGCTGGTCTCCGCTCTGTCACTAATTTGCTGTGGGACCTGGGGCCAGTTACTTCACCTGCCTGCGGCTGTTGTCTCTGTCCATAAAAATGTGACTGAAGCACACCTACCCTCTGAGTTCCAGTGAGCTAGAGGCGAGGATAGCCATAAAGCACATGGGCCATACTGGGTCCTCAGTAAATGGAGGGGATGACAGTGGCGTGGTTATAGTCCAAGTTGTTAAGGACAAAGCTTATCCTCCACATAACGTTCCTAATAACTTGGTTGTTTCTAAAACCTGTCAGTTTAAATATCCAGTGAGTCCTTCCTTATGTCCTGTACATTACACCAGACTTTCTGCTGGGATCCCAGAGAGGAATGAAACATGTCCTGGGCTTTTAAACATCGTCCTAAAGGTCTGGAGGTCAGAGTTTTACCCTACTGAAGGTGTTGACTGAACTCTATAGTCCAGACTCTGAAGGCCCACCTGGCTGTTCTCTGAGAGAAGTTCTACCTGGGAGTCCATGGTCTCCCTGGAATTATATTTCAAAACAGTCTCTTAAGATTAACAGTCATACTGGGGACCTGGGTGGCTCAGTGGGTTAAAGCCTCTGCCTTTGACTCAGGTCTTGATCCCAGGGTCCTGGGATCGAGCCCCGCATCGGGCTCTCTGCTCAGCAGGGAGTCTGCTTTCTCCTCTCTCTTTGCCTGTCTCTCTGTGATCCTTGTCTGTCAAATAAATAAATAAAATCTTAAAAAAAAAAAAAGATTAACAGTCTTACTACTTTAGCCTGGCTTATTCTCTTCTCTTCTCTTCATAGCCTCGGGGGCTCTCCATTCTCCTCAGCATCTCACTTAGGGTCCTGCCTCTCTGCCTCCTCTTCACATCTCCTGACAACTTCCTTCTGTCTTTCACCACCACAAGCTTCTTTGAGTAACCCTTAGATGTTTCCTAACCTGGTCCCAGCATACCTTTCCAGTGTTCCTGCCCATTCACCTTCCCTGGCACTCCCCAAACATGTCCTTTCCTGCCTCTACCTTGGCACACCTTGCTCTCTTGGTCTAGAATGTCCTCTCTTCTCCAAGGTCCACCTAAGTGTTACCTCCTGGAGAACTCTTCGCCTGCTCCCAGAGCAGAGATCATTTGTACTAAAATTCATTTATTACTCACCACTTTTGGGATAGAATTTGAGGCAACATATTACAGTTTAATTATTTTTTACATGTTTGTTTTTCCGTACTAGACTGTGTGCTCCTTCAGCTAAGAAACCATGTCTTACACTTTGTGTTCTGTAGGGTCTAGCACAAAGCCTGACATGTACTTGGGGCTCAGCTCATTAAACTGAGTTACTGCTTTGTGTAATTTGGGATCAAAACCTGAAAGAAGCTGTCAAATTGGGGAGAGTCCTGGCAGATCAGGGAAATGGAACTAGCAGTTTGACCTGTTTGGGGCCTTCTCTCTTTGTTTTTTTACTAAGAATCTGTGATAGTTTAGAGGCAAAAATAATTTTTGTTTTTCTCCCCCTTTTTTCATACTTTTGTTTTTGTCATTTTGTTTCTATAGGTTAATTCTTATATCCTGAAGAAGAACATGATCCTTATGACAAATAATTTCTATGCAGCAATCTTGGGATATGATGAGGTAAGAGCATTTGCCAAGCCTTAAGCAGAACATTGGCTTTCCCCAACAAAGACCTTTCTTTTTTTTTTTTTTTTTTTTTTTTTAATTTAAATTTTCATTAGTGAACACCCAGTGTAGTATTGGTTTCTGGAGTGGAATTCAGGGAATCATCACTTACACAGAAAGACTTTTGATGAGAAACTCTGAGGGAACCTTCAGGGGACATTGTCACTACCCTACCATTACGGCTTAGAATTTATTTCCTCATCTTCATTGACTTGGCAATAGGAATGACTATGCCCAGCAGTTTGGAAAAGAGGGCACGATAGAATATGGTCAGATCATTCAACTTCTAGTATTTATTGAGTCCTTGTGGGGTGCTGGATGTAGGAACAAAGGCAAATCAGTCACAGTTTCAGCCTCTAGAGATGGGAAGACTGCATGGGCTGCCAGACAGATCATACACTTTTGTGGCTTTCATTATAAAAGCAGTACATACTCATTTCAAAAACTCATAAAACTGCACATAAGTGGTTGAAGTAAATAGAAGGCCCCTTTCCTGTCCTGCCCCACTCCCTGTCCCAGAGGAAAACTTTGTTAATAGTTTATTGGGTGTCCTTCCAGACGTTATGTTTGCATACACAGGCACCTACGTATTTTCTTTACACAATGGAAGTTACACTGCATACACTATTTTTTCACTGAACAATATATTTTAGGCCTCCTTATACATCAGAACATTTAGATCTCATTTTTTTTCATTGTACAATATACATAACATCAAATACCACTTTTAAGTGCACATTTTAGTGGTCTGCAGTCCATTCACATTTTTGAGTGACTGTCCCCACCACCCACCTCCAGAATTTCTTCCATCTTCCCAAACTGAAGCTCTTGTACCCATTAAACCTTTACTCTTCCCTCAGCCTCTTCCTAGCCCCTGGTAACCACCACCTTCTCCTTTCTGCCTCTGTGAATTTGAATACTCTGAGTATCCCATGTGAGTAGAATCATATGGGTTTTATTCTTTTGTGACTGGCTTACTTCACTTAGCATAATGTCCTCAGGGTTCACCCATGTGGTAGCATCCCATCTCATCTTTCTCTCCCCACTATTATTATGGAAATTTCAAACACATCAAAAAGGTAAAAGAATGGTGTAATGAGCACCTGTATGCACACTTCCGGGGTTCATCATACCTCATCTTTTTAATAAAACATGGGCTTTTCTGCTCATTTTGTGGTGACTTCCAGATTTAATGCAAGCACCACCCCTTCTGCAAAACAGGCCTAGAACTTCCCCAGGCTCAGCTCCTTTCACCTGCTCTGGACTCCACCGTACTCACTACACTAGTGTTAACTGTCACCCTGGCTGGGTGGGGAATCCTTCTGGGTGGTGGCACTGTCTACTGTGTTTGCATTTCTCTTGCCTGGCATGTGGTAAGTCAGGAATGAGGAAGGGAGGAAAGGCATAAAGGATGAAAGTATGGAGCTGGAGTTCAGGCTGGAGGAAGTGTTATTAGTCTGAAGATAATAATTAAAGCCAGGAGATAAGCTTACAAAAATAGGACTAGTTAAAATTGAGGTTTCCTGATTCTCAGTCCACCACATATTTGTAGAAAACAGGAAGGTTTATGGGAGAGCAGTTTAGCAATTGCATACACACGTGTCATCGATTTAACATGAGCTTGGCGGGCATGGGACAGGAGTTGAGAAACACCGCTTCCATCTACACATTAATTGTTAAATTAGATACATTCTGACTTCAGAAACCTTACAGTGTATAGGAAAATGAGGCTTAGGGGGCACCTGGGCGGCTCAGTGGGTTGGGCCTCTGCCTTTGGCTCAGGTCATGAGCTCAGGGTCCTGGAATCAAGCCCCAAGTTGGCTCTCTGCTCGGTGGGGAACCTGCTTCCCCCCGGCCCCACCTGTCTCTCAACCTACTTGTGATCTCTCTGTCAAATAAATAAAAAAAAAATCTAAAAAAAAAAAAAAAAGGCTTAGAATTGAAGAAATAGAATTCTCTATTAGCTGGCATTTGGTTGAGGACTTCACTGCAGCTGGCTCCACTGATTCCTTTCACCAGTGTTAATAATGTTCTGAATTGTGTGTCTTTTCTGTCCCTTCCATCCCAGTCCATCCTGGCGGGGCCATCTTAGAAACACACCTAATGGCAAGAGTCACCTGGGGAGCTCTTCGAATCTGATTCTTGAGCACCTCTCTGAAGATTCCAGGTCAATAGGAGCGGGGCCTGGTGTTTAGCAAGCACCTCTTGTGTGACTCTTTAGAGTGGGAAGGTTTGGGAAATACACTAATTACCTGGGATACTTTTTTAGAAATACCACTTGTTTGGGCCCTGTCTACCCAAAGTTCTATATCAACTGTAGAGTTAATATTAACTGTAGAGTTCTATATTAACTGTAAAGTTCCTCAGGTAATTCTAATGCGCATGCAGATCACGGTAGGTAAAATTCGGATTCTGACTCAGCAAGTCTGGGGTGAGGCCTGAGATTCTGCATGGCGAACAAGCTGCAGGTGACTCGGCGCCTCCATTCTGTAGGCCGCACTGGGAGTCATGGGTTCTAGAGCTGTGCTGTCCAAGACGAGCCACGGGTGGTTCTTTTCGGTTGTTGTCGTCAGTGCGGGGCTTGAACTCACGATCCTGAGATCAAGACCTGAGCTGAGATCAAGAGTGAGAAGCTTGGGGCGCCCGGGTGTCTCAGTGAGTTAAAGCCTCTGCCTTCAGCTCAGGTCATGATCCCAGGGTCCTGGGATGAGCCCCGAGTCAGGCTTTCTGCTCAGCGGGGAGCCTGCTTCCCTTCCTCTCTCTCTGCCTGCCTCTCTGCCTACTTGTGCTCTCTGTCTGTCAAATAAATAAATAAATAATCTTAAAAAAAAAAAAAAAAAGAGTGAGAAGCTTAACTGACTGAGCCACCCAGATGCCCCCACATGTGGCTATTTTGGTTTCAAGTCCTTAAATAAAATTGAAATCTGAGCCGCACTGGTTACATTTCAGGGGCTCAATAGCTCTATGTGGCTGGTGGCTGCTGTGCTGGACTGTGTGGCTGTCAAGCATTTCCGTCATCCCAGAAAGTTCACTTGGACAATGCCATTCTTTAGCCCCCTTTTCCTAGAATGTTGCTTGGGTTGTGTCCTTACCCTGGCCACTTTGGGAACCTTCCTATTTTCTACTACATTAAGTCCCAAATTCCTCCATGGAATTTCCAGGCCTTCTTTCAAATGTCCCCATTGTGACATGTCCTATCCACTGTTATCTCCCCTTGCTTTTGAGTGTGTAACCTTCTTTTCCAAGTGAGGCCATTTGCCCCACTGCCCCACAGATGTGCTGTGCCTGCTGGAAGCTCTCCTGGGCAAGTAAGTTTGGAGCACAGTGGCCGAGTCCGTCAGCTTTGGACCTGGCACCTTGTAGGCACTCTCTTTGTAAATGTTCAGTGAACCAGTGTAGTCTCTCTTGCTTAAAATGTAGCTCTCCAGATATTCTCCACTTTTAAAGTCCCCTTTCTCCTAATGCTTTCCGTGACCTCTCTAGATCTGTGTTTGTTTACTCTGAATATCAGCCTCATCCACCCATCCATCCATCCATCCATTGAACAGGTATAAAGTGCTTACCATAGGGGATGCGCTGGGAATATATTGGTGAATAAGACAAACATGGTGTGGTTCTTTGCCACTGGAGCTTACCTTCTAATGGGGAGATAGACAGTAAACAGGTAAGCAAGCAAATATCTAGTTAGGGATACAATGTCGTAGCAGCTAAGACAAAAGAATGAGGAGCCAACCGTGTCCAGTCTATCTTGGGAGCCTCCCTCTACCGATGGGCAGTTGTTCACTCTGTAGGACTTGATCCTGTGCTGGTGGGCACTAGCTTGTTTCTTCAACTAGATGGCAAGCTGCCCGTGAGCTGAGACCGTTTTGCTGTGATTCTGTTCTCAGCGTCACGCTAAGCACGTAATGGTGTCACAAATCAGTCTCCTCTGAGACTGCCACTCCAAACCTCAACCATAACTGGGACCCTCAAGGCACAGGCTTCCTCCCAATTACTCCAGACCTAGGTGTCTTAATCTCCGGAAGGATGTGTTTTTTTTGTGTGTCGTGAGGGAAAATAAGCAGGCCCCCCTAGTCGATTATGGAAACATTGCTATGCAAACTAATATTTGGCTTCCAAGCACCATTTTTCCTTTCCCGATTTCTCTCTCTCAGACCAGTCTCCCATTTGTTTTCACTGACTTACTTGCAGTTTGGTGGAAAGAAGGCTGAAGTTGGGCTCGTTGATTTATTCAGCCATTTTTTATTGCACCCCCCACTCTATGCCAGGTACTATGTCCTAAATAGAGCTGGTCAGGCACCGTCCCTTGACCTCACCAGTGCATTCTGGTCCTGAGTCTGCTGCCAATTAGCTAGATGACCTCTAAGCCTCTGTGTACTTATCTTCCAAATGGGGATAATAATATCTATTCTTCTGGCAAATGTAGTCATTAGGAGCCAGGTGTGTGAAGGAACGGGCAGCCTGGAACAGTCAGGTGTTATCACTGTTGATCTGAGTCCTGAGTCATCCTTTTCTTTCCGACTGATGGTGGACTTGCCCCTTCCCAGCCGTCTCCCCCATTGCCAGAGGTGCCTGCTTGCAGCAGGCCGTGGCTCCCAGGGCTTTCGCTGTCCTGCGCTCTGTGTTCATTCTCTAGGTCCTTATGACACCCGCTCCCACTGCCGGTCCTTCCCATGCAGCACACGTGGGTCACTGCCAGCAGCTCCACTTGTGCCCAGGGCACTTCAGACACAGGCAGGCTGTTGTGTTAGCAAATAGCTTGGAGAACGGTGATGTGCCTGAGCTTGTTCTTGGGCCCTGTCCCCATCTGCCAGAGAAGCTGGTTTTCCTGACTCAGCCATTGTGCCAGCACAGTCTCTTAAGCCGGGAAATCAGAGGGATGTTTAGCAGGGGGCATTTGGACCAGGTTGGCTGTTTTTCCACCAAACTGTCAGCACCCCATCCTGGACTTGGCCCGTCGTGGCAGCAGGCCTGGAGTCAGACCTCACATGCCACCGTGTCCCAGAGGCCAGTGAACAACATCACACTGAAGGCATGATCTGGGGTCTTCAGAGCCTGTGACGGCCGTGATCTCTGAATTCACACAACAGCACTGTGGGCTGGGTCTTACTGTGCTTGTTTGGCTCATGAGGAACTGAGGCTCAGGAAGGGCTGGTGGCTTTCCAAGGGCCACACAGCTGTCAAGTGACAGAGCTGCCGTCTGAACCTAGGTGGTCTGATCCCTAGATCTCACTGTTGGTTCAGCTGTAGCCACAGCGGCCTGCCAAAGCAAGCTCCTGATTCTTGCATCTGACATGCTACATGTAACAGAATGCCTGTACATGATCTCACTTTTATAATGCAAAGATGCTGTATGTGGAGCAAGCACTTCGGTCTCTGTTTCATAGATGATTAGTGAATTGTCCGCCACCTCTCAGCTTGGTAGTGGCCGAGCCAGGTCTTGACCGGCCTTCTGATTTATAAGTCGGTGCTTTGTCTGGTTCCACATTAGCATGGCACCCGGACAGAGCAGCTTCTTGGGGCCTTTCCCTTCAGTCGCCCTCCCATCCCCTCCCCTTCCCTTAGAGGTCCAAACTAGAAAATGGCCCTAGTCCATGGCCCAGGTGCTGATTAGTCTCTGTGATACTTGATATCTGTTCCTTCTCAACAGAGCCCTCCTCCGTGCTGCAAAAGACAACGTTAGACATACACACATGCACACGGGCTCGGTGCATTCCTCTGGCCTGTGGCAGTCCTGCTAAACAGCCTGTTCCTCCACTTGAGGCAGGGCCAGCCGTGGCCAGCCCAGAGATGGGTGACAGTGAGGCCAAGGTGCCTGGTTTCCTCTCCCTCAGAGCCAGCTGCCTTGCAGAGATGTGCCTTTGGACTAGGAAAAAGGTGCAGTCTATGCCCACCTCTGTTTCTGGGGAAAAAATACCCACCCACAATACTCTGTGCCCATTCCTTGCAGATAGCGGTAGGAACTCTGTATCACCATTTCTCTTCTTGGCTTCACAGGTATTGCTGGGTCATGTACGATGTGGGAGAGTCTTGGGAGCTGTGGCCTGGGAGGGCAGCCAGACATGAACCCCATCTCTGCGTTAATCTTAGCCACTCACTCAGCCCCTCTGGCTTCCATGTCCTTCCTCTGCGTAAAATGAATGAGTTGGACCAGATGCTGAAGACCCTTGTGCTCTACCACGTAGCTGCCCTGTTTTCTCTCTTGTAGTGTCTGTAAGGTCTTTCCAGTCCGATTCTGTGGTTGCCAGCATGTTCACACTATCCCCAACTTTTGTAGGTATGGCTCTGCCAGACTCCCTGGAAGACAAGTTACACTCTATTTTCCAGGGGATCCTTTCAGATGACCATGGGCTGGCTGCTGCACTCTGGAGAACCTTCTTCAACCAGAAATGTGAAGACCCCCGGCAGCTTGAATTGTTGGTGGAGTATGTGAGGAAACAGGTGAGCAGCCCTACCTCTCACCTCCAGAGGCTCACAGAAAGCAGGTCTTTCTGAGGTCTGGAGATGCTGGACTTTCAGAGGATTGTGAGAGGTCGAGTTCCCAGAGGCCAGTCTGAGGGAATTCTGACCACATCCTGTCAGCAGCAGTGCTTGTGAAGAACACCTTCTGTGTGTCCGTCTAGCCGTGAGCTGGGCTGGGAGAGGGAATGGGGTAGAAGCAGCAGCTCTGAGGAGTCTGCTCTCACAAACTTAGGCATTCATTCACTACCTGTTTTTTGATTTGCCTGTTACGTGCCCAGTGCTGTGCAAGACCCCGGACACACACAGTCTTGTAGGATATGGGAATGGGGTACAGTGTAGTTGCCCACTGTAGCCCCCTCTTTCCCCACTTTGAAGCTCCAAGGTTCATGTTTCCTGCTCCCGATTTCTAGCAGGACTGGGCTCCAGGCGGCATTCCACGGGCGTCCCTCGAGACTCTCCCCGAAGTGCTAGCCACAATCAAGTAGGGTCCTCCTGCTTCATTCACCACCCCCTCATCCGCCAGGGCTCCCTGACACCAGAGTTTCTAAGAGAACTCCAGAGTGGGGACTGCTTAACTAAATCATTTTCCTTGAAACCATGGCTACCTCAGTCCTTAATCTCTCTGTCCCCCTGATCCTGTACTGATGGGAAACCCATACTTTATAGATGAGTGAGCTGAGTGGCAGAGAAGAGGAATATAGAGGCTTTTCCAGGGTCTCCCAGTGAGTCAGCCCGCACAGCTGGCCTACAACCCCAAGTCGGTGATTCATGTAGCCACTAGAGGCCTTAGCTGCTCCAGACGGCTCATCAGCTCAGGCTGTCCCATGAGTCACACCTTTGCTTCATGGGCCTGGCCCTGGAGCTGAAGGGGCCTCACCCCACAGTTATTCTCTTACTCACCTGTGTCCACGGCCTTCAAGCTTTCAACAGCCAAGAAGGGGAAGGCCAGGCCCTAGCTCTTAGGGAGAAGATAGGGCCAGCAGGAGCAGCTTGCTGATTGCTGGAAAAACCACACAGTAGGGCTCTTCAGACCCAGAGGGCAGAGAACCCCAGAAGCCAGGACTTCTGTTTGACCATTCTTCAGATCTGCCAGAGCTGGGAGAAAGCACTGTGGCCAGAGGACTCCACCCACGGAGAGCTCTTAAGACTCACACTGTTGACTGGCCTCACCGTCAGACACAAGTAGCAGTTGGCAAAGCAAATGCAAAAGCAAAGCAAATGGTTTTTTGAGAGACTGGCTTAACTTTTCCATTTGCCATGGTGGGCTTGTGCCAGGGGCCACAGCAAGAGCAGAGCTGGGACTTCTCCGAGAGCCCCAAAAGAAGGGACTGTACACCAATCCCTTAGGAGTCCCCATATTGTCCAGTGAGAGGCAGGCAATACAGAAACAGTGATGGGGCTCTCTTAGGAAAGCAGGGAGCTTTGATGGGGACCTGGTCCTGTCAGCAGAGCTTCTGAATATGTGCTGTGCCGGGGACTCTGTTGAGAAAGCAGAGATTCATAGGACCCAGACCTGCCCTCAAGCCAGCTCATGGTTTGGTGAGGAGAACAGTCAGGCACAAGGCTAATAACCCTGGCATAAGTCAGTCTGTGAGGTGATACAGGTAGGAACAAAATACTGTGAAAGGCCGAAGAAAGGCAAGACTATGAGTGAGCAGATCAGGAAAGACCAGGAAGCTGGGCCCTCGGCAGACTAGTCCTGCACCGCCATGATCCTGGTTGGTCTGGTGGGTAGCCCAAGGGCCAGTCAGAGGTTATGCCGGGATTTTCAACACAGAAGATGGGCAGAGAGGTGGCATGAGGCACAGAAATGGAGTTGTCGGAAAGAGGAATGTATTTTAGGCAAGGTATTGGGCCCGTTGCTCTCCTTGTATTGGAAGACAGCAGGACATGTGGAAATCTAGACCTGAGGTGTATGTGAGAGACGGGTTGAGTTCAAGGGTCAGCAGCCTGAAGGTGACAGAACAGGAGTGAAGGAATTCTTGGAAGAGGGAGAAGATCCAAGGAACTAGGATGAGGCCTCTGACTCCTTCCTGCCCCTTTCCTCCCAAACGCCTTCTCACCCCACAGTGGAGATTCATCTTTGTGCATCCAGAGCCCATTCCTGATGTGACCCAGCCCTCCCCTTGATTTGGCCTGTCCACTAGAAAGCCTTTCTCATTCTGCTGTTCTTACTAGCAGCAGCCGGGGAATCCTCCCAGAGACTTGGCCACTCATTAGATCACCTGCCTCTTGCTGAACCGCTTAGCCTCACCTCCCCTGCAGCTGCTCTCCGTTCTCCATTGCAGGAAAACTCCCCCCAGCCAGCCTCGTGGGTGAAGCTGGATCCACTGGTCTGCATGGAAGCCCGCTAACTGTGGGGTCAGAGCTCAGTAGAGGCATACATATTTAAAATAAAAAGTTCCAGTGACTACAGTGTACATGTACTGTATCGTTTAATCTCTTCATGAGTCCTGTGAGGTGCAGGTTCCTGTCCCCTCTCTCAGACAGGGAAACTTAAAGCTCAGAGAAGGGAATTGGTTCACCGTGAGTAACACCACCACCCTGAATGGACAGATAAAACTCACATACACATCCCAAGGACATGTCTCCCCCACTATAGACACCCTAGAAAGTTCTTGCAGTCCACAGAGTCGGGGCTCGTGTGTCTTTCTGTTCAAGGGCATAACGGGGAGTTCCCTAAAGTCTTCCCCATGAGGTGCCCCAGTAACTCATTTCTTCCAACCCACTGTAATAGTCTGGATGATCAGAGACCTGCTGTCCTGGGAGCTGGGATGGTTGGACCCAATCCCCCAAAGCCCCTCCCCGTCCTCACCATTCGAAGGCTGTTTCCTTAATGCCGTCTTACGCCTCTCCTGCCCTTGTCCTTGTCCTCTGTTTCCCGCTCCCTCTGATGCAGATGCAGTACTTGGACTCCATGAATGGGGAGGATCTGCTGCTGACAGGGGAGGTGAGCTGGCGCCCTCTTGTGGAGAAGAATCCTCAGAGCATCCTGAGGCCTCATTCCCCGACTTATAACGACGAGGGTCTTTGATGGGCTGGTGTATCTGCACAGCTGGCCAGCTGGCTTTGAGGAACTGCCAGGAGAGAGGTGCTTGTTTGGCTCAGAACCCTGCAGAAAGTGGCCTGAACTGACCTGTGAACAGCATCTGTCAAATACCTGGCCCCATTTGCATTGATTTTCCTCTTAGTTTGCCCAGGAGTCTGACCTGGTGGGGTACAATGCTGGGAAAACCCTTAGCTCTTCTGAGGTATCCTCCCCCTCAGGAGAAGCCTGGAGCAAGAGCTCCCCAGCACACTCTCCTCTGGTCCCCTCCAGTAACGATGTGATTGACAGCTTTCCCCAAAGGCCGCAGAGGGATGGGGATAGGTTAGCAAGGGGACACTTCCACCAAGAGCCCACCATGGCCAAGAGGCAGTTTGGCGTGCTGCTGAGTCAAGACGGGTAACCATGCTCTGTCCTCCGGCTTTGAGCCATGGGGTTGAGTTGGCCATTAAAAGAAAGAGATTTATCTCTACCATGGCTCTTCTTTATTCCCGGGTTTTTAGAAACTTACCTGAGATGGCAGTTGCCATGAGCTGAGGACCGCCCCCCAGCTCAGTCAGAGACAGGCGGGCGAGAGGGTCTGCTGCTGCTTTTGTCTCCAGTTCATGGAGATGTCCCTGTTCTGGCCAAACCATAGCCTTGCCAGGCTCCATCGTCTGGGACCCAGAAGCCCTGGGGCTTGTCACATCCTGCGTCATTTGGAAAGAAGCCCCAAGAACACTTCCCCACTGAATGAGGGGAGGAACATGCTTGTCTTTCCTCTCTTGACTCCCTTTATGTGAGATACTGAGGAGAAGAAGAGATCCTTTCTGGCTTCTTTGTACCAACCCAGGGCCCAGCCCCATGCCCAGCTTTCTAGCCCCATCCCAGCTTCTGGAGCATGTGCTGCAGAGCCAGCTTAGTCTGTGCACTTGGGGGTCAGTCCCCTCCTTCCCGAGTGTGGGTCAGCTCTTGGGGGACTTTCTTTGAATTAAAGACAGGGGGCGGGGAACCATAGTGCCCCTCCTTCCCCCATCAAACTTCCTTCATTTAACTTGCTATAAAATGAGTCATATAAAGAAATTCTATATGGGTGAGGTATATCCCACTTCTGTGAAAACATTACAAATCAGACCGCCTTCTCTGAGTTTATTTAAGATGCTTTTGTTGAGAGCGGAGTTCTAGAGTGAAGCCCCCTCTGTGTGTGTGAGATAGTAACACCTTGTAACTCATTACAGCTGGGCACTATTTACATAAACCAGAGTTGAGCCAGGCAGGAATTTGCTGATTAATTTATTTTTAATGGAGTGAAGTATACCATGCACCAAAATAAACTTTACTGTGTGTACCTAACTGCTCCTGGAATGGATGGAAAAATTAATGGAACAGATTTTGGCTCCCAGCTCCACACATTAATTCATATATAAAAGTTATTTGAGCCTTAACCCGTTTGCTGCCCAGGGCAGCTCCCCAGCCACAGATCCCAGCCCACAGCACAGTTCAGCTACTGGGCTTGCTGGAGAATCATGGAACTGCAGATTGAGAAGAAACTTTAGAGGTCACGAAGTCCAGCCTGGGTCCAGAACTTGACTCTCCTTCTCAACATCCCGGTTGGCCTCTGTCCACAAAGGCCATTTATGAATACATCTGCCTGCAGAGCCCGGTCGTGTCTCTGTAAGCTGAGTACTCGTCAGACAGCGCAACTTGTAACGCGGAGCTGCGTTTGAAAGAACCGAATTGGAGCTCTCAGGTCGGGGATGTCCCAAAGCCCTCACTTCCAGACTGTTGGCGTCTTTCACCCACTACACAGCCTCCTTTCCCCTTTAAGATACAATCCAGGCTCCTGGAGGCTGCCAGGCTCATCTTAATTTGACCTGTTCTTGTGTCTGAGTCTCGAATTCTTTTCTTCTCTAACCAAACTGGACCACTTGGGGTTACCTGAAGTGATCACCCTGTATGTTTCCTCTA
Organism: Lontra canadensis; assembly: GCF_010015895.1. Lineage (NCBI taxonomy): Eukaryota > Metazoa > Chordata > Mammalia > Carnivora > Mustelidae > Lontra > Lontra canadensis. The sequence goes on from NW_022631010.1 coordinate 602,931, forward strand.
CCTGGAATCCTTGCGTCCCCATCTGACTAGAGAAACCCCATGTGTGTGCGCATACCTACCTCCCCAACCCAGCCTTTTCCGCCCCAGAGGCGAACTGTGGCTGACCTCCCCACCCTCCTTCCTGTGCTGTGAGCTCCTTCAGAGCGGGCACTGTGTTTGGGTCAGTCACCTTTGTTTTTCTAGCACCCCAGGAGCGCCTGGCTCACAATAGGCATCAGTATAGGCTTGGACAAATGAAAGAAGGAATGCATGATTAGATCATCCTTCGATTATCAGTACAAGCCCCACGAAAAAGTCCCTTTCTGGATCATTCTCTGACCTGCAGTTCAGCTTATTTTAATAATTCAGTACAAAGTACCTCCACTGGCCTTTGCATAGGCACGAAAGCTAAATGTTCATTCTGTAGCTACATGTTTTTCTTTCTCTCTCTTAAGTAATCTCCACACCAACGTGGGGCTCAAACTCGAAACCTGCAGACCAAAAGTCTCATGCTCCACTGACGGGGCCAGCAAGGCGTCCCTGTAGCTATACATGTTTCTACTGTAAATTGTTATTACACAAAACAAGTGAAGGACATTTTTTGCCCTCAGGGAGATTGCTCTTTAGAAATAATTTTGTCATTTATTTTTACTTCCAGAAAGGATCACAGCAAATCAAAAGACACAGTTATAGTAAAAGTACAACATGATTAGAACAAAGTTTAAAAGATAAGATGCAAGTATTGGGAGGTGGGAAAGGGAAATAATCATGTCAGAAAACCTGTACCGCTAATAACCAATTCTCATGGGATTTTTTGGGTAATTTATAAAGTAGTTTCAAGATAGTATCTCAGTGGTCCTGTAAAATAGGTATCCTCATCATTCTTAACCCCTTTCCACAGGTGAGGGTACCAAGGCTCAGGTTATCCAGCCTCAGGAAGAGGGGCCCAGTGTGCCCCAGTCCCCATCTTCCAACCCCAGGGCCCTTGCTCTCTCCCCATCCCACACTGCCCCCCACAGGTCAGCAAGGAAATCTGCAACCAAGTATAATCCAGCAGAAATGGGAGTCAAGGTTCTAAGCATTCTCATTGTGACATAAAGGAAAGTATACTTATTCACCAGAAGAAATGTTTCAGAGAAGAATGTATTATAGGGATGTGAAATGAGAAACACCAAACACTGCAGTGAATAATATCTCTAAGATTTCAGTTTTGCCTATAACTTTGAGAACCATAAATGATTGCTGTTTCTTACCTCAAGCTGAGATTAAAGCCAAGGCCCCAGTTCAGCCAGTATTTTTTGCATTTCTGTTCTGTCAGACACTGCTTGGTATTTTTACTTGTTTTAATCTTCAGTGACAAATCTGTGCGGTGTTACTAAGCTCCTCTTTCATTGAGGGAAATTACATGAAGCTTGGGGCGGGGGGCAGATTGACTCTGCATGCAGAGCTCCCGAGTCCAGTGCGCTTAGTTTCAGAGAAGGAGTACTGGATGGAGAAAAGGACCATGTGCTACACAGTTAAAAAGTGAAAGGACGCCTTCAGTGATACTCCACCTACATGGGCTTGTGTGGACACATTCTTGTACTAATAGAAAAAATCAGAACAAGGGGGTTAGACCTCAGAAGAGCCTCGAAGGGAGTCGGGACATAGAGGATGGGCAAGGTTTAGGTAGGTGGAAAGAAAAACAGGAAATGGGGAGCTGCCTGGGGGAAGGCACAGAATAGGAAGCTTCTTCAGACTCAAGTGGACCAGCTGAGTGGTTTGTTAAGGGCAGAAAAGGTTGCAGGAGAGCTGGGTGGGGCCACGAGTCTGGGGAAAGCTGGGTAACTCTGAAGCTGGCAGGCATTCTGGGTAAGGACAGAGACCTGCTGGGGGTGAAGATGTACAGCCGTGTGCAAGGTAGATCGGCTCAGTCAGGAACCAGCTATCTAGGCTTAAGGGGCTGGGGGGTGATTGTAGGAATTCAGAGGGAAGCTCAACCCCCCGAGACATTGCAGAGAAATCCTGGGGACTTTGATACCTCCCTGCACATGCAGCCTGAAGAAAGCCATCTGGAGCTCTCCTGGGAACCAACCAGGAGATGGCAATGTCAGGCAGAAGACGGAAGCTCAAAAAAAAAAAAAAGCAAAGCCCTGTACTGTGTTTTTTCCAAGTGCCACATTATGCTATGGGATAGACAGGGCGGGGATTATTGCCCCCATCATGCAATAGGGGAACAGGTCCACTGAGAAGCCACCGCAAACTGGTACAAGGTGACCCTGTAGCAAAGCTGACCAGTCTCCTGTCTTGAGCCCTACTCCATTGCTTTTGGTGTGTGTTGGTTGTATCTGTATGGGAGCCAGTCTGGTGGAAGGTGCCCCAGGGAGGGCAAGAGAGGAGCTGGATGTCAGGGGTTGATTAGGGTGGAGGGGCTAAGGACTTTGGCTTTGCCTTTCATGTAGAAGGGGCACTTGAAGTCACAAAAATGGATGAGCTCCCAGAGGTGAAATGTAGAGGGCTGGCCAGGGACTAGGATGGGTGTGGGAGAAAGCATCCCAGGGTGGGTGGTGTGGGGACAGGAGGGTAGGTGGTTGGGGAGAAGTAGGAAGAGCAGGAACCAGCACAGGAAGTAGAGGCTGTAGTAGAAGTCAAGGGAGAGGAAGCTTCCAGGAGGAGGACGTTCTTAATGCTGCATGCTGCAGAGTTGGGGCCAGGGAGTAAGTGACTGAGGCTCGGGCCTTAGAATATTACAAGAACAAGACTTTTTGAGAGAATACAGAGATTGCAAAGGGTTGAGAAGGCACGGTATGGCAGTGGCTGTGGTATCTTAGTAGGCGCCTAGCTGAAAAAAAATGGAGAAAAATTGGGCAGGAGTTAGGAGAGTAGGGTAAGAACTGTACTTTTTTTGCAGCATGGAAGAAGGCTGAAGATGTGCATGGGGGTGAGGAGGCCCTGACCAAATGTAAAGCACTCAGTGGAGTAGGAGACCCCGTAAATGTTAGGAATCATTAGATCCCTTTGGAAGTGGGAGCCTGGCCTTGAGAACAAGGGCCTGGCTTTGGAGGGGAGGAGGGAACTTTTTCCTATGACCAGAGATTGGAGCCAGATAGGGACAAGGGATTTCTGAGGTGAGGGCTGGGGGGGAAAGACCAGTCCATGCTGGTCTCGATGCCCAGGGAACCTAGAATTATCGGCCATTGAGGTGAAGGGGAAAGGAAGGCGGGGTAGGGGGAGCTAGCAGGTCTGTGGGCAGAGAACAAGACAGTCCCAAAACGTTTGAACTCTTCCCTTGGGAGCAGTCCTCCCGTACTTACTCTGGTTCTGCCCTCTTATAGCCATCCCACAGCATCCCACTATGCCTTACCCACCCCCACCACTGGGTTTGGGCTTAGGGAGGGGTAAGCCAAGCCCCTGGCCATGATCCTGTGCCCATTCACCCCTGCCCCTGTGTTAACCAGCCATCACAAATCATCTGTGGCTTCCAGAAGACTTCCCTCAAGCCATGGCGGTGAACCTTTTCACTACTAAGAGGAGAGAAGGTCCTAGAGATCCTGACTGGAGAATTCCCAGGAAGGGAGTCTTCAAGTACTGACCTGTAATATCAAAAAGTGATGGCGGGGGGAGGTGATGGAATATATGAGTGCTAGAAGAGACTTGGAGACCTCCAGCCCAGCCTTCTTAACATCACACATGGGAGGCTGTGGTCCTGAGAGGCTCACTCAAGTATTCACAGTTGTGAACCAGAGCCACAGGCCTGTGCTGGCTTGTTTCTTCCCTAAATTTATCTCTCTCTGTTGACAGAAATGGCTCCTTCACCTCCCAGTCACCATCAGAGAAAAAGCCTGCCGCAGGGCTGTACCCTCGTTGGGGATGCGGAGGTGGAGACATGGTTCCTCTAAGGTTCTAGAATGGGTCATGAGCTCTAAACCTCAAAGCACTTGGTTTATACCTTGGCTTAACCTGTGGCTTATAATTATTTATGAGTCTTCCTTCCCCACTAAACTGTGAGTTCCTCCAGGGCAGAGACCAAGTCTTACTCATCTTTTTGGGACCACAGTGCTGGCCTAAAAGAGGCATTAAATACATGTTGGATGAACTGGATGGACAGAGGGAGAGGAGGGGTGGGGATAGGATGGGGAGGGTGAGGAAGCTAGACCAGTAATGTTGGGGGCTTAAGAGATCATTAGATAATATCTCCTCCCAAGTTCAAAATGAACTGAGAAATAAGACATAAGAGACAGACAGACATGAAAACTGGTTTTTTACCAATATTTCTGACAAGGCTGATTAAAGAATGTAGTTTTTACTCTGGTCAAATGTGGTTGTTAATAACCTTCTAAAACTTGGGGTGCCTGGGTGGCTCAGTTAGCTGATTGTCCAGCTCTTGATTTCAGCTTAGGTCATGACCTCGGGTTTGTGGGATTGAGCCCCAGCGTCAGGCTCTATGCTCAGCCAGGAGTCTGCTTCTCTCCTCCTTTCCCTCTGCCCCTCCCCTGGCTCTTGTGCACGGGCACTCTCTTGTCTAAAATGAGTAAATAAGGGGCACCTGGGTGGCTCCGTGGGCTAAGCCTCTGCCTTTGGCTCAGGTCATGATCTCAGGGTCCTGGAATCGAGCCCCGCATCAGGCTCTTTGCTCAGCAGGTCGTCTGCTTTCCCTTCTCTCTCTGCCTGCCTCTGACTACTTCTGATCTCTGTCATATAAATAAATAAAATCTTAAAAAGTTTTAAAATGAAGTAAATCTTTATTTTTTAAAAAAAGATTTTATTTATCTGACAGAGCACAAGCAGGTGGAACGGCAGGCAGAGGGAGAGGGAGAAGCGGGCTCTCCGACGAGCAGAGAGCCTGATGCGGGACTCGATCCCAGAACCCTGGGATCATGACCTGAGCAGAAGGCAGAGGGTTAACTGACTGAGCTACCCAGGCGCCCCTAAATCTTAAAAAAAACCCCCAAAAACCTCTTAAAACTAACCATGCTCGCCTCCACACCCCCCAAAGAGCAGACCTCTCCCTCCTCGTTACAGGGACAGAACTTCCTCTAAAAGTTTACCTTGTAGATCAATGAAGAATATGCTGTCTTTGCCTACAACCGAACAAAAAAAGAGAGAAGGGGTTGGGGGCGGAGCAGAAAGATCCAGCCACCTTCCATGCCCAGCCTCCTCCCTTGGACTAGCAGGCTGAGTGAAGAGAAAGGGGTGGGGGGCAGTCCTCTCACACCTCCCCCTCCAGGAAGGTAGAGTGGGAGTTCCCTCCCTGTATGGGAACACTAGTGGGGACAAGTCTCCCCCAATCAGATGGGATAGGTGAATGAATGGCTAGAGGGGGGTTGAGGGAAGGAAGACGCCATCATCACAAGGTTTGCAGGCTAGAACCCAGACATAGCGACCTGTCCAAGATAGAATGCCCAAATCCTCATTCCTGTGATCTGCCTGCCAGAATGCTCATCTGTGTAGGAGAGTGAGGAGAGGACCTTGCCTCCTCTGAGCCGGAAAAAGAGACCAAATCTCAGGGGCGCCTGGGTGGCTCAGGTCTGCTCTGCTTTCAGCTCAGGTCATGACCCCAGGGTCCTGGGATCGAGTCCCTCATCAGGCTCTCTGCTCAGCAGGGAGCCTGATTTCCTTCCTCTCTCTCTGCCTGCCTCTCTGCCTACTTGTGATCTCTGTCTGTCAAATAAATTAAAAAAAAATTTTATATAAAAAAAAAAAGGCCAAATCTCAAGAGCCACACTCCACTGACACAGCCAGAGGGCCATGTTCACATTCAGAGCAGGCCTTCGGTCTAGAAAGGGCAGCAACTGACAAGGGGAGCGCCTCTGGTTGCTGCTTCATGTGTCTTCAGGCCCCCACCAAGCACCCATCCTTTCAAGGCCTGAGAAAGCTCTCGAGTCCAGCACGTACTGAACTGAACTCTCAGGCACTTACCATAGAAGAGCCCATTTATTCCTCGCAAAGACCTGGTGAAAGAGGTGATGTTGGTCCCATTTTACAGATTAAGCCAAGGTGACTCAAGAGTTGTGATTGTTCAAGGTACCCATTAGGTTCCAGAGGGGTGGGCGTGGGGGCTCCTGAAGGCCTGTGCGGTGCTCGAGAACAGAGGACCACACCCACCTGGGTTGTTTCTGGAAGTCTAGTGCTTCGGGCCACTCTCCGCCTGGGGGGCTACTTGGTAAATAATCCTAAAACACAGCTCTAGGAATCTTGCCAGCCTTGCACCATGGTCTGTACAATGAGAGCCAACAACTTTGCTGGGCCCTCTGCAGAGTGTGGCTCCAGATGGCCTTTCCCACAGCCGCCATCATCCTTCACAGCCGTGCCCTCGCCCCGCTAGTCCTCCTCCTGGGAATGCCCTGCTTGTCATTTTGCACAACTTCCAGTCTTTCTCATCCTTTGCTATCTAGCTCAGGGACCCCTCACCGCATGTTCCTGGGTCTTCACTCCCACGTCACTTCACCTTGATTGAAGGGATTTGGGCGCACCATGGCTCTTCTATCCCTGGCGGCTCGACCCGGGAATGTTGTCTCCAGTGACCCAGAAGTGCCACATGAAATGTATGTGGCAGTGTTGGCATTGGAGCAGCCTGCAACTGACCATCTACAGCCCATCCCCTGCTCCTACCATCCCTAATGTGACAATCACCTGTCCAGGTACCTCTTGGCTTATAGGAGACAACAGACAGGGTGTCTGGGTGGTTCAGTCATTAAGCGTCTGCCTTTGGCTCAGGTCATGATCCCAGGGTCCTGGGATAGAGCCCCGCATCGGGCTTCTGGCTCCATGGGAAACCTGCTTCTCCCCCTCCCTCTCCCTCTTGTGTTCCCTTTCTTTCGCTGTGTGTCGCTCTCAAATAAATAAGTAAAATCTTAACCAAAAAAAAAAAAAAAAAAAAGACAACAGACAGGGCTAAATGGCCCCCAGGATGGCAGAATGATGCCAGGCAGGCGCCTGACACATCTCTTGGACGTGACAGTATTTTTCGTCCTTTTAATAACAGTTATTAAGGGGCCCGTGCCGGCACTCTGCAGCCAGGGGCTGGGCTTTGCTATCTGTGTGCTCCTGTCGCGTTGGGTCTCCGCCTGAGGCCCAGCCGGGAGGCCAGGATACACCCCTCTCCCCTCCCATGGCCCTTTACCCGGTCAGCCTGTAGGAAGGGTGGCCAGTCCTGCCACCTGCGGAGTTTGATCTGCACACTTTCAGGATCAGGATGCCACTTCAGTCTGCGCATCCCTGCCTTTCTCAGTTGAGCTCCCTGTACCAGATTCCAGTGTTAGGGTCCAAGACCTCCACTACTGCCCAGACACTCATGCACACAGATAGCTCTGCACCCAGACGTGCCCACAAGTGCACAGACACTGACGCGTGCACAGGTAAACACTCACTGACAAACTACTTAAAAACAGCCAAGCAGACATGCAAACATCAGAGATAGTATGTACACTTATAGACATGCACAGGTACGGTTATGCATGGGCATGTGTAGATACGTTGAGTTGGGCCATATGAGATTACCAATATTCAGTGTTTCCTTCCTTCCTTCCTTCCTTCCTTCCTTCCTTCCTTCCTTCCTTCCTTCCTTCCTCTCTCTCTCTCTCTCTCTCTCTTTCTTTCTTTCCTTACCAAAATAGAATCTTAGAGGTACCTGGCTGGCTCAATGTAAATCCTGATCTCCGGGTTGTGAGTTCAAGTCCCACACTGGGCGTAGAGCTTACTTAAAAAAAAAAAAAAGAAAAAAAGATTAGGGAGTACCCGGGTGGCTCATTTTGGTTAAGCATCTGCCTTCAGCTCAGGTTGTGATCTCGGGGTCCTGGGATCAAGCCCCCATATCCCACATTATACTCCCTGCTCAATGGGGAGTCTGCTTGTTCCTTTTTCTGTGTTCCTTCCCCTCACTTGTGCTCTCCCTCAAATAAGATCTTAAAAAAAGAGAGGATTTTTTTTAAGATTTTATTTGAGAGAGAGCACAAGTAGGTAGAACAGCAGGCAGAGGGAGAGGGAGAAGCAGGCTCTCTGCTGAGAGGGGAGCTCAATGCAGGACTCAGTCCCAGGACCCTGGGATCATGACCTGAGTCAAAGGCAGCCACTTAACCCACTGAGCCACCCAGGCAGCCAAGAGAGAGGGAGAGAATCGAATACAAACATGGCCATGGAAGGAAATAAACAAAAATCTAGAGCCAAATTTGTACACCCACACTTAAGCAGCATTATTCACAATAATCAGAAGGTGGAAACAACCCAAGCATCCCCCAGTGGATGAATGGATACGCAGTGTGGTCTCTACATACAATGGGATATTATTCAGCCTTAAAGAGGAAGGAAATTCTGACTTCAGCTCCAACATGGATGAACCCGGAGGACATTATGCTAAGTGAAATATGCCCGTCATACACACACACACACACACACACACACACACACACACACACACACAATTCCACTTAGATGAGATGCTTAGCGTGGTCATATCTATAGAGTCAGAAAGTAGAGTGGTGGTTGCCAGAGGCTGGGGGAGAGGAGGGAATGGGGAGTTGGTGTTTAATTAAGGGTACAGAGTTTCGACTGGGGAAGATGAAAAAGTTCTGGCGAAGGATGGTGGTGATGATTGGGTAACTATGAATGTACTGAGTGCTACTGAACTGTATGCTTAAAAATGGTTAAGATGGTAAACTTTATGTTGTATTTTGCCACAATTAAAAATAATTTTTAAAAAGCCCAAAATAGGTCTCATCAGATAGATGTGTAAATACCGAGGGATAAACACAGGAGCGCGCTGCCTCCCCTCCCAGGAGCGCTTCTCCAAGCCAGATAAGGCCCTGGTTCTCCCCCTCAACAAATCTGGAGATAAGGCCCTAATGAAGGCCTGCCTCCTTGGATACCCCCCCATAGCTCATTACCCTCCTACGGTTGGCTTTGCTTACTCAACCACCCAACCTTCACGCAGCCTCCCCTCCCCTAGGGAGGGGCCTCCTCAGAGCCCCTGGTGCTCCAATTTCTGCCCCTGCCTCTGGAATGTGATGGAATGGCCCAGCATTTCATCTCCCGGCCTTACGCTGACCCCAGGGCTCCTCCCTTCTAAGGTTCCTCAAAGACAAAGCTCCAGCCCCATTCATCTTTGGTCCCAGGGCTCAGCTTGACACAGGAACCCCTAAATCTCTTTGCCCCCTGCCATGAATGTGAGGAGCCCTATGTGACACTTGGTGGACATAAGGACCTGCATCTGGTCTGAACATGATCACAGGCATTGTACAAGGTTGTGAGACATGGTGTTTGGTCTTCTGCTCTCCAGGCTGTCCTCATCAGAGCTTGTTCCTCCTCAGAAGTGGGATACCTCGAGCTGACACTGTGCACTGTTGTGGCCACGTCTGCCTGGCCTGCCTCCTTAAGTAACTGCCGTCTGCTGACCCCTCTTCTCCAGAGCAAAGCCTCTTAGGCTACTGAGGACTCTGGTCTTTTTCGGGGGCAGAGAACAGAAACCTGCCTCCTCTGTTTGCCTCCTGACCTTGAAGTTGCCCCCATCCTCTGAAACCTTTCTTACCAACATTTATTTTATTTTTTTAAAAGATTTTTGTTTAGGAAAGGAGGCAAGGAGGGGAAGCAGGCTCCCCGCTGAGCAGAGAGCCCGATGTGGGGCTCGATCCCAGGACTCTGGGATCATGACCTGAGCCAAAGGCAGAGGCTTTAACCCACTGAGCCACCCAGGCTCCCCTCTTACTAACATTTAATACTTAGCCCCTGAGTTGGGGAGGAAGGCTGCGGTGTGGCCCACAGTAGGCCAGGAGCATCCCTGGAATGGAGGGTGTCGGAAACTTAGCCATCTGGAACAGTGTTTCTCAGGGGTGGGCCTGGGCCCACTGCCCCAGGTGTGCCGGGGTAAGTATAAATATAAAAAGCGAGCTCCAGAAACTTACTCAGACTTTCTGGATTTGAATCTCAGATGGCTGGAGCTCGGGGATCTGCATTTTAACATTTCCCCACTATTCCTGGGTGCTGGGGTGAAAGCCCCTGCTCTAGACCTTTGGAGGGTGGGCTCAGAGCCAGGGTGGGGGTCACAGTAATGGAGGTAGAGAGTGGCAGAGCCATAATGGGAGCAGAGAGGCCCAGATGCGGGACAGACCAGTGTCAATGTTGACAGTTCTGTGTGACACTCTGTTTGATTCTTATTTAGGGCCTGTGTGCAGGCATATCAAGGCTTGGGATACCAAGGATACACCGTGAGTTGGGGTTATGGCTAGGCTCTGAATTAGCATTCGGGTTTGCTTACATGAGTTTGATCAAAATGTGCGGTCTGCGTATGTCAGCCTGTACTCCATGTCCGTGTGTCAGCTGTCCGTGGGTCAGCCTGTCTCCTGTGTGTTCACGCCTTTGTCTCCGTGTCTTGAGTCATTTGTCCACCCTGGTGTGTATGATGTGTGTGTGCGTGCACGCGTGTCCCCGAGAATGCCTGGGTCCGTCTGGATCATAAGCCAGCCTTCCTGGGGGCTCTGGAAGGTGAGGGTTTGGAGGAAACTTGCTAGGAGCCTGTTGGGGATGGAGTAGATGATGCTGGGGTGGGGCCGAGGTGGGGGTGGGCAGGAGTGTGTGCTAAGGGCCTGGCCCCGCCATTTCCCTGGGCGGGCGAGTCTCAACAGCAGGCAGACAGGTGAGGCTGACCTGACAAGTTCTAGAGGCCAGGGGCGATGGGGCGGAGCGTGGCTCTGACTTAGAGTAGCAACAGGTTGGGGGCCTTGGCACATAGAGGGCGGGCGGGCAGGCAGTGCTTCTGTTAGTGTGTCTCTCCTGCTGCAGCCAGCCCCGGGGTGCAGGCCATGGAACCTGCTGGAGGGTGAGGGCAGCCGGTGGGCAGGCATGTTTGGAAGCCTTGGGCCGGGGGACTTGGGAGCCCAGGGCATGGCGGGAGCCCTGCGGGGCCGGGTGGAGGAGCTGAAGCGGCCGTGGTGGCGGGAGGCCTCACCGCTGGTGCTCCAGCACAGTGAGGCGGCCCGGCTGGCAGCCGATGCCCTTCTGGAGCGGGGCGAAGCTGCCTACCTGCGGGTCATCTCCGAGGAGCGGGAGCTGCCCTTCCTGAGCGCTCTGGACATGGACTACATGACCAGCCATGTGCATGGGGGCCCTGAGCTCAGCGAGGCCCAGGGACCAGAAGCCTCAGGGACTGACCGCCTCAGCCTGCTCTCTGAAGTCACCTCGGGCACTTACTTCCCCATGGCCTCCGACATTGACCCCCCAGACCTGGACTTGGGCTGGCCTGAGGTTCCACAGGCCACAGGCTTCAGCCCCACCCAGGCTGTGGTCCACTTCCAGCGGGACAAGGCCAAGAACATCAAGGACCTTCTGCGTTTTCTCTTCAGCCAGGCCCGCACGGTAAGGGCCTTATCTCTTCTGGCATTAATTTCACAGATGTGGAAACTGAGGCCCAGGGAGGGAAAGGGATCAACCCCTAGGCCATACAGTAGCCTAGGGACAGCCCTGGACTAGAACCTCTGCTCTGGAGGGTGGGCATGTGTTTTATTTACCTTGGTAACTGCTTGGCACTCAAGATCATGTCCACGAACACTCTGGAAATGCACGCACGACTGTGCACACTACAGGGAGAGATCCTCTGCATCTTTCTTGGGAGAGGGTCCTTGGCCTTTATCAGAGTCTCAAAAAGGTTTATGATCCCAAGTTAAGAACTCCAACCTTGTGAACATTTGAGTCACCACCTTGACTTTCAGAGCAGGAAACGGAGGCCAGAGAGGGGCTAGAACTTGTTCAGGGAGGTCCAGTCAGTTGGTGAAATAGTTCAGGGGGAGGCTGCTGCCTTCTAGGACCTATCACCAGCCACACCTCACCATTCACCCACTGCATCTCCAGCTGGGCTGGGAGCAGGGAAGGGGCGCTGGTGCCTGGGCCGCAGCATGGCATTGGAGGGCTGGGCTTTCTGTTTTGCACCCAAAGGGAAGAGGAATGGAGGCTTCTGGGCTCAGGGTTGGGGATTAGGGGCTCAGGAGAAGAGCTGGTACTGGTGGTCGGTACCTAGGAAGGCTCCAGCCACAGACATGGCCTCATTCCCGAGCCCTGATCTCTGACTCAGGAGGCAGGGGCATGGATCAGATGACCCCAAGAAGGATTTGAGGTGAGTTAGACTCCATGCCTTTGTCTGGGGAGCAGCCCAGAGGGTGCCAACTGCAGAGATCAGGAGCCAGCACGTTGGGAATCTCACGGTTACCTCCAGAGCCTCCCTGGCAAACCTACCTGTGCCCCAGGCAGGGGAGGGCCAGGCTTGATTAGCACCGGGAATGGGGTTATTAGTGAAGTGGCTGCTGTTGTCACTCCTGTCCCTTTGATCTTCCCTACCTGACCTTCTTCCCCTGACCCCTGGCCAGGCCTGTGACAAGGAGGGATCCTCCAGCACTTTGCCTCCTTAACCCCATCCAGACCCCCCGCCCCCACCCTTTGGGCCAGGAGCCATGCTTCCGCTCTAGGCTGCCACTGACTGTCAGAGTGACCTTGGGAAGTGTTTCCTTTTCCTGTGGGCCAATGTCCTTGTTTGTTAAGCAGGCAGGACGCAGGGAACATTTGTTGAGTGCTTGTCGTGTGTGGAGTATTTTCACATCTAACCCCCAGAACTATGACATAGAGCTCTCATTATCCCCATTTAACAGATGAGGAGATTGAGGCCCACAGAGGTAAAGCGACTCACCCAAGTCCGCATCACTAGCAAGTAGCAGAGTGCAGATTCGAACCCCTTTCTGTCTGGCTCCAGAACTGGGGCTCTTTGTCTTGCACCTCTTGCCTCAGCCTGGACGAGGAGAGGCGCTCTCACAGCATGTGTACGCAACGGGAAGAAGGGGCAGTTGGGGGCTTGATGGTGCAAGGATTTTTTTCAGGGCTTCTCTGAGACAGTCCATTGTAGGAGGAGACCACAAGCCCCAGCCCCACAACCAAGCAGAAAACTTGGTTCCACCTGGTATGGGTGGAAGTGAGGGAGTCCATGGGTATGGGAAACCATGCCAGACCTCTGCAGCGTCACAGGGAAACTGAGGCAGGTCTGGCAAAGGGCTTGAGGATCCTAATAACTGGCTTGCAGCTCTAATTCTTGCAGAGGGAACCGCCGACAGAGCTAGCCCTGGAGCTAGTGGGAGAGTGAGAGGTACATTGGGAATCGGGGTCTCGGTTCTGCTTCTGACTCCTTTCCCGCTCTGGGCCTCAGTCTCTCTGCAGATATCTTTGAGAAGCTCAGGACAGATAAACACTCTGTCCTCAAAGATATGCACTCAGAAACTTTCAAACAGATTCTGGGCATTCAAGACAGGGGACCCTCCATGTGTCTCAGTTAAGGAGAGTTGTTGTTGCTAATAAGCCCTTCCAGTCCAGATGTTCTCCCAGGCTCTGGCCTCCCGATGTTAAGCCCAATTCTCTTTTCCTGGACCTCAGTTCCTAGCCGTGTGCTGGGCAATGTTCCAGGCAGGGCTGAGTTTCCCCTACATCCCCCAGGTGGTGGCCGTGGTGATGGACGTGTTCACTGACATGGAGCTTCTGTGTGACCTAATGGAGGCCTCAAGCCGGCGTGGTGTCCCCGTCTACCTGCTTCTGGCCCAGGAGCACCTCAGGCATTTCCTGGAGATGTGCTACAAGATGGACCTCAATGGGGGGCACCTGCCGGTCAGTGAGGGACAGGGGCAGTAACCAAGGGGTGGGGTGGGGAGTTGGCGAGGGCAGAAGGGTCAGTTGGGTGGTCAGGAAACATTGGGGATCGAGGGGAGTGGGCAACTGCATTCCCTTCGCTGTTTAAGGTTAGAGACTGCGTGGGATTTAGACAGGGCTTGAGCCCCGTTCTCTCAAGGTGAGCAACCAACCTCCCTCTGTCCTTGGCCCAGAATATGCGTGTGCGCAGCACGTGTGGGGATACTTACTGCAGCAAGGCAGGCCGTCGATTCACGGGGCAGGCCCTGGAGAAGTTCGTCGTCATCGACTGTGAGCAGGTGGTGGCGGGCAGCTACAGGTGAGCATGTGGGACAGGCAGAAAGGGGCCGGGGGCTGTGCCACTGGCTGGTGAGGGTGCCTGGGGTCTGGCAGCTTGAATGGGCCTCCTCTCATCTATCCCTTCCAGCATGCACTGAGCAGCTGCCTCCTGCCAGGCATTGTACCGGGCGCAGGAGATAGTGTGGGAAGCAAGACAGCCCCAGGCTGGGCCCCGGAGGAGGTCATCCTGTGGAAGGATTGCTTTAGTGCCTTTGGCAGAGAAAATGGCTATGGCACCTCAGAACTGGAGACTTCAGGGAATCTCGCCCCTAGTCTATTTTACAGTTGGGCAAGTTGAGGCCCTGGGATGGGGAACCGTGGCCCAAGTCCTCTAAGCTCAGCTCTGAAGTCAGAGCTCTGCGTCAACTGGGTCCTCAAGGTGGTGGAGGTGTGTTGATGTCCTCCCCTGGTTGTGACCCCTGCCTAACCCCAGGGTCCTGCAACTTGGCCTTCTGACCCTGACCCTCTGCCCCCAGCTTCACCTGGCTTTGCAGCCAGGCCCACACTAGCATGGTGCTACAGCTGAGAGGCCGCATCGTGGAAGACTTTGACCGAGAGTTCCGCTGTCTGTATGCCGAGTCTCGGCCTGTGGAGGGCTTCTGTGGTGGCGAGGATCCCGTGTCTCCTAGGGCACTGTGTCCTCCCCCAGTGGCTCTGGGCTTCGGGCCTGCCGTGCCAAGCCCCACTTCCTCCTCACCCTCTAGCACCAGCCTCAGCAGCATCAAACGCTCACCTCTGATGGGCCACTCCTCTTACCTCGCTCCACCGGGAGGTGCTGGCTGCAGTGACATGGGTGTGGTGTCCTCATCCCTGGGCCCTGCCCGCCGTGAGGCCAGTGGCCAGCCCTCTCTGCAACGCCAGCTGTCAGACTCAAACCATGGCTCCCTGCTAGGGCTCTACAGGTCCAATCTAGGCAAGCTGGGTTCGTCCCCATGGTCCCAGTCCTCTCCTGCCCTCAACCACTATGGTGCTAGTCCCTTGACCCTAGGAGTGGGGTCACCTCTGCTTGCTCGCCAACGCCCCCTCCTCCCCTTCCCCCAGGGGGCTGTAGCCCTGTCCCGGCTCCCAGAGAATGGGCTTCTGGGAAGCCAGGAGTGTAGCCCCCAACGAGGTCGCTGGGTACCTGTTACAGCCCTGGAGACAGTGGAGGAGAAGAAGGTGTCTCTGAGTCAGAGCCATAGCCAGTTGGATCTCCTTGTCCCCTTCCCCAGAGCCAGAGAAGCTGGAGGCCCTGATTCTGGGGTTAACCCCAACTCAAGCTCCCCCTGGCCTGGAGACCAGGCTCCAGAGGACAGGAAGTTGTCCTCAAACCAGAGATACAACCAGCTGGATCTCCTGCCCCAGACACAGGGTGCTGGGGGTACCCCTGAGTCAGGTTCCCCTAGACCTGGCAACCGAACCCCAGAGGACAAGAGGCTGTCCTCGAACCACAGCCATAGCCAACTGGACCTCCTGGCACAGTACCCCAAGGGTGGGGGCTCCAGAGTGCCCCCTGAAGCCAGCTCCTCAGCGAGGGCTGGCAAGCAGGGTCAAGATGAGCGACGACGGACACTGGGCCACAGCCAGCTGGACCTCATCACAAAGTTTGGCCCATTCCGGGGCGAGGGACCTGGGCCTAATGGTCTCCCCAGACCAAGCCCTGCTCGAAAGGCTGGAGTGGGCTCTGGGGATGAGAAGCGGCTGACCCTGGGCCACAGCAAGCTGGACCTCATCACCAAGTATCATCAGTTGCAGGGTGCCAGGCAAGGACCTGAGCCTGGCCTCCCTGGGGGCCCCACAGGTGGACATCACAATGGCAGTAACAATGGCCTGTTTGGGGATGAGAAGCGGCTGACCCTGGGCCACAGCAAGCTGGACCTCATCACTAAGTACAACAAGTCCAAGTTCAAGCTGCTTCGAAGCCGCTTTGAATCCTAGTCCTGCTCCCAGCAGGGACGTGTCCCTACTCCATCTACTTAGACTCTAGATTTATCAAAGTTCCAGACTCCGGGGCACTTCAGCAGGGGCTGCATGGGGAGCAGAGGGTGTCTAGAAGCCCAGGTTAAATACTCACTGGGCTCGGGATTGTTTATACACATACATACATACACACACACACACAAACACACACACACAGAAATGGAACCCACAGTACCTGCCCTTTGCCACTGTGCTGGGGACTTCACACTGGTTAATTCCCATCCTTCATGCTCATAATATCCTACAAGATAGACCTCTAGAAGGTATAAATGTCTAAAGTCATAGATATTATCTTTCCTGTCTTATAAATGTGGAAGCTGAGCCCAGAGAGTTTAATGACTTGGTTGGAATGAGATCCAAGTCAATGGCAGAGCCAGGGCCCAAACCCCATGTCTCTGACTCTTAAGATGGTGTTTTTGCACACGGCACACTATTATCAACAGTTCACATGTCCCCTGCACACAAAATATGCACATTACAAAGATACCCCAAATGCTATACAACACACTGATGGGGTTCACATCCACAAACTGCATACCTGTAGACACACAATAAGTACACAAAGGTTCATGTGATAAACCCAAACACCCAGAATTCTAGTTATAGGTATTCAATAAATGGCTACACAAAATATATACATTCAGTTCACCTGTAGATCTCTCGGGAACCACAGATGATACATGTGCACATAACCACACACACACACACACACACACACACACAGGCTTGCACACACCAACCAGTATCTTCTTTGACCTAAGCTGTGTACCTGGCCCTGGACTAGCATACCATGGGGCTGACAAGTAAATCAGACTCAGTCCCTGGGAGACAAGGATTAAATGCATAAATGCCAGTGGCAGGCAAGACAAAGATATATCTAACTAAAGGCTAATCAGTGAAGGGATGGTGGAGAAGGAAGGGCAGAGAGTGGTGGTGATGGTGGAGTGGTGAGCAGTTTCAAAGGAGGCAGACTTTGAGCCAGGCCTTGAAGGATGGGGAGGATTGGACAGATGGCGAAGAAGAGGAATTCCTGGTAGAAGGAAGCGGTTGAAGAGAAGCCAGGGAGAGGACTGGAGGAGTGGGTCTGAGATGAGCTGGGGAGAATGTAGAGGGCATGGATACACAGACTCCCGACACACACACACATATGCACACACACAGGCACACAACATTTTGCTGAGTGTCCCTAGAAGCACAGGTTCTGACAGGTTGTATGTCCTTTTCCTGAGTTCACCACCTGTCTGGGACAGTTTACATGATACAAATCAATAAAGGCAGACATGCTATGACCCAGCAGCAGCCTGGTGTATTCTGAGAAAGGCGGAGTTACGGAACTGCATGTTGAGGGCTGGGAAAGGGCAAGGGCACAGTTCAGTCCAGTTATGGAGGGCTCCCTGAGAGAGAGTGGATGGCTGCAGAAGGGCTGGGGGTGGGGGGGTGGGGGGAGGACAGGGACTCCAGGCCCCCTCTACCTTCATTGTGACATTCTTTTTTTTTTTAATATTTTATTTATTTATTTGACAGACAGAGATCACAAGTAGGCAGAGAGGCAGGCAGAGACAGAGAGATAGGGAAGCAGGCTCCCTGTTGAGCAGAGAGCTGGATGCGGGGCTCGATCCCAGAACCCTGGGATCATGACCTGAGCCGAAGGCAGAGGCCTTAACCCACTGAGCCACCCAGGCACCCCTCATTGTGACATTCTGAGAGGCCCTGGGGCTTTGTGGATTCTACAAAATGTAGATCAAATTCCTCTCATCCATGAGAGCCACCTTGACTGCCACCCTCTATCTCGGGGACAGAAAGTGGCTGCTGACTGATCAAGCACGTGCAAGGGGCACACAGTCGCAGCCAGTTAGGACCCACACCGTTGCCCATCTGGACCCTTCCTAAGACATGGTTTCATTCACCCTTCCCTCTCTCCAATATCTTCTTCAGCCTGGTTTCTTCTACTTCTCCGGCCACGCCTCCTTCTCCAGCCTTTGTCCTGGTCTAATTTCTCCCCACTGGAAGCCTCCATGGGTGACCTCATCTGCCGGAGACTTCAGCCCCAAATCTCAGTCCCTCACTCTCCCCTGGGCTCCGGATCTGGCCTGGACATCTGTCTCGCACCACACTCTTGGACTGTCACCTTCCTCACACCTGCTCTTCCTCCTTAGGCTTTACTTCAGTAAATACCTCCATCATCAGTTCACTGTGTCTCTGGGAGACATCCCTGGCTCCTCCTCTCTTATGGCTCGCATCCAAGCAGCCACAGGTCTCGATCAATTGGATCTCCTAAAAAACTCCTGAATAATGAATGAATGAATGAATGAATGAATGATTGGATGGATGGAGGGATGGATGGATGGATGGATATATGAATGAGAGCACGCTTGGGGCGGGGTCAGGTGGGGGTACGGACCGGACCAATCGCAACCCTGGAGTCCTCCCACGGGGTGGGGCTACGGTGGCCGCCTGCGTGGCTGGGTGTGCCGAGCGCTCCCGGAAGTCTCCCTGGGCGGAGGCGGAAACGGAAAGCTACTTAAGGCCGAGTAGATTCCTTTGCCGCGTGCGGAGGTAGTGGTGGATTGGTGAGCCCGTGGGGAGGGCCACCGGAAGGGACAGATCCGGGATCCCGGCATCGTTAGTGGTAGGAGCCGGAGGATTCGAGGCTAGAGAGTCTAGAGGGACCCAGTGGGCGGGACCCAAGGTTTGAGGGGCCGAGAGGGGCGTGGTCGCAGCGGGGCTTGAGGGGCAGAGGCCGGCGAACCGGTCCCAGGGGCCGGGATAGGATCTGCGGGCCCTGAACTCCCGCTCCCGCAGCCCTTAGGCCTCATGGCGGTCCGAGCGTCTTTCGAGAACAACTGTGAGATCGGCTGCTTTGCCAAACTCACCAACACCTACTGCCTAGTGGCCATTGGAGGGTCCGAGAACTTCTACAGGTGCGGCAGGAGCCCCGGATCCGCGGGCAGTGGGGTGGCTGCATGGCGGGGAGGGTTCTGGGAGTCGGGGGCTCTGGTAGAGTGAGGGCTCACGCCCCTGAGCCCCGTAACCACCGAGTCCATGTTCCTACAGTGTGTTCGAGGGTGAGCTCGCCGATACCATCCCCGTGGTGCACGCGTCCATCGCCGGCTGCCGCATCATCGGCCGCATGTGTGTGGGTAAGCCTGGTGGAAGACGCGGAGCGAGGGAGTGGAGCCGACCAGAGGCTTTAATTGTAGCCTTGGAGGGAAGCCCAAGTGACCCTTGGATTTTCCAGGCTTTCATCCATTTTCTCCAGAGACTAGAGACTCTCTCAGGCCTGGGCCAGACCCAGTTAAAGTGTCAGCAGATCTGACACTGGAGAAGGCTTCGGGATCATAGGATCGCAAATAACACGAAGTGCTTTCACTCTTACACTTGATTTCTTTCCTCCTTCACCAAGACCCTGGCAGGTAGGCATTATTGCCTAATCGGATTAATGATGAAGCTAAGATCCAAAGAATCCCAGTGATTCACCAGGTTCCACACCTAGTGTGAGAGAAATTGAAATGTCATCTCTCCCTTGCCCCTGACTCTGGGCATGTTGCTTCCTCTTTATCCAGTTCTACCACTATAAAATTACAAGCTAAAATTCTGGGTCATCCTGTTCATTTACCCATTTAAATGGTAAATCCTCTTTACCATGTCTCTGAGTGGCATCCCCATCCTACTTCCCTACTTCCCATCACTGTTGAGTCTGACCATTGGTCATGTCTTTGAGCTGGATCTGTCTCACTGTTGCCCCTTATTTCTTTACCATCACCCCTTCTTGCTAGTTCTTTTCACTGGAGGCATATAGGAATTTGTTCTTTTATTTTTTTATCATAAGCCTGATGATCCTGGCCTCTGAGTATTTTCTTATTCAGGCCAAACACTCTCATCCCTAGTCAGGATCTTTGGACTTGATACTTGGTGTTTTTTTTTTAATAATGTGTGGTAACTCAGAGTTCAGAAGTTCAGAGTTGTGTTCTAGCTGTAGTAGGTGGAGGTTTAGTTATGGTTGTTAGAATATAATTGTAGTTCATTCTTACTGCATTTTGTGTAGGTATATAACACAATATATTCAACCATTGTGTTTACAATAGGCATTTGGGTAGTTTCTGGTTAGTTTTATTATGAATAGTGTTGCTCTGGCTTTCACTGAACACATGGACATGTTTCTGTTGGATATATAATACCTAGGAGAGGAATGCTTGGGTCACAGGGTATGTGAATATATGTACCAGGTGATGCCGGATAATTATCTGAAGTGGTCGAGCAATTTACACTCCTATTGGTTGTTCCATATATCTTTGCCAACCTGTGGTGTTGACATTCTTAAAATTTTAGCCTTCTGGTAAGTGTATAGTGTTACCTCAGTTTTTAAGTAGCAAAATACACAACACCAAGAGTTCCTCTTTCTAGTCCTGGTCTGTCCTGGTTGATGATGGCAAAGTGGATGGGGTGTGTTGGGACAGATTCCTGGGCTATCTCTGGCCTGTCCAGTGGGACTCCTGGTCCCCCCTGGGTGTTGTATGGATCAATAGGTTGGTGGGCTGGGGGCTGGACCTAAAGCTTCCTGGGGAAGCTAACTGGACTGGATTATGTCTTCAGCCCCCAGAGCATAGCAGACATCCTGTGGATTTGTGGTCCGTTCTTGCCCCACCTCTTAATTTGGGTCTCTCTAGGGAACAGACACGGTCTCCTGGTGCCCAACAATACCACCGACCAAGAACTGCAGCACATTCGCAACTGCCTCCCAGACTCGGTGCAGATCCGGAGGGTAGAGGAGCGGCTTTCAGCCCTGGGCAATGTTACCACTTGCAACGACTACGTGGCCTTGGTTCACCCAGACCTGGACAGGGTAAGGTACCCTGATTTGGCCTGGGAGTCACAGGACCAGCCTAGTCAGTGGTTAGTCACTGGTCTTGCCAGGACTTAGGGGTGTCTTTTGTGGGTTTTTTTGTTTGTTTTTTGTTTTTTTTAAAGATTGTATTTATTTATTTGACAGACAGAGATCACAAGGAGGCAGAGAGGCAGGCGGAGAGAGAAGGGGGGGAGGCAGGCTCCCTGCTGAACAGAGAGCCCAATGTGGGGCTCGATCCCAGGACCTTGAGATCATGACCTGAGCTGAAGGCAGAGGCTTAACCCACTGAGCCACCCATGTGACCTTGTGGGTTTTTTTTATACTTGGGCTCTAGCATGTTAGGCACTCATTGGTGCCTGACATGCTAGGCACCAATGGGGCCTTCCGTGGTGTGGTCAGTGCCAGAAAGAAGCTGAAGAGGGAATTAATCCTTCAGAATCAGGGAGATGGTCACATCCCGTCCCGTAGCCAATACCAGGAGGGATGATTAACAGTTGAACTTTTGAGTGTGGGTTAGAAGAGAGACAGTGATTTGGAGACCAGCCTGTCTCCTCAGGGCATTCACACATACTAGGGGCTCCGGAGGGGGCCTTGACTCTGCTCCAAGCCATATGCCCTCCTTTCTCTGTGTGAAGCTTCCATATGCAACTACATAGCAGAGGAATGAGCGGCTTAGGGAGCCCAGCCTGGGGTGGTTCTGGGCATGGAGGGCCCTGGGTTCCCTTGACCTGCAGGTTCTAGGCTGAGTACCAGGTCTTTGGCTAACAGGAAACAGAAGAAATCCTGGCTGATGTGCTCAAGGTGGAAGTCTTCAGACAGACAGTGGCTGACCAGGTGCTCGTAGGAAGCTACTCTGTCTTCAGCAATCAGGGAGGCCTGGTACATCCCAAGACTTCAATTGAAGACCAGGATGAGCTGTCCTCTCTTCTTCAGGTCCCCCTTGTGGTAAGCGTTCCTTTCTCTGACTTCTGTCTCCCGCTGAGGCAGCTCCGTTGCCCAGTGTAAAGGATCAGAGTTACTACCTGTCCCAGTTGGTAATTGGGTTTGCAGGGCGGGGAGCGGGGTTTGGGGAACGACCTCAGCGGGGAGTGGCAAGACTTGGGCTTTTGGGGGCACGAGACACACTGAGCCATCCCTTGGCAGGCGGGCACTGTGAACCGAGGCAGCGAGGTGATTGCCGCTGGGATGGTGGTGAACGACTGGTGTGCCTTCTGTGGCCTGGACACAACCAGCACAGAGCTGTCCGTGGTGGAGAGCGTCTTCAAGCTGAACGAAGCCCAGCCGAGCACCATCGCTACCAGCATGCGGGACTCCCTCATTGACAGGTACATGGGCCTCTCTTCTGCCTTTGGAGGGTAGGAGGAGATGCCACCAAGAATGGGAGCCGCACCGTGTTCGTACCGGTAGGTTCTCCTCGTGTGGGAGGGCACACCTGCAGCTCTGCTGAGGGGTCCCAGGCCACAGCCAGTAAGCATTGCCTGAATATCATCACCATCTCTGAAGGCTCAGCTCACAAAGCTTCCCTCGGGGCCGTCTTATTTTCTCACCACATTGTTTTGTTGTCTGGCTGCTTGTGTGTCCGTGTCCTCAGCCTGCAGCCCAGAGTCTGAGACAGAAAGAGTGGTCTACAGAGGGAAGGAAGGGAAGCTGCTCTTAGGAACTGAGGAGATTCCTAGGGGGCTTGTTGGGGGTGGGGTTGCATCAAAATCACAGTCGTCTGGATTTTTGTGGGTTTAAGGAAAAAGCGGGTTCTTGGGCCCTAACCCTGGAGAGTCTGGGGTGTGAGGCTCTGGAATAATTTTCCTTTGGAAGAGCAGCAGGTGTGGGCAGTCACCCTTCCTGGAGGATTCTTCTCAAAGCATGCCACCCCCAAGTATCACAGGAATCTGTATAAGAATAGGAACCCCAGAGTAGAGCAAACACCCAGTTACAGACCCCTTTCTTAACAGGCAAAATTATCCTTCATTCTCCCTTCTTCATTCATTCGTTCACCTGATGTGCACTGAGCCCTGTTCCAGAAGTGGCTTAGGAAACTCCAGTGAGACACTCTGTTATCCAGGAAGGTTTTTGTGGAGGACACATCATTTAGTCTGGGCCCCGGGGGAATGAGTCGGTATTTGAATAGGCGGAGATGGAGTGGGGAAGCACTTGAGACAGACCCTGAGTGGGGAAAATGTGGAGCGTGAAAGGGAAAGGGAAACTCAAGGACGTGAATGCCCGCATCAAGAAGTTTTGACTGTAGGCCTGTGATTTTGACCTTGAATCTATGTTGCAATGCTTATTGATATAGATTCTTGGCATTACCCCTCACTTACTGACTGCCTAGGTCTGGAGTGAGACCAACCGTGTGTGGTTTATTTTAATAAGTTTCTCTGGATGATTCTGATGGGGAACTGTCATTGGGAGAGCAGCTGAAAGGGTCAGTTGAAATATGAAAGTGTTATCAGTGGATTTGTCATTTGTTCAGTAACTTCTTTTTGAACATCTGCTATGCCAGACAGTCATGATGTGGTAATGAATAAAATACACGCTCCCTGGCCTTGTGGAACATATAATCTTACAAAGAAAACAGTAGGTACACAATCATTTAATTAAAGAACAAAACTTAAAACCTCTTAGCATCCTAAGAACAGAAAGACATTTCTGCAACCTGATCATTTTTTTTTTAAAAGTTTATTTATTTATTTATTTGACAGAGATCACAAGTAGGC
Source organism: Lontra canadensis (assembly GCF_010015895.1). Classification (NCBI taxonomy): domain Eukaryota; kingdom Metazoa; phylum Chordata; class Mammalia; order Carnivora; family Mustelidae; genus Lontra; species Lontra canadensis. Next base: position 626,394 of record NW_022631010.1, read on the forward strand.
AGAGAAGCAGGCAGAGAGAGAGGAGGAAGCAGGCTCCGTGCTGAGCAGAGAGCCGGATGTGGGCTCGATCCCAGGACCCTAGGATCATGACCTGAGCGGAAGGCAGAGGCTTTAACCCACTGAGCCACCCAGGCGCCCCTGGAACCTGATCACTGATACCCACCAAAAAACTACAGCAAATGTATTTAATGGTGAAGCTTTAGAAACTGCTCTTGAAGCCAGGCAGAATTGCCCACAGTCCCAAGCAAGTGTCAGCATATAGTGATCCTAAGTCATGCAGTTAGATAAGGTAAAGATGTGGTATTAGAGGGGTGGCTCAGTGGGTTAAGCCTCTGCCTTCGGCTCAGGTCATGGTCTCAAGGTCCTGGGATCGAGCCCCACATCGGGCTCTCTGCTCAGCAGGGAGCCTGCTTCTCCCCTCTCTCTGACTGCCTCCTCTCTGCCTACTTGTGATTTCTCTCTCTGTCAAATAAATAAATAAAATCTTAAAAAAAAAAAAAAAGATGCGGTATTAGGAAGAGCCAAAACTCACTGGCTTCCTTTGGTTTTGAACCCACTGATTTGAGGTACCCATGAGCGCTCATAATGATGGGGTCAGGTAGGTGATTAGAAATACATACTCTAGTTTTATAATTTTATGTGTAATTATTACCTCCAGGAAGAATGTTCTGGCCCTATTCCTGTCACTGGGGGATTTGAGGTCTGGGCATGTCCCTTTTATTTTGAATCCTCTTACTCCCTTTTCTGATGTTTGTTGGACTTGACCTCTGAGGTTCTGGTTTATGATTGGTAAGTTTGAATAAATTACTGAGTTGAGTGGGGAAGGAGTTACTTTTAGGTTTTAAGCTCTGAGGGATCTGGACTGGATTGTGACTCAAGGAAGCAGTGTAATCTGGGCGGGGCAGCGGGGTAGGGCTCTGAGTGGGGCTCTTCGGGGCTGAGCTGGAACAAAAGGGTAAGGGTGGAGGCAGCGTCTTAATAAAGGGTGAGGTGCGCTCGGAGAAGAACCTACTGACAGTATTCCCTCTTCTCTCCCTAGTCTCACCTGAGTCACCTTCCATGCTGTTCTGTGGGCTCTTGGCTCTGGACTTCGGCTCCCTCCATGCCCCACCCAGTCTGTTCTGGATGCTGGCCGGGAGTTGGCAGAGAGCTCACTGGGACTGAGTGGCTGGATGCCCAGCTTTTCACCTGTGCCCATCTCCTGAATTTACAGTTACTGCAGAAATCTGCCATGTTGTGCTGTCTGTCAGGCCTTAAGGGCTCCTGACTGACTGCTCTGTTTGCTGTACCACTTCCATTAAAGGGCAGCTGCCTCTCGCTATTCTTGAATGTGTTGTTTGGGAGCCTCCGCCTGCAACCTCCTTCGCTAGCACTGTTCTGGGGTGAAATGGGTAGGATGCACACACACACTTCAGTTTCGCAATCTCCCACCACCCTCCCCCCATGATCAGGATGGGTGCATTCCTCCCAGGGCAAGAGGAAGAAGCATTCTCTCTACTGCAGTTCTCGCATTTTCCACACAACTTCAGCCTCATACTTCTGAGCTTCAAGGGGTGAGAATCTATTCCAGCTCTCCTCCGGGCTGGTATGAGGACGTGTAAGGGGTCTGGAGCAACGGGCCACAGGGCAATCTTGTCTCCTTGGACCGAGGTTGACGGAGGTCGCAGGGCTGGCTGCCACCGTCTGCAGAACAGCTTGCCTCCGTAGCTCCAGTGGGTGTGGGAAGCGTCCGGAGGAGGAGTCACTTGTGTCTCCGGGCGGTGTGCGGGGCGGGGCCCCGGGACGCTGGAGCCGCATTGGCCGGAAGCTGGTGGGTGGGGTTGGATCTGTCAGGTCCGCCCCCCGGGTGTGTAGCGGCGGCCTGAGGGCGGGGCCGGTGCGCGCGGTGACGCCACGACGCCAGCCCCTCCCGCGTGCCTACGCTGCCCGCGGACGCGGTCGCCGGCGCTGAGATCCCGGACACCCGCGGCTCCCCCGGCGCGAGGTGAGGGCTGGGCTGGGCTGGAGCGGGGCGGGGAGACGGGGTGGCATGCGGCCGGCCCACGCCTGACGGCCTCTCTTTGCAGACCATGGGCTCTCGGCTGAGCGGCGGCCAGGGCGCCCCGGAGCAGGTGCAGCCCCAGCCCCAACCCCAACCCCCACCCCAGCCCCGGGCGCCCGAGGCCCCTGAGCGGCCCCCGCCTGAACCCAGTCCCTGGGGGCCGCTGGACGATGTGCGCTTCCTCATCGCCTGCACCTCCTGGTACTGACAAGCCACCCTCCGCAGTTACCGCCCACCGCCAACTGTCGTTCTGTTCGCCTCACCTGGTTCGTCTCTCGTGGTCTCTTTCCACCCGCGGTGCCCAGGAGATGCTCGGAGAGTCGAGGAGGTTACGGAGGACCATGGATGGGGCACCGGCTTCCCTCTAGCTGCCCCCGAATTTGTTCGCTTCTCAGCCTGAACCCAAACCAGCTCAAACCTTCGTGCTCACCCCCACCCCGTAGCTTCTTCAGCTGTCTGGGTCCTGGGGTAGCCCTCCCCAGGACTGGCTTCCCAAACCAGGCCAGGACTCCTGGTAAAACCCCAAGACTGCTGACCTGACCTCCCGTCATCTGTCCTTTATTGCTGAGAACTTGGCTTTTGCTTGTCTTTGGTTATGGCACCACGTGCCTTGCCTTCAGAGAAGACCTAGCCACAGTGACCCTCCCGGTGCCCCTCCTAGGGGAAGTTGCTCTGTCGTTCTGGATCCTATTGAGGCATTATCAGGCTGTGTTCCGAGAACCCCAGTAACCCTGGGCCTGCAGGGCCAGCCTTTTGGAGAGAGGAGACATTTAATTGCTGGGCTGGGAGATGAGATGCCCGGGACAGTTCCCAGACACCCCAAAGCACCTTGTTCTCCTTCTCCCAGAAGCTTCTTTTTTTTTTTTTTTTTTTTTTTTCCCCCAGAAGCTTCTTAAGGCCACTCCCATAACCTGATCCTTGTTCCCAAATCCCAGGGAAACAACACACTCTGTATTTTTGTTTTATTTAGAAATGATTTAAAAAACATTATACAAAGGCTGATCAGTTTAAAATGTGACCGACACTGAAATGCTGTGATGTTCCCCAGGCCGAGGGAAGCTGGGCTCTGGGGTCCCCAGTGTTGTGCCCCTCTGTCTGTCTGGCCTGTCCTGGGGTGATGGACAAACAGATGACCACAAGACAGGAGAATCCGAGATTGGAAGCCTCCAGGCTGAGCCCTCTCTGGGCCTGGCCCTGCATCCCTCACGTCTGCAGCCTGCTCTGCCTGCCTCCATCTCCTGCTCTTTCTCAGCTGGCCTCGGTAGTACCAGGAGCCAATGGGGAGCCTGGGGAGCCTAGAGCTTTCAAGAAGTGAGAGCACCAACCTGAGGAGTGGAGGGGGACCTAGAAGGGGAGAAGGGAGACCAGGAAGAGATGGATAAAAGAGACCCTTCTGATCTCATCTTGGACCCTAGAGGCATCCATAGGTGGGGACCCAAGGCCCAGCCAGCCCACCCGATGATGACCTGGGTGAGAAACAACCTCTCTGTGCTTCATTTGAGGGCACGGTGAGAGGTACCCTAGGCTTCCCAGGGCCTACACGAGTTTCATGTGAGTGGACAGGTATGAGCTAATAAAGTGCTTTGCAAAGTATAAAACACTATACAAACCTATGAATTGCTAATACCTCTGCAGTTGTTCCCCACCCGCCCCAGGGAGCCCGCCCTTGGCCAAAATGAGAAAAAACAGAAGGATGATGACAGGGAACACAGTGGACCCACATAGGTGCCTCTGGGACAAGAGAGATTTTGCTCAAGACAGCTCCCAGGGCAACAGTAGTCCCTGTCTGCTACAGGTTAAGCCAACCCAAAGTCCAGAGGCCACAGGGTAGGGGCAAGGCCCATGCAGGATCAGAGGGCCAGGATGGCATCTGAGGCTCTGCCAGCACCCTGAGGACTGATACCTCCTTTTGGCTTTGGCAGAGAGCCAGTGGGCACCACTGAACCCATGGGTCTTTCCTGGGGCTCTTCAGTGACAAAGGGGGCTGTCTCCACTGGGTTGGAGAGAGGCAAGCTGAGCCCTAAGAAGTCCTGCCAGACAGTGAAGGGTTGGCCCCTAGCAGTGGGACTGCTACCAGTTGGGGGTGCCCTTTTCCAAAGAGCAGTGCAGGAAGATGGGCCCAGTGAGCTGGGTTAGCAAGGGTCAAGCTTGTATAAACACTGCTTCCAGGCTGAGAGATCGGTCGGCCTCAAGGTAGCTAGGGGTGTGGGCTCTGAACACTTCAGAAGGCTCCCCTGGGCCTGTTACTCCAAAGCCACAAGAATGTTGGCCTGGAGCCTTTTCTGCGCACCTAATTAGTCAGACTGAGCCCCAGACCACACCTAACTAGTCGGGCTGAGCTCCAGACTAAGCAACAGGGCCAGGGACTAGGGGAGTAGGGAAGAGGGACAGGGGAGTGGAGGGTGGTCACAACTCAGATCAGCCTCCAGAAACAGGGTCAGCTCCTGCCCCAGCCTTTTAGCCTCATGAGCTGAATCCAGCTCTTAGGGTGTCTGGGCACTAGAGTGGCCTTAGCAGCACCTTGGTCCTTATCTCCTGGGGAAGGGCCGGCCACGCTGGCCTCATCACCAAGATAGTCACCTCTAATTCACCTAACGCCTCAAGCAGCCTTTGCAGAATGGGACTTTTAAAACAGTAGTGACAGGACATTTAAATATTCACGACATGACAGCTGGGTCCTTGTCAGACCCAGCTGGGCCACAACACTGCCTGCAACATGTGACCCTAAATCCTAGGTCTCAGAGGAGACCCTGATGCGTGGAGCAGGTTTCCTGAGGGATCTGCTGAATGCCAGCAGGGGAAACCCAGGCTTGTTGCCCACCGTGTTTGCAGCAGGGGTCTTGTAGCCTTGGAGGACAGTGGGGTGGGGGTAGGGGTGGGGGGACATCTGACCAGCAGGTGTTGGCAAAGGGGGACCGGGATCAGTGGCATCTCCCAGATGGGGCTGAGAGTGCTAGTGCTGGCTTCCACAGAAGGTGCTGGGCCCAGCCAGGAACGGAGCTGTGGTGCCTCATTGATACCACAGGATTCAGTGACCCACAGGGCCTCCTCCTGGCATGGTCCCTGCCTCCTGATGGGGCCTGGCCTATTCCCTTGGGTAGGGAGCAGTTTACCCAGGACAGAAGGCTGGCAGCTGGGTGCCAGACACCCACCCTAGGGCACAGCCACCACCACTCCCTGCCCCACGTTCAGCCTAGGCCAATGTACCTACCACTTCAGCTGCATGACCCCTGGCCTAGGGCCCTGCTGGCCCCCGTGGGCAGTGGCCAGAGCTGCCCCTCAGACCCTGATGAGGAAGGGCCTGGCTGGCCAGACCGAGTGGACGGAGAGGGCTCTGGGCTGCTCACACCCACTCCTGGACTGGCCGCTTATAGTAGGTGACAGGCTGAGGGCCTGCCTTGTTCTTGAACTGGAAGATGGTGTAGACCAGCACCAGGATGCAGAGGGACAGGATGCAGGGGATGACCACAGCCACGGCATTCACAGAGCCTGGGACGTCGTTGATAGTCACCATGATGTCCACATCGTCCTGGGGCAGCCGCCGCTCCTTCCGCCGTTCCACCTCCTTCTGGTTGCATCCCATCCAGTCACGCAGGATGTTGCGTGGGTAGCCTGGCTCCACGCTCAGTTTCTGGTTGTCAAACTTCCAGTAGTCCCGGCCCTTGTAGAAGTAGGTGTAATCTGCAGAAACAGGGCCCAGCATCACTCCCAGACACTTCCCTGCACCTGCTCTGACCCATGGCGAGAGGGCAGCATGGAGGAAGGGGACTTCTCCCACCCTGGAGTCCAAGAGGAGCTCTGAAGGAGGGGTGGGAGCAGCACGTTGCAAGGCCTGGAGGTGGGGAGAGGGCAGTGCTCACATACTCTGCACACAGTGTGGCAGGGCCACGTAGTATGACCCATACAGTTGCAGAGAGGTGTGCCCAGGACCTGGAGCAGCCCAGACCATCATCTCAGAGGTGCTGGGAAGCCACTGAAGGGCTTTAAGTAGTAAGTCCCAGTTTGTGCCTCTCTGCCTTAGCTTTGGGTCACAGCGCCATCACATTTGCCTTCACCCCCCGACACACACACTGGTGAGTAACTATGGCTTGGACAAGTGCCTTCTTAGCTCTGGAGCCTCAGCCCAGCTCCTGCCTAAGGCAGGGTGGGTGGGGAGCAAGACTTCTCCTTTTGTTGACAGCAGACACCACTTTGTCACAGTTATCATGGGTTTTCTTTGGCTTGTCACACATCACAACACAGATGCAGGGTCTCTGGGACCCTGCTGGGGAAGGGCCTGGAAAGAAAGGAGGTGGGTGTGGGGGGGGACGGTGCTGTGCATCCACAACATCCTCAGGGCTCAGCCAGTCTAGAGACAACAAAGCAACTCATTCGGACTCTCCTATTGGCCAGCCCCCCCCACACCCTGGGACTTTCATTGGCCAAAGTCCTTGATGTCACCTGTCTCTGAGGCTCCCAGAAAGTGAGACCACATGTGTAAAGCATCAGGTACACAGGAGAGGCACCAAGTAGCAGCTCTGCCCCTGAGACTTTTGGCTTTCTTACCAGTGACATCTCCTTGGAGAGCCCTTCCCCCAGACCCCCAGCTTTCCCTCCGCATTCCCTTCCCTTAGAGCTTTTGTTGCCACCTTAGCTGTTTTCTGCCTCTAGACTGGGAGCCAGGGATGCAATGCAAGGCTTGTTCCCTGTTCCTTCCACAACTCTCCCACGCAGGCTGACGCTCAGTAATTATTGTGGAGTAACTGAATGACTCCTGCCATTCTACATAACACAAGACACGCCAACAAGAAGTTGATGATGGCAATGATGACAACAGCTAGAACGCACAGGGCAGGGACCATGTACTAGGTGTGTGTCTAAGTGCTCCACTTAATTTATCTTATTTAATTCTTAAGAAATGCCAACGAGGTAGGTACCATTATTATTCCCATTTGATAGATGAGGATGCTGGGAAAACAGATGTTTTGCCCAAACTCCTAGGAAGTGGTGGAGGTGGGATAGGAAGCCAGCCAGGCTCCAGAGTCCCAGATCAGTGGAAATTTATTGAACAAACATCCATGGACTCCCGCTCTGCACTGGGCAACAACCAGTCCCTCTTCTTGAGAAGCTCCTAGTCTGATGGGGAGCTCCCAGCCCAGCCTCCAGGAGGAGCTTTGGAAATGTCTCATAAATATAAAAGGCTTCTCTTTCCATCGGCCTGCCCTCAAGGCTTATTACACAAGCACCTTTGAAAGCACCCATATCCATCATTGCTTTTCAGATCTGAAAACTCGAGGAACCCCTAGAGTACATCTGAGGACCACTATTTGAGAAATGCTATCCGAAGGGGTGAAGTCAGTCTGTGGAAACATAAAATGTGAGTCATCCCTGCGGATAAGAGGTGTGACTTGGTAGCTGGGAAGAGAAAGGGGTAGACATGAGGCCATTGTCTTTGCCATCGGGCACCTTTCTCAAATCTGGGTACCCTGAGAGTATGCCCATGGACTGTTGAGACCCACATAAAATCAGCCCACCCCCTACACCGCCAAGCTCTTACGTACATCCTTCCTTGCTGATGAAGGCCCCCTGCGGAGCCTGTGGGATGCCCTTCCACACAGTGATGGGCTTGGGGTAGCCAGGGTCCGTGGCCCGCCTCTCCTCACTGTAGCGCCAGTACCGTTCACCTTTGAAAAAGTAGGTCTTGCCCACGGGTTCCCAGCGCAGAGCTGTATCGATGCCTTCTCGGGGAAGACAGCTCCCCAGCTCTCCTAGGCTGTGGGGGTACCCAGGCTCCACCGTCACCTCCTTAAACACCCAGTACTTGTCACCTGTAGCCAAGAGAAGCCCAGGATCAGCCTTCCCCAGTCACACAGTACCAGAGGTGGCAGCTAGTGCCACCGGTCTATCTTCCAGGACTAAAGTCATTCACAGAGCCAGAGTGTCAGGGGGAAGCAGCTAAAGTCTGCTTGAGGTCCTCTGTGGGAGACTGAAGCCCCTTGGCCCTGGCAGAGGATGGGAGCCAGAAGCCAGTCACCACAGATCCTGGGCAGCTGACCCACGCTGCCCCGCCTCCATGGCCCACCCCGCTGTTGGCTCAGGTGACCTGCTCCTCTCCTCTGGGGTATCCTCAGCCACTCCTGTGGCTTCACACATATTAGGACTCCCCCACCTTCCACCAGTGACACCCAACTCTGCAGGTTCACAGCGACTCCGATCAGACCTGAGCCCCAGAGCCAGGAACCCTGATCCCAGCTTCTGGGCATTTCCACATCTGCTTCCTGGAGTTCCTCATCGCCTCTACAGGGGCCTCCCTCCCTCATCACCTTTCTGCCTCCCAGTTCCCCAACAAGAAGCCCTAGCATCACCTTTGACCTCTCTTTCCTTCTCCTCTCAATGTTCAGCCTCTTATGAGGCCTTTTGCATCTTTTAGCTGTCCCCACCCTGGCCTCACTAGTCCTCCCTGGTGCGGGGCTTGTCGACTCTGTCTCCTTCCTTCCGGCAACTGACTCAGAAATGGCCTCCCCACCTCTGACCTATTGGATTGCCACCTGCCCCCTGGCTCTCCAGTACTCCGAAACGTCCCGTGAACTTCCAGCATTGCTCTAACAGGTCAAGACCGCATTCTGCCGTAACCAAGGCTCCTCAGGACTCTCCCCCACTATCCTTTCCAGGTCACCGCTCACTGCTGTCCGACGTGGGGATCTGTGGTCAGTCAGTCTAAGCTCTTCCAGTGTACGTGCACATTCCCACACCATGTCTCTGTTACCCTCCCTTACCCTTGGACTGCCTTCCTCACTTCTCACTAACTGTCTCTTACCCTTCTGGGGCTGGGCCCACCTCAGGATAATGGAAGTGAAACCACCTAGCTCTGAGTGGGCAGGCCACACACGCTAGCTCCCCCTGCCCCCTGCCCTGGCTTCTGCAGCCTCTGTGACCTCCTCCCAACCACCTCTTACAGAACTGCTGGGACGGCCTCCCATGGAGCTCCGCATGGTCTTCAGGCGCCTGGACCATCCAGTGTAGCTGAGCCTTGTTATCCCACCAACTTGGGCACACAGACCCTCCACTATCTCTTCGTGACTTAATTCCCCCAGACTGTGCTTCGCCTGCCTGCAAGGATCTGCCCTGTCAGAAGTCAGTGTCTCTGTTAGGGCCAGAGGGGCCCTTGGGGGGCACTTGCTCCTCACCCCACCTCTTCCTGTGTACAGATGGGAAAAGGGGGTCCTGAGAAGGTCAGGGAACTGTCCCAGATCTCTCAGCACAGGCTGTATTACCTTTGAAGAAGACAAATCTTCCGTCGGCCCTTTCGTAGGCTGCATCTATGCGGGCGGGCAGACCCTTCCAGAACTGCTCAATCTGCATCGGGTAGCCCTCTTGCACCCGGTTATTGCGCAGGCGCCAGAACCAGCGATCCTGGAGGTGAGGGATGGGGGAAAGGCATGGCAGGCCTTGCCTCAACCTAGTGGTCTCAACCCTGGGGCTCAAGCCTCAGTAACCCAAAAGCTTCCCCTGGGCCCAGCCCTGCAACCCTCCATGATGTCTGTCCATCTGCTGCTTCTAGCTTCCAGTGTCCTGTGAGGAAGACAAGATGCCTGTGAACTCTCTTCATATAAGCCTCCTGATGGCTCTTGCTGACCAAGACAGACAGCATGGGGCCATGAGACAGCCAGCAGAGGGGCCTGGTGCAGGGATGAGGTGTGGAGGACCTGGAAGGGATGATGCCGGGCCTGGTGTGGCCACATGAGGGCAGCAGAGAGCCACTGACCTTAGCGGCCACTCCCCAGGCTGGCCACTGAGCCTGGGCAGAGTGCCCCCCTCGCCAGCTGGCTTCACCCAGCAGGGTAAGGACCCTGGGAAGCAAACTGTGGGAATCTCTCAAGACCTGGGTGTGAATTCAGGTTCCTCCACTCAGAGCTGCATGACCGTAAGCACAGACTTTAAGCACCTCACCTACAAATGGGGATCAGATGAGAGATTATGGGTAAAGTGCCTAGAACAGCAGGGGGCACATAGTTGGTGTTGAATGAATGGCAGCTCCGTAGGCCAAGAGTCTGATCAAAGTCCTCTTCTTCAACTAGTGTCATGGGCCTGTGCAGCACCAGTGGCCGGTAGGCAGTCTGGGCAAGGCCTATAACCTACCAGGAGCTCAGTTTTCTCATGTGTAAATGGGGATGATAAAACCTAGACTTGCCGAGGAGCCGTTTGGTAGGGAATCAGAGTGCAGAAGGATGAAGGTCATGTGTAAATGATGGCACAAAAACTAGAAAAGGTTTTTTTTAAGGTGTTTTACAAAGTACTTTCACAATGAGTTTTTTAAACCTTAGTTTGACTTTCACAATCTATTGTTAAGTTGGCTCCTTGTGGTATAGTGGTGCGTAGCCTCGCCGGTCAGAATCTATTGTTAAGTAGATTTGAGATATTCCAAGTCTTAAGGCCAAATGACTTTCCTAGAGCTACTCTGTGAGAGGCAGGATTGGCATTGACCCATGTTGCCGGATTCTAGCTTGGTACTCAGAGCTTGCTGGGAGAACTCCCTGAGAAGAGTGGGGCAGCTCCCACAACCACCCAGTGTGATGGAGACGTGCTGGCCAGATCGCTTTCAGCAGAGGGCCTGTTGCCCTGGTGGCCTGGGGTGTGGTCAGCGGCTGTTTTCAACTGCCAGCTTCTCTGGGGATGGCCTCAGCTTTAGAGAGCTCCCCCAAGGTCATACCCCTTCTCATCCAGTGACTGAATGAAGCAGGGGGCCCAATGTGGGATGACTCTGATGGGCCATTCTAGCTCCAGAACTCCCTGTGGGAGTGGCCAACTCTGCAGCAGACCTAGTTGCTGCTTTTCTCCCGCCAGGCTTGCTTCTTTCCCTCCTTCTCAGATTTTGATCCCAGAGGTAATTGAAATCCTGCATTCCAAACACTGTCTCAAAATCTGCAACACACCCGCCAAACAGGCTGGCCCCGGGTTGGCGCATGACTAAAGTGACAGGAACAGGACAAGTGATGAGATGGAGCCTAGGCCAGCTTCCTATCAGGCAGCCCTCGGTACTGGCCCCTCAACTCTGGAGGGATCTAGTGACAGACTCAGCCACCACCGTGCCAGCCGTTACACCAAATTGCTGTCTTCACGACCATGCACCCATTTGATCTTCATATACCCTTCATTAGGGGAATGACTCCCAGCTTTCAGATGGAGAAACTGAGGTCCAGAGAAGGGAGGTGACTTGCTCAAAGTTACTAACCAGAAGCAGGCCTCCAGCACTTTCCCCCAGCATTAACCCCTGGGAAGGTGTAGGATCACCAGTCTACCCGCCTCCCTCTTGGAAACAAGTCACATCACCCAGCAGCACCAGAAAGGGATCCCATGTCCTGGCCACTGGGCCAGCCGCTGTCCAAGCCCAAAGCAGGCCTAACCCCAGAGCATCAGCCTTCTCCTGCTCCACGAGGGGGAACGAGTGGGAAGGGGACCATCTGGGTGTTGCCAGTGGCCTGGCCCTACCTTGAACACAAACATCTCGCCTCGGAAGAGTGCCACCGTGTTGAAGTTGCCATCACAGATGTTGGGTTTGGCACCCGGTGTGGATGGCCGGTCCCCCAGGGGCGGCCGAGGGGGCCTGGGCTGGCGCTCGTGCTTCCTCTCACTCGGTGAGTGGATCCTGCGGACGGGGAGCGTGGGGAGTGGTCTCGTGGGCTCCAGGGGCTCAGCTGGAGGTCCTGGAGAGAGGGACTGCATCTTAGACAGGGCCTCCCAGTGCCCGTACCTCGTCACCACCCAGGCAGCCCTGGGGTCTGTCAACCTCCAGCCTTCTGTTCCTTCTCCCATTTTTTCCTCCTCCCCCAATCTTTAGATGGAAGAGCCATTAAATGGGACTCTTATCTTTCCACCTGCAAATCCGGTATCTTCTCTTCTTCTCTTCTGTTGTAAGAGAGAGCATGTCCTTTCTTAGGCTCAGTGTCCCATACTGTCTTCCTCTGCCCCCTCTACACATGCTGGCCTTACTCTGTCTCCCCTTCCCTCTTTACCCTGCTCCAAGACAGTGTCCGCCCTGTCTGTCAAGATCTACAGTGACCTCCATGTTGCCAAATCCAAGGGTTACTGACTCAAACTTTGATGTGCATCCAGATTATCCAGAGATCTTGATAAAGTGTGGATTATGACTCAAGAGGGTCTGGGGTGGGGCTTGCCCTTCTGCATTTCTTCAGGCTCTCAGATGATGCCAGGAGTAGCAAGATGAGAGAAGCACTTTTCTAGGGGCCTGCACTGACTTGGTTTTCTTTCTACTTCACGGGCTGTTGCTTCTCTACCTCCTTTGCTGGTAGCTTTTCCCCACCCACCCTACTCTAAAGTTTGGAGTTCTCCTGGATCCTCTTCTTTCTGTTTTTGTCCCCAGGTCAGTTTTCTTACTCGGGCAGTGTATTAGGATCACTGGGAGAGATTTTAAAATGCTTGATGTTCAGAAGGCAGCCCAGACCAATCAGAACCCAATCTCTGAGAATGTGGGCACTTTTTACTGAAATTCCAAGGTAATTCCAATGAGTCCCCTAGTTAAACATCACCACCCTAAGTGATCTCATCCGGGTTCATGGCTTTAAAGACCCTCTATGTTGGGGCTGTCCAGTAGGATGTTCTATGATGGCAGAACTGGTTTATATGGGTACCGTCCAATACAGTAGCCTCTAGCCATATGTGGCTGTTGAGCACTTGAAATGAGTGACTAGTTGTTAGTGTGACAGAGAAACTGAAATTTTAATTTTATTCAAATTAATATAAATTTAAACTTCAATAGTCACACGTGGCTAGTGGTTATATTGGACACCAGGGATTCCAAATCAATACCCCAGCCCAGATCTCTGAGCAATAGACTGGTAAATCCTATTGCCTCACAATTAGAAAAGCCAGGAATCTTGGTGTTGTCCTTGACTCTCACCCCCATGTTTGATCTATCAGCAAATCTTGTCCATTCTACTTTCAAAATACCTCTAGTCCCTCCCCTCCCTTCCCCTGCCCTGTCTTCCACTGCTTTGCTGGTAGAGATCCTGCCCATCCTCCACGGTTCTGGTTGGGGCCGCCTGTTCTGTGAGAAACTCAGGGCCTCCAGAGGGAGCCTTCCTCCCGTGCTTCATAGCCCTGGGGCACCAGGCGGCCTGTGCTAAGCTCCTGTGCTTTTGCCCCAGTATCTGCTCTTCCCCTCTCAACTGACTTGATAAGAACAAGACCTTCATATACCAGTGTGAACAGAGAACTGGGAGGGAGGCCTTTCCTATCTTACCAAGATATCAGTCTAGCCTCTCATTTTTTTGTTTAAGAATTTCTTGACTAGAGGTGGGGGTCCCCTTGAGAGTGCACCACAGGAGGCAAGATGGAGGTGTATGGAGGGGGAGGAGGTAGAGAAGAGGGAGTGAGTGGAATTCCGCTCACTTTTGGCAGCTCAGACCCTCCCCCACAGTTTCCCAGTGGGTCAGGCAAAGACCTCAGAGGTCTCTCAAGGTCAGACAGCAGCTATGGTGAAGGATGTGAGTGTCCCCCCAACCCCTTGGGCAGGTAGTCACAGTCCATTCCCGAAGAAGGAGCAGTGGCCCCCGTCTCCCCTGCCACACACCGTAGATCTTCTGGATGCCCTGGAGATCATCCTGAGGCAGTTTGAAGTTGTGTGTCTCCATGTACTGGTAGAAGGGCGCCATGATGGCGCTGGGGTCGTTGGAGTGCTCCAGTCCCAGCGCGTGGCCCAGCTCGTGCACAGCCACCAGGAAGAGGTCATTCCCTGTGGAGAGGGGGGTGGGGAGGTGCCCAGGGCACCCACTTAGGTATCAATCAATCCATTGCTTCAGCATACACTGAGCAAAGCTTTGTGTCAAGCCCTGTGCTGGACACCGGGATCTACCAGAGAAATCCTACACAGTCCTGTCTTTTGGAACTCTCCATATAGTGGGGGCTTGGAGAGAGAAACAAATAAGTGATATTCATGTTCCAGGTGCTTGAATAGATGTCTGTAAGGGTCACGTGAGGATTCTGAGAAGAGAGGCGTGATTTACACTTGAAGACGTTCAGGGAAAGCTTCATAAAGGTGAAGTTTAAGTCGACTCTTGAAAGATAAGAAGTTAGTCAGGAGAATGAATTCAGAGGGCAGGGGCGGGGGGGTGGGGAGGTTGGCATTCCTGGCCGAGGGGACGCTGTAAACAAGATCCAGGGACAAGCAGGCTTATTCCACTTGGCTCCGGAACAAAGCACGAGGGGAGGGCAGAGAGAGAGATGAGGTCAGCCAGGCTGGCAAGTGGGGCTGGGATGCCACGCAAAGGAATCTGGATTGGCTTCTTAGCCAGTGGGGGGTTTAGGCGAGAGTGGGGGTGGCAATGGGATGAGTCACTCTGCCTGTGCTGTGGCTGGAGGAGGGAGGAGAGGGGAAGGAGACCAGATGTAGGGCATCAGTGGGGCCGGTTTGAAGCCCGGAGAAGGGTCTGGGTGAGAGATGGAAAGGGCCAAGCCAGGGGAGGGAGTAGCAGCAGCAGCAGCAGGGGGAGGTCTGGGGGCAGCGGGCGGGCAGTCAGCTTCAGGAGGCCTGGGTGCAGGCAGGGCCCTGACTGCCGGCAGCGCGAGGTTGGGCAAGACCTCAATCCTGACAGAACTGAACCATGGCCAAGATCAAGGCAGGGACTCAAACACAAGTGAAAACAACAAGGTCCAGGTGCTGAAAGTGGGACACGGGATCCCGAGCACGAAGCTGGGGCGGCAACATGGCACAGTGGTCATGAGTGTGGGCCCCTGAGCCAGACGGACCCTCATCTCCAGCTCTACCCCCACCAGTGCTGTGAACTTGGCCAGTCGGTCTCCCCTCTGAGCCTCAACATCCTGAGCTGTAAAATGTCATATCTACCTCATAGGGTCTCCTGAGGATTGGATAAGATATGTGTGAAGGGCGTGGTGCTGCGGAGCAGCTGCTATTAACATATCTAAGGTGGCCACTTGGCACCTGCAATATGCCCATTGACCAGAAAGGAAGGACAAGGCCCATGCGGTTCTAGCTACCAGATTTTCTTAAGCCAGCTCCTCTGAGCCTCTGGATCAGGCCTGGGACAGAGCAAGGCCTGATTTGAGGGTGGGGAGGGGTTAAGTAACCCCAGCTTTGGGAAAGGAACACAAGGGACAGTGAGTTGGGCAGGCTGTTGTAGAGTCCTGACCTCTGTCCGTCCCGTTATAAACTCTTGCTTGCCTTGACCTCTGGCATTTGAGCTCTGCCTCTCATTGCCCAGGCCCAAGGCATGTTGTGGCTCAGTCCTGCCGCCTTGAAGTGCAGGGGAGGCTGCCGGGAGCCCATGAGGTGGTCAGGAGTCCTCGTGCCTTCTCTGGCTCCAGTGTCACTGGCAAGGTTGCCCAGCCCTGTGCAAGGCCCCGTGAGAGTCATATGGGGCTGGCGATTATCTCTGGCCTTTCTGGTTAAGGTCTTGGGAAGAGAGGTGTTTTCTGGGGGCAGAGCCAGACGTGTGCATGCCTGCCTCTCTGCTGACATCATCGGCGTCTCCAGCAAAGTGGGGATGGGCAAGATCAGGGCAAGGTTGGCCAAGAGCCTGGGGCTGGCCTTCTGCTGGGGAAGGGCAAGCTGGCAGGAGGAGGCCAGGCCGCCCCCAGTTCCTTCCTTAGGTCCTGGTTGCTCTGGCAGCAGGGAAGGGTGAGCTCATCTCTCAGCTCCATCCCAAACAAAGGCAGCTACTGGAGCCAGCGGAAGGCAGCTCTGCTTCCTGGGGGCTTGTGCTGCCTGGCTCTGCTCCTGGCCTGCTCTGCGACCTGGGACAAGCTGTTCAGGCCTCTTATCCCATGACTAGGCTCTTCCTCGGGGGGCATCCACAGGGATCTCTGCTGGGAACCAGGGAGAGGGGCTCTGAGCACTTGGCAAGACTCTAAACCCTTGTCCTCAGTCTGTGTCTGTTACTCTGATGGCCTCTGTGCCTGGGTCTTTGCAGAGAACAGGAGTAAGCCCTTGAAGGAAAGAGGACCGTGGGCTTACGCTGGAGACCAAAAGGTAGAGAGGAGCTGGGGAGCTGGCATCCCATGGCACAGAACCTGAAGAGACTTTTCAGTGGGGGGTGCTCTGGGGAGATGGAAGGAGAGGGGAGGGGGCAGAAGAACTCCCTGGAACGTGTGAGAGGAAAAAGCAGGATGGAGAAGATCCCAGGACTTAAGGGGCAGGAGGCTTTTAGGGTCTTTGCCCTCCAAGAGGGTGAGAAGCAAGGAAGGAGAGTAGTTAGAAGTGTGGTCCGAGGGAACCGGACCCGGATCCCAGCTCTGCATGTCGCAGCCGTGTGACGGTTTAAATTTCTTCTCTGTAATATGCGGGGAATGGTACCTTCACCCTAAGAATGGGGGTGAAGTCAATGAGGCAAGGCATGTAAAGTGCTCACTCTGCCTCCTGGCACAGAGCTGCAGATACTCTTAACTAGCAGGGTCCCGTGGAGCTGTGTGCAAGGACCAGCATCCCCACAGGCTGGGAGCTCAAGTCCTAGGATCGCCTAGCAAGTACCCAAACGTCTGACTCAACTACCCAAGTATACCTTGTCTCTGCCATTTCCTTTTCTTAGAATTTCCTTATTTGTTAAGTCCCATCTCATTGACCCCCTCCAACCCCCCAAAAGGTTGTAACATTTCCCTTTGCCTCTGTTCTTTTGCCAGTGCTGTCCCCTCTACCCAGAATAGCCTTACTCTGTCCAAGTTCAGCTCGTTGCCACATCTTCCAGGAAGACTTCCTTGATTTCCCCCACTGGCAGTGAGTCCTCCCTCCTTGACTTCCCTAGCAGTTTCTTCGAGTCATCTTTATGGCACTGACCCCTTTCCACCCTCCGTGGCAGCCACTAGCACACACTGTCTTCTGCCCCAGGACTGTGACTTCCTTGAGGGCAGGCTTTGTGCTGGACAGGGCTGGGTGACAGGGATGGGTGACAGCAGCCAGGAGGGAACAGTGCCAAACATTCCAGGTGTGGTCCTTGGACCACCTGCTGCAGAACCACCTGGGGTGATTATGAAAAATTCAGAGTCCTGGGTTCCCACCTGGCTCTGCCACTTAACGGAGTTTTTATAACCACTTGGAACTTTACTCTCCTCATCTGTTAAAGGGAGATTATGATCCCTGTCTGGTCTAACTCCCAGGGCGGGGAAGAGTCACAGAAGTAAGGACTCTACAAAGGGCTGGTCTCAGTGACTCTTCCTGTCTTGTCACCTTCCCCCAGGGCCGGGCCCCCTTCTCATCGAGCTTAGTGAACTCAGACGTTGACTCACTGAAAAGAGATGAGGACAGCAGGTGCCTGGAAGCAGCCCCCGAAACCAGCTGGAAGGTACGGTGGGCCAGATTGCCCTTCCCACAATCTCCAATGACGTGGAGGAATCGGATCGTCCTTCCACCCTTACATCCAGTGGTTCTCCAGGAGAGCCTTTTAAACACAGACGGGGGAGCTTCTGATTCAGGAGTTTGGGGTTAGGACTTAGGTAACATTTTTAAAAAACATAAAATCCCCCAAGTGAATTTTATGGTGATTGGGTCAGGCTGACACACGTGAGGCTGCCGCTCCAGCTCGGCGCCACTAACGGTGGGACAGCCGAGCATCCCGTGCAGGACGACACCCGCCACTTAGGATGCTCTTGCCCAAAAGTGAATTTAGTCAGGCCTGAAGGTCTAATGACCAATATTCAGGATATGGGAGTAAGGGAGATGTGTTAAAAGTGAATCTGAATCCCATTAAGCCAAATAATTGTGCTTGGGACAAGTGACCCGGACTCTTCAATGGGGTTGCGGGTGGGGAGGTGAGGTGATGGCTATGAATGGAAATGGCTTATGAGATGTCAACGGTGTGTGCCATGTGGCTATTGTCTGGGTCCAGCTGTGAGCAAACAGCTGTTAAAGACGTTTTTGAGATAATTCTGGGAAAATGGACCCAAACCAGGAATTGGATTTTAAGAAATCCTTGAAAATTTTGTTGGGTTTGATAATGGTTTTGTGGTTGGGTTAAAAAATAACTCGTTAGAGGTATGTCCTAAAGTATTTACAGGTGACATGATATTGTGCCAAGGATTTTCTTTAAAATACGTCGGTCAGGAAATAAAAGTGGCAGAGGGAGAGTAGGTGAGATGGTGCAGACATCACATGGGGAATGGGTGAAACAAGGTGGTGGGCACCTGGGGGTTCATATTATCATTCTCCCTTATTTTGTGAGTTTGAAGTTTTCCATAATGGAAATTTAGAAGAGAGAAGAAAGCCAATAAACACAAAGTTCCTGGGAGGCTCCACGTACCCCCTCGCTGAATTTATGTGGAATTTAAACGAGATAATATACAGGTGCTCCATAAATCTTGGTTCCTCTCATCTCCTTCCAGAAACTGTCCTAGGGCAACCTGCTGTGTTCCAGTTCACCTGTCAGGGGCCTGTTGCTAAGGTCAGGGGCCGCACTGAACAAGTTCGTGCTTGGATTTCCAGAGCACAGGAAAGTCCTGACTCTTGTCCAGAGAAGACATTGGCCATCTGGGACGATCTGTCACAATTGGTGATTGTTCATTGGGATGGGGTGGGACAGGCGAGAGATTCTGGGACTGTGCCCATCCACATGTCCCAGCTCCTTCCTGCATGCACCACCAGAAGTTTGTGGGATTTTGAGATGGGACACAAGGTCTCTAACAGCAAGGAGGGCTGGCAGGCAGTAGAAACCTCAGAGCTGGGAAGGGGAAGGCAGAGTTGGTAGGAGTGTCCTCCCTGTGCCTCCTCTAGCCAACAACCCTTTAAGAATTCATTTGTCTCCATCAGGGCTAGAACTAAAATCTTATCAGCTAACCGTGCCAGGCACATAACAGGGCTCAAAAATGTTAATTTCTTCTCCTCGCACTTTATCAGGTAGCACAGACAGCCAGCCCTTCCTGGACACTGATTCAAGAAGAAGGGGAGAAAAATAGCTGTTTAGAAAGCCAGAAAGCACACCCAGGATGTCAGGAAGGGGGTATCAGGGCCAAGGAAATGGTGCTGGATAGGAAAGAGGACCAACATTTGAAGAGGGTGAGGGACAAAGAAGTTTAAAACTTTCCTGTCTTTGCCGAGGCTGAGCCTTGGCCGAGTCACCCTTTGACAGATAAGCCAAGAGAGTTGCTGATCCCTGATCCACGCAATGATCTGAAATGTTCTCAAGGAGGCTTTCCCCAGCCCCAGACACCAGACTGAGCCCCTGAGGAACGGGACCTGTAGGAGTCTGCTCTCAGCCTGCAGCATAGCTGAGGGAAAAGAATGCCCCGTGTTTCCCGGACATACCTAAGTTTCAGAAACAGAATGCCCAGGGGAAGGGCCTAGAAATCTGTTTCTAACAAGGATCTCAGGGGATTCTTATGACAAGGCAAGTGAGGGGAAACTCTGGGGACCAAGCCAGTATTTCTCGAGGTGAGGGAACGTCTATATCGGAGGTTCCTGGAGCATTTATCACACCAAGCACAGATCCCCAGGCCTGACCCCAGAATCAAAGAATCAGAGTAGCAAGAGGTTAGGGGCCTGGAACCTGGAATGGGCATTCTTTAGAAAGATTTCTGGACGATTCTGGTGTGCCCTGCAGTTTGAGGACCATGGGAGCTTAGCTTGGTAGCTAAGAGTATGTGTTCCAGGGGTGCCTGGCTGGCTTAGTCATTAGAGCATGAAACTCGATCTCAGGATCATGAGTTTGAGCCCCACATTGGGGGAAGTGGTTACTTAAAAAAAAGAAGAAAGAAAGAAAGTGCTCCAGAGTCATAATGCCCAGGTTCAAAGCCTCATCTCACCATTCCCGCCTATGGGACTGTAGGAAGACTACTTAATGTTTCTACAGACTTCAGTTTACCTATTTGTAAAATGGGGATGATGATAATGATATATACATATTACATAGTATGTGAAAAGCACTTGACACAGGCCTTGGAATCTCAACATGCTAATCATTATCTATTCTCATCTCAAAGTCAGAATCCTCTATCCCTTTCTCCTCCAGACCCCCTCTGCCTCTTCTTATTTTCTTGGTACTTCCACTACCTCCTTCAGTGGTTTGCTTTGTGACAGAGTTGCTTATGCACACGTGTCTCCCCCCACTCAACTGTGGACTATCAGAGGGCACAGACCATGTCTTTTTTGTTTAAATGTTTGGGTATCCTCTTCCCTGGGCTGTGTATCATGCTACATTAGTGTTGGAAGAGGGCTTAGAGATCACCTAGTCCAGTCCCTCATTTTTATATGCGAGGATACTAAGAGGGAATCATTTGCCTCTAGTCTCAGAGCCGAGTGGCTGGGCTGTTTTGGGCCCTTGTGCTGCTGGTTACCAGCTGTGCCATTTGAGCCCCAAGCCCTTTATCTTAAAAGTGGGCATAATGATGTCCACTTGCCTACTTACTAAGCAAGTGCCTTGGGAGTAAATACTGATGAGGAACGCTTTTGGAAGCTCAAGAGTATTGTTACTCGCACTGTGCAATATGACCGTGGCTCCATATAGCACCCATTGAGTTACAGGGGTGAAAAGCAAGTTACCCAAGGATACTAGAGTGATTATTCACCCATGAAGTTGACATAAAGGAGAGAGAGAGTCATGTCATCTTGTACGATGGCCTTTGAAGCCCTTAGCAGCCAGGCCAGGCACTACCATTTTCAGACCCCACTTTCCGCTTGAATGATGTTTTTACCTTTTTCTCCAGCCTCTGATCCATGACATCCTCTTCCTATTCATGGCCTAACCCCTCCTTCTGGACTCACCCCACGTTAGAACCATTTACTAAGTGATCTGATCCATCTACATGGATGGGCCAGTGTTGAACATTATCAGAGATCTCAGTTTCCACCCTCTTAGGTTCTTAGCTCTTGAACACAAAGCTCCAGAACAGGAAACTCATCTACGGCATCCCAAGCTCTTCCCTGGGGTGTCTTTCCATGACAACTGAGCAATCCAGGACTGACCCCGTTCTCCTCATGGCCTTACCATCATGGTTGGCATTTCCTAGTGTCCACGGCTCATCTGAGTCAAAGTGAGTATCTCCTCCAATCCCTGGGCCAGGAAAGTAGGCGTGGGCCAGGAATCCCCCTTCTCCATCAAATGGGGAGCTGTCGCCATGGAAACCAGAAGCAAAGAAGATCATGATGTCTGCCTCCTTCCGGTCACTTTTGATCTCATGGTATGGCACCTCTTCAAAGGTCAGCGGGGTCACCTTCTGCCAGACATCAAAAGCCTGGCGAATTGCTTTCCGTGTGTCTAGCTCACCCACCTTCGGGGTGTAGTTGTGAATGCTGGTGAGAGAGGGGAGAGTCAGTAGGGAGGAACCGTCAGAGTCAGAGGTTTGCAAGATAATAGAATACCATAGACCATATGGACCAGTTGTCTCCAAATTTTGAACCCTAGGATTCTGCTGAGTTACCTCTGGTGTTGAAGAAGAGGCTGGGTGAAGCCTTTGGGTCCCCACCCCTACCTCAGTCTCAGTGGCTTAGCTTTAATTGAGGTCTTATATTTGACCTCTCACAAAGCTTGTGTTGAATACAGAATTCCATTCCAGTGTGCAGGAAAGAAAGGGGGAGGGGAACAGCATTTTCAAAATTTTAAGTTTTTCTCCTAATACATAAAATGTATTTATAAAAGTTACAGAAATATTTAAACAGTGGAGAGTTTAAGTGAAACATCCCTTTTACAAATATTTGGTACCAATTACCCAACTATTGCTTGTCGACCTGGGAAGTTGGTATACAGTGGTATCTGATTTTGTCAGTTAAAAACTTAGTGATTTAAGGTTACAAGAGCCATATTGAATGGTTCTCCATACAGGGCATCACTACTGGGTGCTCTGCCCCATGAACACCTGGGTAAGGATTATTCACCCATTCTATAGGTAAGGAAACTGAGGCCCAGAGAGGTCGATGATAGAAGTTAAGGTTAGAAACCAGTTCTTTCTCTTGATTCATTCTACCTCTTTAGGATACCTTAAGAGTCTATCGAGTTTCTAACCCAGATTCTTCTTGGGTTTCCTTCTCTTGTCAGATTTCTGGAAAAAAATCAAGTCCTAGTCTCTATCATTCATTAGCAGAAGAGCACTTCATTCTTCAGTTTTAAGAATTTCTGTCTTAGGGGCAGTGCATTCAGTTAAGCGTCTGCCTTCGGCTCAGGTCATAATCCCAGGGTCCTGGGATTGAGCTCTGAGTTGGGCTCCCTGCTTGGCAAGGATCCTGCTTCTTTTCCTCTGCCCCCCCCACTTGTGCTCTCTCTCTCTCTCTCTAATAAATATATAAAATCTTTTTTTTTTTAAATATATTTATTAAGGGATCTCTGTCTTAGGTCCTACCGCTAACCCCAGGGCATCTACCTGAGATGGAGTCAGGGCCTTGAGAGGTGCCAACTAGAGCCCATCTGAGTCTGCTCTATGCCTGGCCTCAGTCTCAGCCCCACTCTGAATCGTGCTGTCTGAGTCCGCTGTGCTGGGCTCCATCACCCCTGTCCTCGGTCACTGATCTGACTTGGGGACTGATCCTCCTCTGCCCTTTGGTTTCCCCAGACAGTTCAGGAGCAACGTTGTTGTGATTCAGTTCCCTTAGGAGGCAACTAGAACGGTGCTGGGAAGTTCAGGTGACATCCATGGGGGCTCAGGTGCTGGGAAGTTCAGGTGATGTCCATGGGGGCTCAGTGGAGAAGGAACCCAGATCAAGGGGAGTGAGTGGGGTTTGGCAAGCAGGGACAGGGAGAGTGCGTGCAGCCCTGGATTTTTATCACAGCAGAAAGCTGCTGAACAATCCATATCCCACTTTCTAAAAACTGTAGGACTCTAAGCAGGACACAACTAATGAGCCCCCAAAGGACCAAACACACCTGAAGTTGGAGACAAAGCATCCTCTGGAAGCCACCAGGGGGACGAAGTCATAGGCCCTCCGCACCCGGTCCTGATGCCGGCATACCTGGTTCTCACCCCCATCACACACCCACCACCTATAGCAGGAGCGGGTGGAGCCGAAGCCAGGAAGTGGGGGGACAGGGAGGTAAGCACCTGTAGGTGATGTGTTTCTGCCTCCACTTCTGTCCGGTCAGAGCATAGCGCTTGTTCCTCCGCCTGCGGCTCGAGTGGGGGTGATCGGGGACACCGCAGCGTGGCTTCTTCATCCACCTGGGCAGAGAGGACACACATGCACGTGCTGTGGTCACCCAGCACTCTAGGAAGGCCAGACAGGGTTCCCAGTCCCGGTCGAAATGGCCGTGTGCTCCCGCGTCCTGGATTGGGGACCCTGGCTCTGATGGGCTCCCTCGCGGGACACGACCCACTGGTTACTCGACTCCTTCACTCACGACTGATTAGGGAGACAGGGGGCTGCATGGCTCAGAGGCGTGGGCTTGATAGTTCCAGCTCCACCACTCATCGTGGGAGCCCAGGCAAGCGAATTATTGTGAACCTCAGTTTCCCCATCGACAACACGAGAATTCTCGCTCTCGCTGTTCTTAGGTTGTAGTAAGCCTTAGTCTATGTAGAAATAAATGGGATGAGGTCACCTCACTCCCTGCTTTAAAACCCTCCAACGATGTCCCCAAACACCTAGAATGAATGCAAACTCCTCATGTCGGCCTGCAGGGATACACATGATCTAGGCCCTGAGTTCTCTTCAAGGGGAAGCCCCCCCCCACCGCCGCCGCCCCCTACACTGGGCTCCCAGCCACAGGGCCTTCTTGCTGGGCCTGGCACAGGCCAAGATGATTCCCACTTCAGGGTCTTTGTTTCTTCTGCTTACAATGCTCTTCTTCTCCACATGATCCGTTCCCTTACTTCTTTAAGGTCTCTGATGTTACTCTGATGTGAAGATGTTACCCCTTCAGATAGGACTTCCCTGCCCACCTCCTCTGAAATAGCTCCCCCCTCTCATCCTACGGCTATCCGTTTATCCTGCTTAATTATTCTTCATAGCATTGATCATCGCCTGAAACTATATCATATATTAGCTTTTTTGTTTATTCTTTGAATCTCTTAGCAGATTCTAAGTTCCGTGAACATAGGAACCTTGCCTGTGCAGTGCGTAACCCAGAAGATGTTTGCTAATGATTTGCTGAATGAATCAGAGAATGAATCAGAACCGCCCAGCAGCAGAGTGGCATAGCTCCTAAGACAGCAAATTCCCTTTCACTAGAGCTGTTCAGAAAGTGGCTAAACACCTGTAGGGCTTGGAACAGAATTCTCTGCTGCAGTTCATACGCTGTGTTGTGATTTTAAATCTATTAGTGTATCGCCTCTAACAGATGGCAGATTCTTCGAGGACTGGAACGGCATCGTATTCATCATCGTGTCCCCAGGGGCTAGCCCAGTGCCTGGAACTAAGTGAATCCCAGTAACTGTTATCAGGTTAAATGACATTAGGGAACCGTAAGCCTGGGACATCGTTGGGGATATCAAAAAGAGGGCAGGGTAGGAGATTTTAGAAGATCGTAGTTGATTGGGGCCCAGGCCATCCTTGCATTTTATGTCCTTGTGCTGGCCTAATGACCAACTCACTAAACCACAGCTGGAGATTGCTGGAAGGGCCAACAGTCCACCTCCTGGGCAGCTGCTGAAAGCCGTTGCCATGGGCAATACAGAGAAGAGGAAACAGAGACTATTGTCACCAAATAGTAAAAGGCCCCCGAGGGACTTCACTAGGTCTTACTCATCTTTGCAGGCTTCCTGTTGCCTCGAGTGCCTCTACTCAGAAATCAATACTAAAAAACACAATAATAACAATATCACGTATTGGTACAAACGTTTCTAATTTTTACAGAGTTTGGCGTTCTTTTGAAGACTTTTTTTTTTTTGATTCTCAAAACAGCTCTGTGAGGTGACCAGAAATTATTTATCCTCATTTTTGCAGAGGAGTGAAAAGATACACAGATAAATCGAGTACGTTGCAGAATACAGCCATTGAGGCAGGACAGGGACTTAGTTGAATGAGTAAATGAGCTAGTAATTCATGCAAGTTGACAAACAAAACAAGACAATAGAAGCTGGGGCTTTTCTTTCCTCAGGCCTAGCACAAGTTTGGGCTTGAGGATATGCTGAATGAAGGAATGTGTGACATTTTCCGAGGTAGGCACTAAAAAAGTAGTACTTTTAAATGGCTGCTCTGGCTTCCTTTCCCTGAGGGTCCTTAGGAAGAACCAGGAGCCACCTGTGCGACAGCCAAGGCTGAGGTAGGCCTGGAAGGGCCCCTGGGGAGGAAACAGGCCCAGAGAAAGGCAGTGACTGTCAAGGTCACAGAGCTGGAATAGAAACTAAGGTCTCTAAATTCTACCCCACAAAACAGCCTCCTCACTCAGGTCTGGGATGAAGTGTGTGCGCCTTTTCCCTTGTTGTGCCTCCAAGACCACGTTCCCTGCCTTCCTACAAAGAAGTGGGGGCAGACCTGCACGTGGGAAATGCCATCCTCCTCCCCCAGCTGGTTCCCTCCACCTCCTCCTCTCTTGGTCCACCTGCCACTCTCTGAACCCTGTCCAGCAGGCCTGGGGCTTTCTGGAACAGAGTAAAACCCAAGGCCAGGTGGTGCCTCAGCAGAGACACCAGCGCTCCTGCCCCAGGATGCACTGCCACAAGGCCCGCACAAAGCCCTCAAAATAACCTCTGCTTTGAATTCGGCCAGGCTCTCTATAACCGGCTGCCTCCAGAGGCCACGGGGCCACGGCATCCACCGTCACCACTCCATCATCGCAGCAGTGAAACGTATTGTCTTCGAAGTTCACAATCTCGCAATCAGAGAACCCGAGGACTAGAAAACGTTCGTACAGAATTAGAAGATCAGAAAACCTCAGACTCAACCCAATTTTAACAGCTTAGGAAAATGGGATCTAGAATTGGAGACCTGTAATCCAGCACTCCCCTTTGCACGTGAACAAGCTGAGGCCCAGAAAGATGAGTCTCCCGGGGGTGACTCAGGCCCAGGGTGGATGGATCCTGGATCGGCCCCCACCTACCACCTCCCTGCACACCGCCCTGGGGCCCTGCTCCCTGCTGCTACCTGGGCTCAGGACCGCCAGCCCTCCCCATCTCCTTGGGACCCTCCCCCAGCTCGCTGCCATGGCTTTGTGGTGGCAATGGCTTTCCTTGTGCAGCGTGAATGACTTTCAAGGCTACTTCTTAAACAAATGTAAGGATGCTTAGTTCTCTGCTGTCTTCAAATGAACAAACAAACCAACAAAAATCCATCCACCTCTAGCTACCCTCTATTCCTCCCTCACTGTCAGGCTTCTAGCAAGTTTTGCCTCCGCTCGCCACCTCGACTCCCCTCCTGCGCTCCTCCCCACTGCAGTCAGACCTTGTCTCTGCCGGTCCACAGAGCCTGCACTGGTCTCCTCCCTGATGGACTCGGCCCCAGTGCTCTTTTGTCTCCTAACTGCTCTGCAGCAGCCGGGCCCACTGGCCGTGCTCCCCTTCTGCCCCAGGACACAGAACCCCTGGCTTCCTCTACTGCTCTGGCTGCTCCTTTTCAGCCCCCATCCTGGGTTCCATCCCTATCACACCGTCTCTTCCTCCTCTTTGTACTTCCTCTGAGTAAACGCAACCAAGCTCATGGTCTGGCTTCTCTGGAGTACCTCCCTGAAAATTCATGTTTCCTTCTGCATTCTAGACTGGTGCAGCCAGATGATTGCACTTTTCATGGCGTGGTGAGCCTCTGGAGGCAGGGCTCATAGGATCAAGTCCAGTGCCTGGCACACGTGGGCATTCAGTGATATTTGAAAAACGGAAAAAGTGGAGCGAGTTGCCAACTCATTATCATTCTGGACTTGTTTGTACCAAGGGAGATGTGTACGTCTCAGGGAAAGCCAGAGCGGTGACTCAGAGAGCCAAAAGCTATTAGAGTCAGGGGAGATTTAAGACCCCCTCTCACAAAACTGCTCATTGTGCTGATAAGGAAACTGAGGTCCAAAAGAGTTAAGGTCATGCCTCAAATTTAGGGCAGAGCCCCTCCCCCACTCACATAGGAAAGGGCACCTTGGGGTACCCACTGGATGATACTGCAGGAGTGAAAGACAGGCAGACAGGATGGGCATGGTATATACACGGGGCCTGTGACAAATATGAACCCAAATGTAAGTCTGGAAAGTAGGGCACGATGGCCTACACAGATCTTACTCGATTGTTGTCTGATCCAACACCCCCGTGACGGGGATCCCATAAAACTGCTGCATGGTGGAGACTGCTGACTGTAAGGCCTTCCCTGAGTGCAGCGCGGGCGCCCGGGAGTCCGAGGGGAGCAGGTAGCCATAGGACTTTAGCCAGTTCTGAAAGACACGGGAAAGAGAAAGACGCATCATAATGCAGAAGGCTCCGATCTACCTGGACAGAGATCCGCCCTTGAAACTCGGGATCATTTTATACTGAAGGGACCTATGGATTCATGCTGTGATTGCTTCCTCCTTCGTTCCCTCCTGCACATGCACTGGTAAGCTAATCTCCAGAAAACCCAGCTCTCGTTGGCTCCCTCACCATGAAGTGTTCATGGGCTCTCTACTGGCTACAGAATAAAAGATTAAATTTGCATTCAAGGCTGTCTGGTACCCTGCCTCTTTACTCCCTTATGCAGTGGTTTCCGCTGAAATGTAACTAGACATGCATGAGCATAAGAATGCTTCTTCTCTGAAGCAGACCAGCCTGTTAAAATGTGCGCTCCAGAACCGCTGTGTCGAACGTCAGAGTCGGCTGAAGAATCATGTTATAGAATCCTTATTGACCTGAGATTATATACAGGCTTTACCGCTAACCCCTCCAAAAGAGCAAGCCATTGTAAGTACATATGAGCAAAATAATGCATTATTTAATTTAAATATAAATACATAAATGCATGCATAGGAAAAAAGCATAGACGGGAACACACACACAAAAAAATAATAGCATGGTTATGTAAGAGAATTTCTTGTTTTTAGAAAATATCCACTGAAGTATTTTGGCTTATATAATGGCGCACGATGTCTGCAACTTTTTCTTAAACAGATTCAGAAAAGAGAGAGGGAGAGGAGGGGCGGGGGACAAATGTAGTAAAACGTTAAGAATTGGGAAAACCAGGTGAAGGGTATTCAGGACTTCTTTGTCCTATTCTGGAAAAGTTCTCCGAAAGTCTGAAATGATGTCAAAAATATTTTTTTTTAATAAAAAAAGAATTAACCAGGAGCACCCTCCATTAGAGGATCACGGAGGAGCATTTCTGTTTTCTAGGTTTTAGGCATGGAGTCATTTAAAGAGGGGAGGAACATTTTGAAAGGGCAAGAATGTTGGAAAGTAACTTGGAAGAAGAAACTCAAACAGACAATGACTCCGGAAGACAGCAAAGTAGAAATGTTTATTCCCACTGACAGGCATGTGGGGATGGAAGCCTGAAGAAACCAGAGCACCGGGAAATACCTGTGGCATCAGTTGGAAAATGAGGGAAACCCCCATGGGACTCTTGAACCCACCAGCATTTACAGGGGCACCGCCCCATGCTGGTCTCTGAGCCAGATGGAAGCTTCAGCCCACCCTCAGAGAATTACCCTGCACACCACGTGATTTAAGGAAGGAGAAAGAACTTAGAAAACAGTATTATTCCCATTGTGATTTTTGCTTCTTGTTTCTATACCAACAGTCTTATTGTGGATGTGTCTATCGTTACAAGTCAAAGCAAACCGGGGAAGGAAGCAGACCGGAAACTATAAATAAGTTATTATTTTTTTCATCTAAGGTGACTATAACATCTTTATTGCCTTGTGATAAATGCAGCTGACTGATTAAAAACAAAACAGACAATAAAGTCTTAACCTCTACAACAGCATGACAGCCTTACCACCTTCATACTGAGACCTAGAACGTGTCTTTCACTCCAAATTATGGCAACAAGATATCAATACTTCTTGCACTTTTTCAAACACTGACTCTCTCTCATGCTTTTGTATGTTTTTCCCTGGCCCTGGCATACTCACTCCTTAGGTGAAAATCTTTCATTATTTTAAGGCTCCACTCATAAATTACTACCTCTAGAAGACTTCCCTCACCCCCCCAAACTAAGTCATTTTCTTCCTCTCTTGTGCTCCCCCAACCCCCCATTATAGATAGTATAGACCTTACAGTACTGGGTTCTAATCTTTACTTGACCTTTGAGACTCTAAGTGCCTTAAGGGAAGGGTCTGTGTTCTACTCATCTCTCTTCATCCAGTGCCTGGAAGTGCCTGACACCCAGTGCTTCTCCTCATATCTGCTCAATGAACATAACTGGGCAGTCACTGCATGCCAGGCACCGTGCAAGGCTCTGGGGATACAAAGATGCCTAAAGAGCTCACAGCCCCACAAGTAAACCCACCATGAAAACACAGCCCTCAAAGTCAGGTGTGTACAGGGTTCTATGGGAGAATGAGAGAGATGTGTCTTCTCCTCATGGGGGTGGGGACCGGGAGAGGGGAACTCAGGGGAGGCTCCCAGGCAGAGAGGGACTGAAGCAGTGTTGAGGCATACAGTATGAGCAATTGTGGGAGGGGAGCACAGCGCATTCTGAGAGGGGTTTGAAATGATGAAGAATTGGGGGAGGGTAGCGTGGTGATGAGAGGAGGAGGAGGAGGATGTGGAGGGAGATGATATGTCATTATGTGTTCACAAAGTGGGCAAATTACAGAGAATCACTTGTGACTTTGACTGCGGCCCAGGATCAGCCAAAAAGCTCAAGTAAATCATCTAGAAATGGACATGACAGCACAGCTAAGTTACTCACTATTCATCCTGGTGCTCTAGCTGCTACCCCCAGGTTAAGTCATGCCATCGAAACATTACATCCCTGCACTGCATCCTTTCAGACAGAATGGTACATTAGGTTCCTTTTTTTAATGAAAACCTCAGTGAAGAATTATTGGCTTGAATAAACAAGGCGTACGGTGGGAAAGAGGTACACAGTTCTGAGATCAAATCCTGACTTCTCTGCTTGCTGGCCATGTGACGCCAGGCAAACTGAACTTCAGTTTCCTAGTGTGTAAAATGTGAACCGTAATTCCTCCTCCACAGGATTACTGTTAAGATAAAATGAACAAAGGTCCTTGACACATAATCACGCAAAGGTGTTTGCTATTGCTGGGGATGGTGTCTCTGTTATCTTTTGCACACTCAACATGGAAAACTTGGTCTCTGACTCCTTTGGCTTTTGAAATCTAGTCATCCCACCCTCCCACATTCTCCCTGGACCAAGAGCCAGTCCTAATGGGTCCCGTGGAGGGCAGCAGGTGTCATGGTCAAGTCTGCTTGCCCCTAACTGGCAGGTGGCCGTGACCATCTCTTCCACAGCGCCTGGAGCACTGCTCAGTGGAGAACTGACAACTGGCTTGAATTGTATACTCTTCACCCTCATTCAACTTTCTTAGGCCCAAATACAGTCGCTTTCTATCAAGCTTTAGCTTGATGAAAATGTTTTCCCTGCAGGAGATTATGTTTTCTGGATCCAGAAAGTGGACACTGGGTGATCCAGGGGTTTTCCCTCTTGGCCTTTCCCCCAAGAACCCGTCAGCCAAATGTATGGCTTAAATATGGAACATGGTGAGACCTGGAAGTAACTTACTTTTTTCATCTTTCCCACTACCAAGTTATGTTTCATCCTTAAAAGTCTTACTTACAACCGTTGTCTCAACCTGTAAGCTGTCTCAAACCCTTCCAGAAAGAGGTGTGGTACAAATCTAAAATAAATGGAATTCCTCTTTATCTGTGGAGTTTACACTCTGGAAACCCAACTAAGATGAATTATGGCATTTGGGAAATGGCTGGGGATCTTTGGACAGATACCACTGACAAACCAGGCAGCCAACTGAGTTCTTTGAGCCAACTGAGGAGTTCCTCTGAACTAGCACAGGAATTCAGAACTTTCTCCCCTTCTGCCCTCATTACTGTTTATGGTAAGAGATAAGGAACAGGGAACTCTGGGCATAAACCTACTCCAGCCTTTGACAACCTGGGGGAATTGAAAATAGCTCCTCCTCAGTAAATGGCAACCTGGTTTACCCAACTCTTTTTCTGGGCTACCCGAGCAAGGAGCCACTCAGGGGCCACATAGGATGTGCTATGAAGGTCACAGAGTCTAGCTCAGCAGCATCGGGAGCTAGGACCTAAGGATCCTAGGCAGGTCCTAGGCAAATGTCTGTATCAGGCTGAAACACGAGAATGGATCAGCCTTCTCTAAGCTCTGCTTCTGCTTCCCTCCCAGGTTCACTGGAAACTATCCTCAGAGCTCAGGGGCAGATCCCTAAGAAGGAAAATGGGAGGGGGAAGGGCTGGTCAAAGGACAGCTCCAAACCAGGGAACAGGGCATAGAGATTAGACCTGCGTGTGTATATGTATGTGAACGCGGGTGTGAGAGGCTAAAAGGCTAGAGACCAGATAATTCCAACTTCTGCTGCATAACCCAGTCTCTACCACTCACTTGCTTCTGCTACTGTGTGACCCACGCAGTCCCTCTTGACCTCTCTGGGCAGAAGCTCCTCGTGTCGGTGCATGTCTTCTATGCTCCAGCCATACCTATTCCAAAATAGCCCCTGCCCTTGCATACTCTCAGGCTGTTCCTGCTGCTTTCCAAGCCCATTCTCTTTATGTGTTTTAGCAAACTCATCCTTCAGGGTCTAGCTGATATGTTACCTCTCTTGGTAAATCTTCCTTAAGTCTCCCGGCAGAACTAGTGGGCACCCTCCTTACTCCTGCAAGGCTTTGCTTGTCTGCCACTCTAAACGCAGATGCCACAGTGAGTCCTACCTGTTGGTTGATATGTTTCCCCCACTAGATTGAGAACTGGAGGAGCAGAGATTGTCTTATTTATTTTTGTATCTGTTACAGCACTCAGAACAGTGCCTGGCATAACAAATCATCACTAGATGAATGAATAAATGAATAAATGAACGAATGAATGAATGAATGAACCAACAAATGAACAGTTGGTCCAGGAGGCATTGCCTGGGTAGCAAGGAAGGGATTTCATCTTGCGAAGGCTTCCTGAGCAATACACACAAAAACACCAAGCACAATTCTTGCTATCTGTTAGAAGCTGAGAAAAACATTTGCTGAAATTCAGTCTATAGTGGTTTGACTTTTCTGCTTGATGAGGCAATAAGAACCATTGTCCCATCGGAAAGAAGATAAAATCCATGAAAGGAAAAAAAAAAAAAGCCCCATTCAGTTTTAAACACAATGACCTACCTTCCGTCCTTTTACACCTGGATCCATTAACCAATCACCAGCCATGTCAGAAGTCTGATCATAGCTCAGTTCACCAACTCTAGGATGTCTGTCACCCTTTAAGTGCTGAAAGAGGTGTAAACCCAGAAAAAAGTGAGAAAAATCTCAGAGTATGGCGGGCAGGGACCAAAATAGCGGGGCTGAACCGAAGATGTAGAGATGGCAGACAGTATGTGTGATTGGTTTGCTGGCCAGAAGGCGGGATTTCAGTTCCTGAGAAGCCAGAGCTGAGATATTCAGTAGTGGCAGGCAAAGGAGAGAGCGGAAAATAACAGGAGAAGAAACGTGGCCCGGAGAGGGAAGAGAGCGGCAGACAGCAGAGGCGGTGGTGACATTAGAAGTGGCGCTGGGGGCAGCAAGAAGTGGATCAGCGGGTGGTGCTGCTGTTTGCTCTTGGAGAAGAGAGAAAGCGGTGGAGGAGGAGAGAAAGATGGATCCGCTAAAGCAGCATGGCCTCCAGGGTTATCCCGGAGCATCGCACCGTCTGGGTGTGCGGCCGACGCCAACTGCGCAGGTCTGGAGAAGGAGCGGGAGAATGGTTAGGATCGGATGTTTGATCAGGATCGCAGTGGGCTGGAAGGTGTTATCAGAAAGGTCCTAGGGGAAGCCCACAAAGAAGGACCAGGCAAGAGGTGTCCAATTTGGAAGCATGAGCTAGAATGAAGAGGAAAGAATGAAAGACCCCCGATCAAAGAGTTTGGGTAGCTGAGGTCATAGTCTAGGACAATGATGTGAGTAACAGGAAGAAGGCATGATCTCAACAATCCTAGGACGTCCAGGTCCCATCCCACAGAAGGACAGTGACTAAGGAAGGGAGAGTGGCTGGGTGAATGAAGGAACCACTCATATGAAGCATGTCCTACTAGAAGGGAAGTAGGAGGGATGTTTAGGCTGGAGAAGGGGGAGTTGCAGGGGACATGCCAGTCTTCATAAAGCTGACTTGCTATAGATGAAGAGGATTTATTCTGGTTGATCCAGAGGGCAGACCTAAGACCAGCACAGGAGATGATAGGACATAGATCTTTTTTTTTTTTTTTTAAAGATTTTATTCATTTGACAGGCAGAGTTCACAAGTAGGCAGAGAGGCAGGCAGAGAGAGAGGAGGAAGCAGGCTCCGCATGGAGCAGAGAGCCCGACGTGGGGCTCGATCCCAAGACACTGGGATCATGACCTGAGCTGAAGGCAGTGGCTTTAACCCACTGAGCCACCCAGGCGCCCAGGACATAGATCTTGACTCCTGATAGGAAACAACTTTGAAACAGAGGTGTTCTAATTACAGCAACAATGATAACCGCTACTGTGTTAGAATGCCAGCTATATACCTGGCATTACTCTAGAACGCAATGACCCCACGAGGTAGGAATCTCCCCAATTTGCAGATGAGGAAACAGGTTCAGAGAAGTAACCTAACCATCCAGAGTCACAATGCTAAGAAGTGGCCGGAGTCAAACCCAGATATGGTTGAAACCAGGCATTACATACTGTCAGACAACTTGGACAAGAATCTCTTTCCCCTCCCAGGACATCTTACACCTCATACTCCAAAGAGCAATGTCTTATCTCACATCCTAGTGAGTTCCATACCCTTCTACTGTGACCCCTGTGCCAGGGCACCATCACGTACCAAGTTATCCAACCAGAAGCCTTATATGACCCATGACTCTACCCTCTCCTTCATAGTCCACATCCATCTTTTG
Source organism: Lontra canadensis (assembly GCF_010015895.1). Taxonomy (NCBI): domain Eukaryota; kingdom Metazoa; phylum Chordata; class Mammalia; order Carnivora; family Mustelidae; genus Lontra; species Lontra canadensis. The sequence continues at coordinate 660,291 of NW_022631010.1, forward strand.
TCAAAGAACTATTGGTTCTACTTCCTAAATATCAGATGTGCTTCTGTCCATTCATTTATTCACTCACTCATTCATTCTGTAAGTATTAAAGGTCCTACTCCTATGTACCAGGCACTGTGTGCTAGGCTCTGGGATAGAACAGCAAACAGAAACATTCTTGTTAATGTCTAGTTACAGGCTAGTGGAAGAACCATGGGGCACTATGTGCTGTGAAAAATAAAGCAGGTTGAGGAGCTAAGAGAGATAGGACAACTATTTTATAAAGGATGGTCTGAGAAGGTGGCCCCATGGAAGTGACATCTGGGCAAGAGACCTGAAGAGGGAACAGAAAGTGCCATTACCCCCAAGGCTTCAAAGGCTTTCCATCAAGAACTTTCCAGGGAGAACACAAGAGGTGTTAGTCAAAGGGGACAGTGTTTCACAATGTTAGTAAGTTCTAGAGATCTACTGTACAGCACAGGGCCTAGAATGAACAATACTGTACTATATACTTAAAAAATTTGCTAAGAGGACAGATCTTAAGTGTTCTTGGCATGAAATAATAGTGATAAACAATGAGGGCAGGAGGAAACCGCTGGAAGGGATGGATTTGTTCATGGCCTAGACTGTGGTGATGGCTTCAAAGGTGTTTATCTCCCAACTCATTAAGCTGCCTACATTGAATATATACAGCTTTTTGGGTGTCAATTATACCTCAGTAAAGTGGTTTAAAAAAAAAAAAGAGCAGGGGCGCCTGGGTGGCTCAGTGGGTTAAGCCGCTGCCTTCGGCTCAGGTCATGGTCTCGGGGTCCTGGGATCGAACCCCACATGGGGCTCTCTGCTCCACAGGGAGCCTGCTTCCCCCTCTCTCTCTGCCTGCTGCTCTGCCTACTTGTGATCTCTCTCTCTCTCTCTGTGTGTCAAATAAATAAATAAAATATTTTTAAAAAAAAGAAAAAAAAATAGAGGGACGCCTGGGTGGCTCAGTGGGTTAAGCCTCTGCCTTAGGCTCAGGTCATGATCTCAGGGTCCTGGGATCGAGCCCCACATCCGGCTCTCTGCTCAGCAGGGAGTCTGCTCCCCACCCCCCTCTGCTTGCCTCTCTGCCTACTTGTAATCTCCATCTGTCAAATAAATAAATAAAATCTTTTAAAAAAAAAAAAAGAGCCTTCATGACTTGACCCCTGACTCCCTTTGCAGCCTCTTCTACCATTCCCCACCTAGCACTCTGTGTTTCTGGTGTGTTCCAAGTCTTCCAGACCCTTCCATACATTGGTCCTTCTATCTAGGTCTCGTTCCTATCTATGGGGAGGTCTTCCTTGACCCCTTAACTTACCACAACTCTTATCACGCACTGTTGTCATCACATGCTTTTAACTGGTCACCTCTTCTTGACTGCACAGTTCCCCGGGCAGGGCCCATAGTCTGTTTTCTCCACCACAGCGCCTTGACACCTAGCACAGGGCCTGGCTCGGATATGTATTTATTGAATGAAAATGAGCAGACGTGTTCGGGGAGAGGGAGAATCATGGGGTCAGAACTTGCTGTAGAACAGGCTTTCTCAAACTCAGCACTACCGATAGTTTGGAAAGATCATTCTTCATTGCCGGATAGCTGTCCTGTGCTCTGTAGGACGTTTAGCAGAATCCCTTGTTTCTTTAACTAGAATACTAGTAGCACCACCTCTCAGCTGTGACAATCGAGAAAATGTCTCTAGACATTGCCGAAAGTCTCCCTGAGGGTGGGCAAAATTGTCCCAGATTGAGAACCTCTGCTATAAGAAGATTCCCACATAGAGCTGCTTTGACTATCCGTTCGACCCTATATTTTGTTTTAGAGAAAGCATGAGGCCTCAGTCAGTAGCCTCCCAGGTCGAGGCTCAGAGTGAGAACTGGTTTCCTCATCTGGGCAGGTGGGCAGGAGTGGCCTTGATGTGGGGTTGGCTGAGCGGTGAGGACTAAGGCAGCTCCAGAGGACGTGTAGGGTCGTGGTTAAAAACATATGTTTTGGAGACAAGATGATCACATGCTCTGTTCAAATCCTAATTCTTCCATCTACTTGTTGCACGACCTTAGGCACAGTATTCAACCTCCCTTATGCTCACTTCCTCCAACCGCTTTGTGTCATTCACACGTGCCTCGTGGAGTGGTTGTGGAGACGAAATAACATAGCTCATGGTATTAATCCTCAGTAAAAGATAGCAATAATAACAACTATTATTTTCCTGAGAGGTGACAGGCAACTTAAACACCTCGTTGTACTAAGCCCCATCACCAAGGCTGTGTCCCTCAGTGCACAGTCCTCATGTGTCACGGGCTGTCAGCATCACAGGGTTCCAGGAACTCATTAAAAGTCCATATTCCTAACTCTGAACCTAGACCCTACTAAACTGTGTGAGGCCGGAAACTGGGAATCTGCATTTTTAAACTTGGCATCAAGAGTGGTCTAACATCATTCTTCCCCATCTATTGCTATGTTAGCTCAATCCTCATATCTGGGTTTCTGCCTTGGTTTCCCTGTCTGGAACTTAGGTCCCATGCTGAGATTGCTATGACCCTAATCTGTTTCTCAAGGTCTCATATTCCCTGCCTGGTTCCCGGTCTTCTCCAGAGAGTGAGACTCTAGTCCCTGTACAGCTGGGAGCTGGGTAGGGTCCTATCTGAAAAGACAGGTCACTTGGGACCAAGATATCACCACATACCAAATATCACCTAGCTTTGCTCTTTCCGGCTGAGTGTCCTTGGGCAAATGACCTTACTTCCTTAAGGTTCATTTTCTTCATTTATTAAGCAGAGGATGATAAAAAAAAGGTTGTGAGGAGGATCCAGTGAGATGATCACTGTGGTAGGTGAAAAAAATGGCCCTCCAAAGATGGCTGCAGCCTAGTCCCTGGACCCCATGACTGTGTGAACTCACGTGGCAAAGGAGCCTTTATAGATATGAGGGGAAGGATCTTCAGGTGGGGAGATTATCCTAGAATATCCAAGTGGGCTCAATGTTAATCACGGGTTCCTTGTGAGAGGGAGGCAAGAGAGTCAGAGTCAGAGAAGGAGAGGTGACGACAGAAGCAAGAGTCAGAGTGTGCCATGCTGGAAGGGGCCACACGCATGGCCACACTGTGGGAGGCCTCTAGAAGCTGGGAAAGGCCAGGTACGCATCCTCCCGTGAGCCTCCAGAAGGAAGCCAGCCCTTCAGAGACCTTCCTTTTAGTCCTGGTAAGTCCTTTTTCAGACTTCTGAGCTCCAGAAGATGAAAAATCCGTGTTTTAAGCCACTAAGTGTGTGATCATTTGTTTCAGCAGCAATAGGAAACGAATGCAGGCAAAGCATTGAGCAGATTCTGGCCGGTAGTAAGCATTCTCACAATGCTGTTGTCTGTGTTCTCGCTCCTGCACTCTCTGGCAGGAGATGGGCCACCATCTTTGGTGACCCAAATTACGGTGTGGCGACGTCTCAGAGATCAGCCCTACCATCGTGTCAGTCCCCCAGCTCCTGTCCCACCAGAGCCCTGCTTCCTTCTCCAGCCATACCTCTGGGATCCCAGTCTTGCCATGGAGCCCACCTCCGTTATAGCTAAGTTTTTAAAAATTGCAAACTTGTAGGCTTAACCATTCAGGTATCTAGAAAAGGCACTGATCAACATGCTTTGGAACCATCTGCTTTAATACACTTGTTTTGCAGAAGAGCAAGATAAAACAATGAAGGGAGAAATGACTTATCCAAAATCACTGAGCAAGTTGAGAGAGGAAATGGAGCTGGGTCCCTGCCTGCTAGGGAGCCTTCTCTCTGTCATGCTACACCCTCCGCTCTAGCTCTGGTTTGCCTCCAAGCGCTAGCTTTTTTTTTTTTTTTCTTTTTCTTTTTTTTCTTTCTCACTTACAGCCAGTCTAAAAAGGGCCCTCAGAATCGCCCACAATGCCCAGCTTAGCTTCTTGACAAACACCTTAATGGCACAGCGTTGCCTCTTGGCTGCCACCAGCTCCTGAGTGGGTGGTGAGTGCACTGGCGGGAACTCCCTGGCGCTCTGCTCCGTGTCCTTGGCCCATTCCCAGGAGGCCACCACAAGCCAGACAATCACCATCCCCAAGGAGATGGCACATTTGGGGTTTGGGGCCAGCACGGGGATGTCCAAGTTTCCCAATTCCGGGGAGGCCTCCTCCCCGGGGCCAGGAGAGGGGCCATGCTCTTATTCACTCTCCGAGGAGGGAGGAGCTTCATCGTCCTCACTCTTTGCAGGGCCTTCCTGCCAATCTGCCACAGTTTTCTGTCCCCTGGGGTTTGACGTACTGATGAGTCAAGAAAAGGGAAGAGGGAACACAAGACCATGTTCAGGCCTCAGTTTTTCAACTGTAACAGGCAGGTGGCTGAAGTAGATAACCCGTAAATAATCACACAAAGTATAAAATGTATAATAATTTTAGTTTGATGGGTTTGGGTGTGGAACCCGTCTTCTGTTTCCTCGCTGCCAGTTTAAAATCCAGGCTCCTTCATGTGGCACCCAAGCTTCCCAGTCCGACCCAATGCACCTTTCTAGCCTTATCTTCTGTCAAGAGAGTTTTACTGTTTGACTGCCCACCCCAGGGTTCCCTCTGGAGAACCTACTAACAACCTCTTTGTGTTGACAACACTCATCCCACCGTTTCCTTCCTCTGTGCCTCTTTCCTTCCCTCTCTACAGAATGCTTTTCCCTCATGGCTTCTCCATGACGAACTATTAAATATCCTTCCAAAGGCCACTTCATCTGGGAAGGCTATCCAGGGGTGGGTGGGCTTTCTCTGGGCTCCCAGTGGCATTCCATGCCCCCCTCACTCACATGATATTACACATCATGTTTCACATACCTGTGGCCCCCACTGAATGCTGCAGCTCACGGCCTGGTGAGGGGGACAGACACAGAAAGACTCAATGTTTCATTGAGTGGGATGAAGGAGAAGGAGAAGGTGTCGTGAACGTATTTGACAGGAGACCCGGGCTGTGATGTCAGGGATGGCCTCCCTGAGGATGCGTAGCACCTCAGTGGCAACGTGTGTCTGAGCAGAAGGGGCCCAGATGAAGGCAGAAGAATGAGCAGCCTGGAAGGAAGCATATCTTCCTGAATTCCTGAGATGGGAAGGAGCCTACACATTAGCAAAAGAGAAAGAAGGCCAGGGTGGCCAGACTTGAGTAAGAAGGTGGCCTATGGAGAAGAAAGCGGGAGAGCCAGGAAGGACTCAGTCACGCAGGCCATTGTCGACCTTATGTGGCAGCCCGGTGGGTGCCGGATACGAGGGGGTTCGTAATACTATGAACTTCCATCTGTGTTTGAGATGTTCCCATAACAAGAATCAAAAGGAAGAAGTGGTGGTAGAGTAGTAATACTAGTTAGTCTCCCTCCTCAAAGCCACTTTTAGCCAAGGTGAGTGTGGGAGTAGCATGATCAGATTTTTTTGTTTAAAAAGTTTTTTTTTTAATTATTAAATATTTCTAGCACTCAGTAAGGCATAAAAATAATCAAACAGGCCTTGGATAATTGCCAACCAGTTTTGTTAAATCTTAGCTTTGGCCATATTTGCTTCAGATATAACTGACCCCTGTGTGGATTTATTTTTAAAAGGTCACTCTGGGGGCACCTGGGTGGCTCAGTTGGTTAAAGCCTCTACCTTCAGCTCAGGTCATGATCTCAGAGTCCTGGGATCGAGCCCCGCATCGGGCTCTCTGCTCAGCAGGGAGCCTGCTTCTTCCTCTCTCTCTGCCTGCCTCTCTGCCTACTTGTGATCTCTGTCTGTCAAATAAATAAATAAAATCTTAAAAAAAAAAAAAATAAAAGGTCACTCTGGCTGCCATTTGAGGAAGGATTAGAGGCAGGCGAGAGAGGCAGAGCAGGTGGGAAATTTCTGAAGTCCAGATGAGAGAGAGTAGATGTTCAGACTATGAAGGAAGCAGTGGAGGTGGAGAGAAGTAGATGCACGGGAGATCCAGTCAGGAGGAAGAACTTCTGGGGCCTGGTCATTGATTGCAAGGTGATGTGAGGAAAAGGTGGGGGGCGAGCCCCATCTCTCTGGCCCAGAGCTTTTGGGGCACAGATAACGGTGTGCCCAGGAGCGTATGTGTGCTGTAGAATCGAGTTCTAAAATTATTATGGCCAACAAAAGTTGTTATAACAATGCCTGTTTTTCTCTACCTGCTTTGTTACAACAGCCTGTCCGATCTTTGAGAAAATGTTGCCTTTTATATATAGGCTTTGCCATTTTCCTATATGTCATTAAAGCCCAGTTCAAAGTTGCCTTTTAAAACAAAGGTATAGAAGGGGACACCTGGGTGTCTCAGTTGGTTAAGTCACTGCCTTCGGCTCAGGTCATGATCCCAGGGTCCTGGGGTAGAGTCTCACATCGGGCTTCTTGCTCAGTGGGGAGTCTGCTTCTCCCTCTGTCTCTGCCTGCCTCTCTGCCTGCTTGTGCTCTCTCTCTCTCTCTCTGTGACAAATAAATAAATAAATATCTTAAAAAAAAACAAAAACAAATGATGGAATAATGATGAAGGAAAACTAGCAAAGGATGTGAATGCAATCAATCCTGAGGTCCAGAGAAACCAAAAGCTTTTTTCCAAAATCTCTTAGCTAGGGAGGGCTGGAGCTGGGCATTCCCAATTTCTATCCACACACTATTCCCTCAAACCGGTATGCAGATCTAAGCTATGGTAGGAAAAACTCAAGCATCTGGCCAGGAGCCAGCACCCAGCTGGCTCAGGAACAGGCCCCTGTCCCTCCATCTCTCAACCCAGCTCTGAGCAGGTCACTTCTCTGCTCAGAAACCTTTAATGACTCCCCTCAGCCTTTGGACGAAAGCCAGCTTCACAATCTGCTCTCAGCCTCCCTGTCCAGCCTCTTCTCCTGCTCTCTTACTGGAAACAGCCAGTAACGTGATGCCTCTGGCTCATCAAGTTAGCTGCCGTTTCCTAAACATGCCATGCGCTTTTGTAGAGCCTTGGTTCCTGGTTTTCCTTCTGTCTGGACTGTCCCCTCGCTGCTGACTGCCCTTCTCTTCCCTCAATGGTTCATCTTTAATACCAACCTTCTTCCTAAAACATTCTCTGAGAGCCTCATCTCCTCCCCATGCTATGTTCCCCAGCCCTCACTTATACCTCTAGCATGCATTCATCTGTTCTTCAAAAAAAAGGTGCTGAATGTGTGTATGTGTATGAAGCGTGTATGAAGCATGTATGAAGCGTGATTGAGAGAAGTTGGTGGGTGCCCGGACAATAGAATCAATTAAAAAATATTTAGAATGTGCCAAGCACTGTTCTTGATACTCAGGAGACATTGGCTGCCATCTATGAAGAACTGTTTCCTCTCATTTTGAGTTCAAACTATACTGTATCATAAGGATAGACATGTCCCAAGATCAGTCTCTTTAGTACAATTATAATTAACTTTTCTTTGCTCTGAAGCTACCTTGTCTCAAGGACTGGAAAGGACAACCCTGAAAGTGGAAAAGATTGGCTGAAAGGCTATTGCAGTACTCCAGAACAAGCACGCATACCAAGGACAAAAAATATAGCTTCTAGTCCTAGCCTTACTCTTTATTAGCTACATGTGGGTCCCTGGACAAGCGGTGGACAGGTCACATCCTTTCTCAGAATCTCTGTTTGCACATCTATAAAATGATGACAGTATTTTCCCTGTCTCACTCATGGTGTTGTCGCCAGGATCAAGGGGGGCCACACACATGACGGCATCTGGAAAGTGCAAAGCACCTTTCAGATATGAGGTGAAAGTCATAGAGAAAAGTCATAGAGAAAAAACACAGTAATAATAAGAGAAATGAATTAAATGAATTAAATGAATTAAAATGCAGCAGACTAGGTTCAGATTAGGTAAAAGGGAGAACTTCCTAACAGTGAGAACTTTTTTTTTCCCCCCCAAACAAGAATGAAGCTATAATGGGAGGCCATGATCATATTGAAAGAAATTTATGGTTTGGGAATCTGTTTGTGCTTCTTAATAGGCCTGCCTCACTTGCTAGACTCATTGGGGCTCTAACTTTTCTTGACTATAGATGCAAACCAAAGAATGCTCTCTATCCACTCAGGGCAGATCCCTCCAAACTGGTCTAGAGGGCAAGAGTCCCATTATGCCTTGGGTCCCCCTGTCACACTCCATTATTTGTGTGACCCATGTTGATCAGCTTGTCTCTGTCTGTACTGACCTTCCTCAGAATCAAACTGGAAAGTAGCAGGGCCAAAACACTATCTGTGGGACATTCTACTCAGCTAATAATAAAAGAAAGGGATGCTTTAAATAAACCAACACAGGAAGCCAATTAGGGAATCAGTGGGACCCCCTGATGTGCAAAATACAAAAGAAAGACTCAAGAATGCAAAGGAGAAAACAGATTGAATGAGCTGGGTTGTTTTTCTTTTTCTTTTCATTTTGTCTTTTGGTAATGATAGATCAGAGATATAAAATTAAAAGCCAAAGATAATGAAAATGCTTTCAACTGAGAAGTCAGGAGACCAGGGAAAAGTTTCTGAATCACCTACTATCAGATTGAGAATCCTTGGGCAACTCCTAGCAATTCAAGAAGTGTCTATTAGGTACTACCATGTGCTTATTTGGTGATCTCTAGGATCACGGCCACCTCTCAGTGCCTCCCTGTGGTATGTCACTACCACCAGATGATGACCTACTGAGCAGGTTTTCAAGGGTGAGATTGTGGGACCACTGCCAAAAAGAATAACCTCTGTTTCCAATGAAAGAAGGACAGATGGGCAATGAATCCCATCCCTAAGAAGCATTTTAGAAGGACCCACCTGTCCATAAGCATCTATTTCAGATCCATGTAACTTTTTGGCACAAGGGACAAAGAGTAGAGTCACCAAATGCTTATTGTGTAATTAATGATGAGCATTGGGGATTATGTTAGATCTAAAAACAGAAGATGTGTTTAGGCCCTGCCTAAGAACTGCCCAAATGATGTTTACATATTAAAAAAAAAAAATTAAATGGCAAACTGGCTGGGACTGCTTCAGAGTGTTAACCTGAAAAGAGAGGAATAAATAACTAGAGAAGTCAGGGAGTTTCCTGAAGAAGTGGGGCTTGGGCTGAAACTGTAAGGAAAGGTCACAGATGGATGAGTGGAGGTACAGACACAAAGGGCATGTGATGTGCAGAGAAACGTGGATAGTTAGTTTGTCTTAGGATAAAGGAGAGACAAGCTTGTTTGCAATAAGACTGTATACCGATGAGCAGTGGGAAACACAGCCTTCTAGAGAGGAGGTTGTGTGGGTTCAGACTCCAGAGGATTTAAAAAACAGAAAGAGGAGTTAAACATTATCTGCTGGCTGAAAAGCAACCATATTTCTGTAAGGTTTCAATCACGTGAGCTGCTAGTGTTCAACGAAGGGATAATTAGGAGCAAATTGTTGAGAGAAGCAGAGGAAATAATTCTTCTATCTTTTAGAAACTTTTGGGCAATATATTAGACATTGAAAATGGAGTCATCATGGAATTAAGGGTGGTTTTTTTTTTATCGGGTCACTTGGAAATAGGAAACAATAGAAATATAGGGTCAGTTCTCACAATGAAAGGAAATGAAGAGTTCAGGGGGCCCCAGGAGACCATGCTGGGACTTGTCTCATGTAAATTTTTTATAAGTGATCCAGAAGTAGAGCAAAATGAAAATTTCAAGAACTGCAGATTCTCTCAAACCTTTTCAGGAAGGGAAATGCTCTGCCAAAGGAGACAGAGCTGAAGGAGGGTACTGAGTGGGATGCAAAATGGCAGGTAAACGTCAACGTGAGGAAATGTAAGGTAATGCACTCTGATAAAAATAATCCACGTACGGGGTGTTGGGTTCCAGGCTATCAGTTTTGACACAGGAAAGGGATCAGAGAACTACTGCAGATTGTTTCCTAAAGACAGTGTCCTAACGTGGGGGTCAGGAAGGCTGACAAAGGGATAGGCAGAAGCGGGAATGGAGCTGAAAACCAAAGAAGGAATCATCCTTCCTTTGTGCCAGACTACAGAGTCCAACATCTGGGACAGTGGTCAGGTTTATATCTATTGAAAACTAGGGCCCAAGGATATCTAAAAAAAGGCAACTACAATGACCCAGAGGATGAATGTGGCTCTTCTATGGGTGGCTGTTCATAAGGGGGAAGCTCACGCATGAAAAGACAAAGGCTAAGAGAGGAGGAATAATCAACGCCTATAAAGCTGATAAGGATAAGGCGTAGGTATGCATAACCTTTCCTCCACATCCTGACATATTTAAGCAAATAGTCTCCTCTTGATGCTTGAAATATCACAGGAATAAAAGGGTTTCAGAGTTGAGGTCATCTAGTCCTATCTCTTTATATTTGAGATGGTAGAATTCAAGCCTAGAGAGGGCAAGGAAATGGTCCAAGGTCAAGAAGCCACCAGGGGCCAAGGTCAGATTAGAGCCCAGGCCGCCTAAATCCCAGGCCAGGTCTTCTACCTCACCCTTCGCACTCAGGAAGACTAAGGGAATCCGACTTTTTATAGGGTATAAACCTATGAAACACATTACTTTGAGATGTAATAAAGCTGAAAACACAAACAGGCGAGGGAAAGTTTCCACTAAAAGTCAATGAGCAATGATAGATCTTTGAAAGACAAATACCAACCGGGACAAAAGAAACTTTTTACACATCCTAATTTTTGGGGATTGTGTATCCCTTTGACAATCTGAAGAAACCTATGGATTCTCTTCTAGAAAAATACATTTGCATGCACAAACACAATCCAGCACAAAATTTCAGTCCCCCTGAGTCCCATGCCCAGTTAAGAATCCCTGTTCTGGCACATTCTTCTGAACAAACTGCCTGCTTCAACAAATGGGCTCAATCTCACAGGATAACTGAGGCAATCGCTCTAATTTTCCTTGACAAAGATCTACTGTCCTAACTTATTACTTATCACATATTAGAACTGCAGACCTGCAGGTTGGAAGAGACCAGAAAAATTACCTAGTCCAACTGCCCCCCCAACAACCCCTTCTCTGTGATACAGAATAGTGTCATGGTTAAATACATGGTGACTAGAGTCAGCCTGCTTAGGGTAGAATTCCAACATCATTGCTCCATAGCTGTGTGACCTTGGGCAAGTTACTGAAGCTCTCGAAGTTTGTATCCTCATCTCCAAAGGGGGATAATAATGACAACTATCTGATAAAGTAGTCATGAGGATGAAATTAGATTATTAATATAAATCACAGCACCAGGCCTGGCTCACCAGTAAATACTAGTTGGCATTATTGTTATTATTATGCATGTATCCATCCAAGCTCCCCCCCCCCACGAGCTTTTGCCTGCACATGTCAGCGATGAGCAGCTCACCGCCTCCTAAGCTGGTTGAGCAGCTCTGATTGTTACAAACTTCTTCTAATATTGAGCCGAAATTTGTCTTCTTGCAACCCCTACCCCCATCCCTGTTGACCCTAATTCTGCCCTGTGGGGCGACTCAGAGCAAGTCTATCCTTCCTCCACGTGACAGCTCTTCAGATACGAAGACAGTGATCGAGTCCTTCCCCCGCCCTCCCGTCCCCCACCCCCCCATCCTCTCTTCTCCAGCTTGAACATCCTTGGTTTCTTCTCGCAGCCCACAACATACTGGCTGCGCTTACTATTTACTCCGAGGCGTTGTACGGTTTCCCTCACACATAGTCATGCAGGCCACACACCCCACCGCCACCACAACAATCCCGACCCTCCTGCTCCGCCCCCGCCCGCTGCCCCTGTCCGCGGTGCTGAAGCAGCTCCCAGCCCCGCGGCCCTTCCCGGCCCCTGCCCTGGGCAACCCCCGGCCGGGCCCCCAGGCGCAGACCCCCGCGCGCCACCTCCGCGACCCCAGCGGCAGACGCGGCCCACCCCGGCCCAGGCCCGGCCCCGGCGCCGCCCCCCGCCCTGCCCTGAGGCCCCGAGCCCGCGCCCCGGCCCGGCGCGCCAGCCCCACCTGCCCGGCGAAGGGCGCCTCCGCCTCGGCCGCCCGCGCCGCCGCCGCCGC